>NC_141140.1:118529335-118838335 GCF_053477565.2 Lygodium microphyllum | reverse complement strand
CTATCCATGACCAATATTCAAAGCTAGAGGGTAGCAAGAAGAAGCACAAGTAGCTCTCACCCTTTGAAATACAAAAGTACAAAGAGGAAGGAACGTGATTTCTTTGTGGTGAGTTAGGGCATATGAAGCCTAGTTTTCCTCACAAAAGGAAGGAAGCAAATGTGATTAAAGATTCTCCTCTGCCATCCTCAAATTCTTTTCTGGATGCACAAGCTAGCACTCATTCAAATGAGAAGAAGAGACAACTCTTAAAGGATTGGGGGACACTCAACAATCAAAAAGTTTCGATACTCTTTGATCTAAGGTCCACAGATAATTTTGTATCAGTAAATACTACTGAAAGGCTACAAATTCCACTGGATTGATTGGGAACACCAATTGGATTAGGTTTACAACCACTTCTACTCCTATCTAGGGGAAGCTGAATCTTAGAATTGGGGATTACAGTGACCAATAATATTTTCTACTTGCACACATTGTTAATTGTGATGTTATCTTAGGTATGCCTTGGCATTACAAGATTAGACCTCTTCCCAATCTTGTTAAGGAGACCCTTGCATTTCAATTTAATGGTCGAAACATAGTATGCATTGCTGATGCTGAAGATTGGCATGTACGAATGATTAGTCATGCTAGCATTTCTAAAGAAATGAAGAAAGTTATTTTTGCATACATGATTTTTTTGAGAGAGTCAAAAGAAGCTAATGATTCAAGGGCACTTGATGCCTCTAATGAACACACAATACCAACTAATGCTTCTAAGTCTCAGACTTTAAAAGAATCCCTCTCTTTAATTGATCAAGTCAGACATGATTCTATTAAACAATATAATTATTTTTTTGGTGATTCACTCCCAAGAGAGTTACCTCCTAAGCACCCGAAAGATCACAAAATTGATCTTATCCCAGGCAGTTTACCACCTAACCAATCGCCTTACTCAGTAACTGCAAGTCCATTAGGGCAAAAAACGCTTCAAAAAATGTAGGACGTGTTTTTTACAATTCTCTCAAAATCCTCCAAGGATATTTGTAGACAAATATTTTTCTATGGATAGGTTCCAAAATCATCAACCCTTTAAAAGGGAATATCTTCATTGATGATTTCTTTATGGATGTAACTGGTGAATTGAGCTTTAATGGAATCGCTCTTTGTCATTCTCCTTTGTTGGGTGTCATTGAGATTTTTCTGTGTTATGTGTTAGTGTGTGGGTATGTTTGCTTTGTGTTTATTTGGAGATATGGTTTGAGAAAGCAAAAAAAATAAAATGATACACCCTCATTCCCATATTTCTAATCAAATTTCTTTTGATCACTCATTCTTTGAATCTTATAATCACTATTCTGTTTGAGATCCCTCGGTGCTTTCCCTTACTTATTATAAACAGATCACACAGATTTGATTCTTATCTAACCATCCTTAAAACAACTCCTTATGTCATTTTTCCTCCTCTTTTCAACCACAAGGTGCTTCTCAAATCCCCATTTTTACTCATTGTCACTTTATTGTCGATCGTGTATTCTCTGCTACTCCTTGTTCTACACTATCTATCACACTCTTTTTCACTTTTCCAACCTATTTTCTAGATCGTTTCTTATATGATTTAGTAAAAATTACCCAAATCTCTATCTTCAACTCTTTCTTCTTTTATGATTTGGCTTATCCATCACTTCATCCCTTGGTACTTGTTCCACTTCCTCCATCTACCTCTTTCATTCCAAGCACCCCTTAGATGCTTAGTAGTCACTCTTGTTCTGATCTATAGATACAAAGACAATGAGGGTGGAGCCAAATTGATTCATTGATAGGACCTCAAATTAATTGGCTTGTAATTTCAGTAGATTGGCAAACTCCTATCCAAGCTTATTAGAGCTATTTATAGTTTGCTTATATCCATCATCAATCTATTGATCCTTCAATTAGATTGACTACTCACTTTGCTTAATACTTAGTGTACATGCATCAACACTCTCATAATGATCAGAAGCTAGTGTCCCAAAGTTATGCTTGAATGCCGATGTGGATATTGATCTCCGAAAATTAGATATCTTGTACTTTCACGCTCTTTCTCTACCGATCAAATATCTTGTCCTTGTGGAGAGGATGTGTTTTTTACAATTCTCTCAAAATCCTCCAAGGATATTTGTAGACAAATCTTTTTCTATGGATAGGTTTCAAAAACATGAACCCTTTAAAATGGAATATCTTCATTGATGATTTCTTTATGGATGTAATTGGTGAATTGAGCTTTAATGGAATCACTCTTTGTCATTCTCCTTAGTTGGGGTGTCATTGAGATTTTTCTGTGTTATGTGTTAGTGTGTGGGTATGTTTGCTTTGTATTTATTTGGAGATATGGTTTGAGAAAGCAGAAAAAGAATTGATACACCCTCATTCCCATATTTCTAATCAAATTTCTTTTGATCCCTCATTCTTTGAATCTTATAATCACTGTTCTGTTTGAGATCCCTCCGTGCTTTCCCTTACTTATTATAAACAGATGATACAGATTTGATTCTTATCTATCCATTCTTAAAACAACTTCTTATGTCATTTTTCCTCTTCTTTTCAACCACAAGTTGCTTCTCAAATCCCCATTTTTTTTTCATTGCCACTTTATTGTCCATAGTGTATTCTCTCCTACTCCTTGTCCTACACTGTCTATCACACTCCTTTTCACTTTTCCAACCTATTTCCTAGATCGTTTCTTATATGATTTAGTAAAAATTACCCAAATCTCTATCTTCAACTGTTTCTTCTTTTATGATTTGGCTTATCCATCACTTCATCCCTTGGTACATGATCCACTTCCTTCATCTACCTCTTTCGTTCCAAGCACCCCTTGGATGCTTAGTAGTCACTCTTGTTTTGATCTATAGATACAAAGACAATGAGGGTGGAGCCAAATTGATTCATTGATAGGACCTCAAATTAATTGGCTTGTAATTTCAGTAGATTGGCAAACTCCTATCCAAGCTTATCAGAGCTATTTATAGTTTGCTTATATCCATCATCAATCTATTGATCCTTCAATTAGATTGACTACTCACTTTGCTTGGTACTTAGTGTACATGCATCAACACTCTCATAATGATCAGAAGCAAGTCCCAAAGTTATGCTTGAATGCCGATGTGGATATTGATCCCCGACAATTAGATATCTTGTACTTTCACGCTCTTTCTCTACCGACTAGATATCTTGTCCATGTGGAGAGGACGTATTTTTTACAATTCTCTCAAAATCCTCGAAGGATATTTGTAGACAAATCTTTTTCTATGGATAGGTTCCAAAATCATCAACCCTTTAAAAGGAAATATCTTCATTGATGATTTCTTTATGGATGTAATTGGTGAATTAAGCTTTAATGGAATCGCTCTTTGTCATTGTCCTTAGTTGGGGTGTCATTGAGATTTTGCTATGTTATGCGTTAGTGTGTGGGTATGTTTGCTTTGTGTTTATTTGGAGATATGGTTTCAGAAAGCAGAAAAATAATTGAATATGCTGATTTATGGTTATGACTAAAGTTTTGAAGACTTGCAAAGAACAGGGAGAACCTCTTATATCCTTTACTAATTTGTTTGGCTTTATTTTGAAGAGTAAGAATTGGTTTATGTTTTAAGGGTTTTCCTTTCGTCAGTATGTCTGATAGATCCAGGTTATCTTCCTGGAGATTGATGGGGTCAAGGTTTTTTGTAGATGCTAAATCATGGATGTTGTTCGAGAACACAATTTTGAGCTAGTTTTTGGGCTCAATATTCGTCCTTGTCTCGAGGTCATGAGGGCGCTCCTTGATTAAGTGTGGAGATATGTTGAGGGCTAAAATGACTCATTTTTTAGGACTAATTTTTATTGTTTTTGTGAGCTAAATGGTTGATTTTAAGGATTCACTGATTCGTTTTTATGGAGCTGGAAGTATGTTGGGATGGTTTGAGTATATTTGTGAAGCTCGTGATGGTTTTTGTTGAGATACGATGTTTTAATAGATTTTGTAATGTATGTGTTTGGTTTTGATAGTGTTTGTTTTGCCTGTATTTTGATTTGATTTCTTTTTATTTGTGAGGTTAGGATTGTGAATAAGTCTTTTGAGGAATTATTGAGAGTGTTTTGGATGCTTTTTGGATGGCGATCTCCCGATTTCTGATTATGAGGATATATCTTGGTATGTGTGGAGAATGTCATCTTGCAAGTTGTTCTTTATGTCAAACAGTTGGAGTTGCAGATGGATGAGATTTTTCAAGCTTATTCTTCCAAGTGGATGCATGTCTTGAGGTGTCTTGGCATTCCATGATTGAGTCTATGGTATTGAATCATAGGCAACTAAAAGTTTCTACACAATTACAAACTACTTACCAATTGAGAAAGGATCTTTTAGTCCATATTTCTAATCAAATTTCTTTCTATCCCTCATTCTTTGAATCTTATAATCACTATTCTATTTGAGATCTCTCGGTGCTTTCCCTTACTTATTATAAACAGATGACACAGATTTGATTATTATCTATCCATCCTTGAAACAACTCCTTAGGTCATTTTTCCTCTTCTTTTCAACCACAAGGTGCTTCTCAAATCCCTATTTTTACTCATTGTCACTTTATTGTCAATCGTGTATTCTCTCCTACTCCTTGTCTTACACTGTCTATTACACTCTTTTTCACTTTTCCAACCTTTTTCCAGATCGTTTCCTATATGATTTAATGAAAATTACCCAAATCTCTATCTTCAACTCTTTCTTCTTTTATGATTTGACTTATCCATCACTTCAAACCTTAAGACTTGTTCCACTTCCTTCATCTACCTCTTTCATTCCAAGCACCCCTTAGATGCTTAGTAGTCACTATTGTTTTGATCTATAGATACAAAGACAATGAGGGTGGAGCCAAATTGATTCATTGATAGGACCTCAAATTAATTGTCTTGTAATTTCAGTAGATTGGCAAACTCCTATCCAAGCTTATCAAAGCTATTTATAGTTTGCTTATATCCATCATCAATATATTGATCCGTCAATTAGATTGACTACTCACTTTGCTTGGTACTTAGTGTACATGCATCGACACTCTCATAATGATTAGAAGCAAGTTCCAAAGTTATGTTTGAATGCCGATGTGGATATTGATCCCCAACAATTAGATATCTTGTACTTTCACGCTGTCAAAGGGTTTACGAAAGCATAGTCGCGTCTTCAGAAGACCTTGATATATATCAAGATGGAAGATCAAACAAATAAATAATCCAATGTCAGAGATGGTTCTAGCATTCAACTCTGAGACATATATTAACCATACAATAATTCCAGATTTCAATCAATAAATTCTGTTTTAGCTTCAGCATGTCATACAGGTAAAGTATACCAATAACATTCTTGTAATCCACTGATGGTATATGACTCTCTTTATAGTGAGCTCAATCATCAAGTTTTCAGGGTTACTCCAAGTTGAATAGGATGAATAGGTGATATTATATTGTTATAATGGGCTGTTTCTGTAACCTTTAAAGAACCTTGCAGTTTTCATACATGGTTACCATCTCCTTATGTAAAACCTTGGAGTTTATCTTATCCAAAAATTTAAGGTATGTGTCATGAAAATTGGGCTCAATACTTTGCGAACAGTATTCAGCATCTCAGTTGGTGTTGAGCGAACTTTATCTGCCACCTTCTTCACCATGGGGCTTAGCTTGGGGAAGAGGAAAACTGATGGTCTGGATTTAGGAGAAGCAGCTGCAGACCAAGTTCCCTTCTTTTGAACTGCATCTGGACTATCTAAACCTCTTTGAGAAAATGATGAATCATAACTTTGTCCACCAGCTATATTTGTTCTACACAAGGATGATGTTCTTGTAATCCCTTGAGAAGACGGAAACACTAAATCAAAATTTGCCTCCCACTTTTCTCCAGTGCCATAGTCAACTGAAGTGCTGCTGGATTGATATACAGGCATCGATGTCTTGAACAGAGCATTAGATTCAGGATCCACAAGGCTCATAAAAGTTGGAGCTTCAAATAGTTCTTTTGCAGGGCATTAGATTCAGGATCCACAAGGCTCATAAAAGATGGAGCTTCAAATAGTTCTTTTGTCTCTGCTACAAATCCCACAGTATCATCAGCAGAATAGCATGGATTCAATACCTCTTCTCCCTCCACCGGTATATTAAGCTTTGTGGCATTTTGCAGCATATCAGCATGATTATTCTCTGCAAATTGAGTTCTCAACAAGGGATGACTACTCTCCGCTTCTGAAAAATTGCTAACTCTGTCAAGTTCTTCTATAAAAGGATTCCCTGGTGAAGCGATGCCAAGCTGGTGTACTTGAAATGAAGAATCATTTTCTGCTCCTTTCCTCTTCGTCCCTCAGTCGTCGCCCTCTCTAATTTCCTGGAAGAAGCTGCAGGGTTCTCTTGTCTCATACGCTTGTTTGTAATACATGTAGTGGCATCGGCTTATTCCACAGCAGACTGCTTTATATTGGGAGAAGCTGGAACAGTGTTCTCTTGCCTATCTGTTCGGGGGAATAGATCTGCCGTCGACTAGGACAGAGTGCAGAGCATCAATGCCGGAGGGGAAGGCCCTGTTCTCAAAGAAGCCAATGATCTGGCACCTCGTGAGGGCCGAGAGGAAGTCGTGGTTGCGGGAGATGAAACAGAGCTTATGAAGTCGTGGTTGCGGGAGATGAAACACGCACCCCTTCAGCTAATTTCTTTAGCTTTTTCCTCCAATCTTCTCTCTCACTTCCCGTAGCTCCTCCATTCACTTGCGGTGCATTTGGTGCTCTTAATCAGTGCAAACACTCTTTCTTTAGCCTCGATTGGATGATTGTCTGGTCTTTTGTCCATCGCCTTTCACCACACTGCGCGAAAACTCCTTATTGGGATGATCAATGAGCAGCTAGTTTGATTCTTTGCTCGACATGGGATCCGCGAAGGCATATCCACATCGATGCTATGGCCTTTGTCCTCTCCTCGCAGTACTGCAGTGCCCATAAGCTATTCGTCTTCAAGTCCTCGATTTCTTTCTGAAAGCGTGTCCCCTTCTCCGTATGCTCTGTTCTGCTTCCCCCGTCTATTTCCCCCCTTTACGATTCAAAAAGCTCCTTCTTTTTCTAGAAAAGCTTCCTTTTTTCCCCCAAATAGCCTTTTTGCTTTTCTTACCATTTACTATTCACAATCCCCTTTTGTTTTTTTAGCCACTCTTTCTTCCATAGCATATCACACACAGAAAAGCGGCCTCCATCTTTTTAACTTCCCGTGTATACCATAATGCTCGCAAAGAAGCCGAGATGTGTGAACTACAAGTTAAAATGTTGCATCAGCCATGTTGCAAAACACTTGTTCTTTCCCAACGATCCGTTGGATTGTCAAGAGCATTATACTGAAGTAGCAATTCCACTAGCGACAAGATGTAAGGCAATTCTGTTATCATAATCAGCTGCTTTTGGTGAAGCCCCATCATCCAACACATCCTTCAATGCATTTGTGTTATCTTTGCTTGTATAATTTCTAGTAATGTCATCTTCTCTATGACTACTATGCATGCCTGAAGGCTAAGGACAAATATTGCCTTGCAAAGAATACAACCTTCATCTTGCATTTGCTTGTAACATGATAAACTGCTTTTCTCTTGACCTTGCACAACATAGGCTGAAAGCATCTCATCTTGCTCACCACTATGCCTCCAACTCCTCCTCACTATACTCATACGCAGAAAATAAATGTAAACACAACAACTAAATATGTACAAAGTACCAAATCCCATGCACAACTTTTGGGTGGTTTACACACCTCGAATGCGCAGCAATACGACAACGCTCTTTCTCTACCGACCAGATATCTTGTCCTTGTGGAGAGGACGTATTTTTTACAATTCTCTCAAAACCCTCGAAGTATATTTGTAGACAAATCTTTCTCTATGGATAGGTTCCAAAATTATCAACCCTTTAAAAACAAATATCTTCATTGATGATTTCTTTACGGATGTAATTGGTCAATTGAGCTTTAATGGAATCGCTCTTTGCCATTCTCCTTAGTTGGGGTGTCATTGAGATTTTTTTGTGTTATGCATTAGTGTGTGGGTATGTTTGCTTTGTGTTTATTTGGAGATATGGTTTGAGGAAGTAGAAAAAGAATTGAATATGCTGATTTATGGGTATGACTAAAGTTTTGAAGACTTGCAAAGGACGGGGAGAACCTCTTATATCCTTTACTAACTTGTTTGGCTTTATTTTGAACAGTAAGAATTGGTTTATATTCTAAGGGTTTTCCTTTCGTCAGTATGTCTGATAGATCCACGTTATCTTCTTGGAGATTGATGGGGTCGAGGTTTTTCATAGATGCTAATTCATCGATGTTATTCGAGAACACAATTTTGAGCTAGTTTTTGGGCTCAGTATTCTTCCTTGTCTCGAGGTCATGAGGGCGCTCCTTGATTAAGTGTGGAGATATGTTGAGGGCTAAAATGACTTGTTTTTTAGGACTAATTTTTATTGTTTTTGTGAGCTGAATGGTTGATTTTAAGGATCCACTGATTCGTTTTTATGGAGCTAGAAGTGTGTTGGGATGGTTCGAGTATATTTGTGAAGCTCGTGATGGTTTTTGTTGAGATACGATGTTTTAATAGATTTTGTAATGTATGTGTTTGGTTTTGATAGTGTTTGTTTTGCCTCTATTTTGATTTGATTTCTTTCTATTTGTGAGGTTGGGATTGTGAATAAGTCTTTTGAGGAATTATTGAGAATGTTTTGAATGCTTTTTGGATGGCGATCTCTCGATTTATGATGATGAGGATATATCTTGGTATGTGTGGGGAATGTCATCTTGCAAGTTCTTCTTTATGTCAAACAGTTGGAGTTGCAAATGGATGAGATTTTTCAAGCTTCTTCTTCCAAGTGAATGCATGTCTTGAGGTGTCTTGGCGTTCCATGATTAAGTCTGTGGTATTGAATCATAGGCAACTAAAAGTTTCTACACAATTACAAACTACTAACCAATTGAGAAAGGATCTTTTAGTCCATATTTCTAATCAAATTTCTTTTGATCCCTCATTCTTTGAATCTTATAATCACTGTTCTGTTTGAGATCCCTCGGTGCTTTCCCTTACTTATTATAAACAGATGACACAGATTTGATTCTTATCTATCCATTCTTAAAACACCTCCTTATGTCATTTTTCCTCTTCTTTTCAACCACAAGGTGCTTCTCAAATCCCTATTTTTACTCATTGCCACTTTATTGTCGATCGCATATTCTCTCCTACTCCTTGTCCTACACTGTCTATCACACTCTTTTTCACTTTTCTAACCTATTTTCCAAATCGTTTCCTATATGATTTAGTTAAAATTACCCAAATCTCTATATTCGACTCTTTCTTCTTTTATGATTTGGCTTATCCATCACTTCATCCCTTGGTACTTGTTCCACTTCCTTCATCTACCTCTTTCATTCCCAGCACCCCTTAGATGCTTAGTAGTCACTATTGTTTTAATCTATAGATGCAAAGACAATGAGGGTAGAGCCGAATTGATTCATTGATAGGACCTCAAATTAATTGGCCTGTAATTTCAGTAGATTGGCAAACTCCTATCCAAGCTTATCAAGAGCTTTATATAGTTTGCTTATATCCATCATAAATCAATTGATCCTTCAATTAGATTGACTATTCACTTTGCTTGGTACTTAGTGTACATGCATAAACACTCTCATAATGATCATAAGCAAGTCCCAAAGTTATGCTTGAATGCCGATGTGGATATTGATCCCCGACAATTAGATATCTTGTCCTTGTGGAGAGGACGTGTTTTGTACAATTCTCTCAAAGTCCTCCAAGGATATTTGTAGACAAATCTTTTTCTATGGATAGGTTCCAAAATCATCAACCCTTTAAAAGGAAATATCTTCATTGATGATTTCTTTATGGATGTAATTGGTGAATTGAGCTTTAATGGAATCGCTCTTTGTCATTCTCCTTAGTTGGGGTGTCATTGGGATTTTTCTACGTTATGCGTTAGTGTGTGGATATGTTTGCTTTGTGTTTATTTGGAGATATGGTTTGAGAAAGCTTCATCTACCTATTTCATTCCAAGTGCCCCTTAGATGCTTAGTAGTCACTCTTGTTTTGATCTATAGATACGAAGACAATGAGGGTGGAGCCAAATTGATTCATTGATAGGACCTCAAATTAATTGGCCTGTAATTTCTCTAGATTGGCAAACTCCTATCCAAGCTTATCAGAGCTATTTATAGTTTGCTTATATCCATCATCAATCTATTGCTCCTTCAATTAGATTGACTACTCACTTTGCTTGGTACTTAGTGTACATGCATCAACACTGTCATAATGATTAGAAGCTAGTCCCAAAGTTATGCTTGAATGCCGATGTGGATATTGATCCCCGACAATTAGATATCTTGTACTTTCACGCTCTTTTTCTACCGACCAGATATCTTGTGCTTGTGGAGAGGACGTGTTTTTTACAATTCTTTCAAAATCCTCCAAGGATATTGTAGGCAAATCTTTTTCTATGGATAGGTTCCAAAATCATCAACCCTTTAAAAGGAAATATCTTCATTGATGATTTCTTTATGGGTGTAATTGGTGAATTAAGCTCTAATGGAATCCCTCTTTGTCATTCTCCTTAGTTGGGGTGTCATTGAGATTTTTTCTGTGTTATGTGTTAGTGTGTGGGTATGTTTGCTTTGTGTTTATTTGGAGATATGGTTTGAGAAAGCAGAAAAAGAATTGATACACCCTCATTCCCATATTCCTAATCAAATTTCTTTTGCTCCCTCATTCTTTGAATCTTATAATCACTGTTCTGTTTGAGATCCCTCGGTGCTTTCCCTTACTTATTATAAATTGATGACACAAATTTGATTATTATCTATCCATCCTTAAAACAACTCCTTATGTCATTTTTCCTCTTCTTTTCAACCACAAGGTGCTTCTCAAATCCCTATTTTTACTCATTGCCACTTTATTGTCGATCGTGTAGTCTCTCCTACTCCTTGTCCTACACTGTCTATCACACTCCTTTTCACTTTTCCAACCTATTTCCTAGATCGTTTCTTATATGAATTAGTAAAAATTACCCAAATCTCTTACTTCAAATGTTTGTTCTTTTATGATTTGGCTTATCCATCACTTCATCCCTTGGTACATGATCCACTTCCTTCATCTACCTCTTTCGTTCCAAGCACCCCTTGGATGCTTAGTAGTCACTCTTGTTTTGATCTATAGATACAAAGACAATGAGGGTGGAGCCAAATTGATTCATTGATAGGACCTCAAATTAATTGGCTTGTAATTTCAGTAGATTGGCAAACTCCTATCCAAGCTTATCATAGCTATTTATAGTTTGCTTATATCCATCATCAATCTATTGATCCTTCTATTAGATTGACTACTCACTTTGCTTGGTACTTAGTGTACATGCATCAACACTCTCATAATGATCAGAAGCAAGTCCCAAAGTTATGCTTGAATGCCGATGTGGATATTGATCCCCGACAATTAGATATCTTGTACTTTCACGCTCTTTTTCTACCGACCAGATATCTTGTCCATGTGGAGAGGACGCATTTTTTACAATTCTCTCAAAATCCTTGAAGGATATTTGTAGACAAATCTTTTTCTATGGATAGGTTCCAAAATCATCAACCCTTTAAAAGGAAATATCTTCATTGATGATTTCTTTATGGATGTAATTGGTGAATTAAGCTTTAATGGAATCGCTCTTTGTCATTCTCCTTAGTTGGGGTGTCATTGAGATTTTGCTATGTTATGCGTTAGTGTGTGGGTATGTTTGCTTTGTGTTTATTTGGAGATATGGTTTCAGAAAGCAGAAAATAATTGAATATGCGTATTTATGGGTATGACTAAAGTTTTGAAGACTTGCAAAGGACAGGGAGAACCTCTTATATCCTTTACTAATTTGTTTGGCTTTATTTTGAAGAGTAAGAATTGGTTTATGTTCTAAGGGTTTTCCTTTCGTGAGTATGTCTGATAGATCCAGGTTATCTTCCTGGAGATTGATGGGGTCAAGGTTTTTCATAGATGCTAATTCATGGATGTTGTTCGAGAACACAATTTTGAGCTAGTTTTTGGGCTCAATATTCGTCCTTGTCTCGAGGTCATGAGGGCGCTCCTTGATTAAGTGTGGAGATATGTTGAGGGCTAAAATGACTTATTTTTTAGGACTAATTTTTATTGTTTTTGTGAGCTAAATGGTTGATTTTAAGGATTCACTGATTCGTTTTTATGGAGCTGGAAGTATGTTGGGATGGTTTGAGTATATTTGTGAAGCTCGTGATGGTTTTTGTTGAGATACGATGTTTTAATAGATTTTGTAATGTATGTGTTTGGTTTTGATAGTGTTTGTTTTGCCTGTATTTTGATTTGATTTCTTTTTATTTGTGAGGTTAGGATTGTGAATAAGTCTTTTGAGGAATTATTGAGAGTGTTTTGGATGCTTTTTGGATGGCGATCTCCCGATTTCTGATTATGAGGATATATCTTGGTATGTGTGGAGAATGTCATCTTGCAAGTTGTTCTTTATGTCAAACAGTTGGAGTTGCAGATGGATGAGATTTTTCAAGCTTATTCTTCCAAGTGGATGCATGTCTTGAGGTGTCTTGGCATTCCATGATTGAGTCTATGGTATTGAATCATAGGCAACTAAAAGTTTCTACACAATTACAAACTACTTACCAATTGAGAAAGGATCTTTTAGTCCATATTTCTAATCAAATTTCTTTCTATCCCTCATTCTTTGAATCTTATAATCACTATTCTATTTGAGATCTCTCGGTGCTTTCCCTTACTTATTATAAACAGATGACACAGATTTGATTATTATCTATCCATCCTTGAAACAACTCCTTAGGTCATTTTTCCTCTTCTTTTCAACCACAAGGTGCTTCTCAAATCCCTATTTTTACTCATTGTCACTTTATTGTCAATCGTGTATTCTCTCCTACTCCTTGTCTTACACTGTCTATTACACTCTTTTTCACTTTTCCAACCTTTTTCCAGATCGTTTCCTATATGATTTAATGAAAATTACCCAAATCTCTATCTTCAACTCTTTCTTCTTTTATGATTTGACTTATCCATCACTTCAAACCTTAAGACTTGTTCCACTTCCTTCATCTACCTCTTTCATTCCAAGCACCCCTTAGATGCTTAGTAGTCACTATTGTTTTGATCTATAGATACAAAGACAATGAGGGTGGAGCCAAATTGATTCATTGATAGGACCTCAAATTAATTGGCTTGTAATTTCAGTAGATTGGCAAACTCCTATCCAAGCTTATCATAGCTATTTATAGTTTGCTTATATCCATCATCAATCTATTGATCCTTCTATTAGATTGACTACTCACTTTGCTTGGTACTTAGTGTACATGCATCAACACTCTCATAATGATCAGAAGCAAGTCCCAAAGTTATGCTTGAATGCCGATGTGGATATTGATCCCCGACAATTAGATATCTTGTACTTTCACGCTCTTTTTCTACCGACCAGATATCTTGTCCATGTGGAGAGGACGCATTTTTTACAATTCTCTCAAAATCCTCGAAGGATATTTGTAGACAAATCTTTTTCTATGGATAGGTTCCAAAATCATCAACCCTTTAAAAGGAAATATCTTCATTGATGATTTCTTTATGGATGTAATTGGTGAATTAAGCTTTAATGGAATCGCTCTTTGTCATTCTCCTTAGTTGGGGTGTCATTGAGATTTTGCTATGTTATGCGTTAGTGTGTGGGTATGTTTGCTTTGTGTTTATTTGGAGATATGGTTTCAGAAAGCAGAAAATAATTGAATATGCGTATTTATGGGTATGACTAAAGTTTTGAAGACTTGCAAAGGACAGGGAGAACCTCTTATATCCTTTACTAATTTGTTTGGCTTTATTTTGAAGAGTAAGAATTGGTTTATGTTCTAAGGGTTTTCCTTTCGTGAGTATGTCTGATAGATCCAGGTTATCTTCCTGGAGATTGATGGGGTCAAGGTTTTTCATAGATGCTAATTCATGGATGTTGTTCGAGAACACAATTTTGAGCTAGTTTTTGGGCTCAATATTCGTCCTTGTCTCGAGGTCATGAGGGCGCTCCTTGATTAAGTGTGGAGATATGTTGAGGGCTAAAATGACTTATTTTTTAGGACTAATTTTTATTGTTTTTGTGAGCTAAATGGTTGATTTTAAGGATTCACTGATTCGTTTTTATGGAGCTGGAAGTATGTTGGGATGGTTTGAGTATATTTGTGAAGCTCGTGATGGTTTTTGTTGAGATACGATGTTTTAATAGATTTTGTAATGTATGTGTTTGGTTTTGATAGTGTTTGTTTTGCCTGTATTTTGATTTGATTTCTTTTTATTTGTGAGGTTAGGATTGTGAATAAGTCTTTTGAGGAATTATTGAGAGTGTTTTGAATGCTTTTTGGATGGCGATCTCCCAATTTTTGATGATGAGGATATATCTTGGTATGTGTGGATAATGTCATCTTGCAAGTTGTTCTTTATGTCAAACAGTTGGAGCTGCAGATGGATGAGATTTTTCAAGCTTATTCTTCCAAGTGGATGCATGTCTTCAGGTGTCTCGGCATTCCATGATTGAGTCTGTGGCATTGAATCATAGGCAACTAAAAGTTTCTACACAATTACAAACTACTAACCAATTGAGAAAAGATCTTTTAGCCCATATTTCTAATCAAATTTCTTTCGATCCCTCATTCTTTGAATCTTATAATCACTGTTCTGTTTGAGATCCCTGGGTGCTTTCCCTTACTTATTATAAACAGATGACACAGATTTGATTATTATCTATCCATCCTTAAAACAACTCCTTATGTCATTTTTCCTCTTCTTTTCAACCATAAGGTGCTTCTCAAATCCCTATTTTTACTCATTGCCACTTTATTGTCGATCGTGTATTCTGTGCCACTCCTTGTCCTAGACTGTCTATCACACTCCTTTTCACTTTTCCAACCTATTTCCCAGATCGTTTCCTATATGATTTAGTGGAAATTACCCAAATCTCTATCTTCAACTCTTTCTTCTTTTATGATTTGGCCTATCCATCACTTCATCCCTAGGTACTTGTTCCACTTCCTTCATCTACCTCTTTCATTCCATGAACCCCTTAGATGCTTAGTAGTCACTCTTGTTTTGATCTATAGATACAAAGACAATGAGGGTGGAGCCAAATTGATTCATTGATAGGACCTCAAATTAATTGGCCTGTAATTTCAGTAGATTGGCAAATTCGTATCCAAGCTTATCAGAGCTATTTATAGTTTGCTTATATCCATCATCAATATATTGATCCTTCAATTAGATTGACTACTCACTTTGCTTGGTACTTAGTAAACATGCATCAACACTCTCATAATGATCAGAAGCAAGTCCCAAAGTTATGCTTGAATGCCGATGTGGATATTGATCCCCGACAATTAGATATCTTGTACTTTTACGCTCTTTCTCTACCAACCAGATATCTTGTCCTTGTGGAGAGGATGTGTTTTTTACAATTCTCTCAAAGTCCTCCAAGGATATTTGTAGAAAAATCTTTTTCTATTGATAGGTTCCAAAATCATCAACCCTTTAGAACAAAATATCTTCATTGATGATTTATTTATGGATGTAGTTGGTGAATTAAGCTTTAATGGAATCGCTCTTTGTCATTCTCCTTAGTTGGGGTGTCATTGAGATTTTTCTGTGTTATGCATTAGTATGTGGGTATGTTTGCTTCGTGTTTTTTTGGAGATATGGTTTGAGAAAGTAGAAAAAGAATTGAATATGCTGATTTATGGGTATGACTAAAGTTTTGAAGACTTGCAAAGGACAGGGAGAACCTCTTATATCCTTTACTAATTTGTTTGGCTTTTATTTGAACAGTAAGAATTGGTTTATGTTCTAAGGGTTTTTCTTTCATCAGTATGTCTGATAGATCCAGGTTATCTTCCAGGAGATTGATGGGATCGAGGTTTTTCGTAGATGCTAATTCATCGATGTTGTTCGAGAACACAATTTTGAGCTAGTTTTTGGGCTCAGTATTCTTCCTTGTCTCGAGGTCATGAGGGGGCTCCTTGATTAAGTGTGGAGATATGTTGAGGGCTAAAATGACTTGTTTTTAGGGACTAATTTTTATTGTTTTTGTGAGCTGAATGGTTGATTTTAAGGATTTACTGATTCGTTTTTATGGAGCTGGAAGTGTGTTGGGATGGTTTGAGTATATTTGTGAAGCTTGTTATGGTTTTTTGTTGAGATACGATGTTTTGATAGTTTTTGTAATGTATGTAGTTGGTTCTGATAGGGTTTGTTTTCCCTCTATTTTGATTTGATTTCTTTCTATTTGCGAGGTTGGGATTGTGAATAAGTCTTTTGAGGAATTATTGAGAGTGTTTTGAATGCTTTTTGGATGGCGATCTCTCGATTTCTGATGATGAGGATATATCTTGGTATGTGTGGAGAATGTCATCTTGCAAGTTGTTCTTTATGTCAAACAGTTGGAGTTGCAAATGGATGAGATTTTTCAAGCTTATTCTTCCAAGTGGATGCATGTCTTGAGGTGTCTTGGAATTCCATGATTGAGTCTGTGGTATTGAATCATAGGCAACTAAAAGTTTCTACACAATTACAAACTACTAACCAATTGAGAAAGGATCTTTTAGCCCATATTTTTAATCAAATTTCTTTCGATCCCTCATTCTTTGAATCTTATAATCACTGTTCTGTTTGAGATCCCTCGGTGCTTTCCCTTATTATAAACAGATGACACAGATTTGATGCTTATCTAGCCATCCTTAAAACAACTCCTTATGTCATTTTTCCTCTTCTTTTCAACCACAAGGTGCTTCTAAAATCCCTATTTTTACTCATTTCCACTTTATTGTCGATCGTGTATTCTCTGCTACTCCTTGTCCTACACTGTCTATCACACTCTTTTTCACTTTTCCAACCTATTTTCTAGATCGTTTCCTATATGATTTAGTGAAAATTACCCAAATCCCTTTCTTCAACGCTTCTTCTTTTATGATTTGGCCTATCCATCACTTCATCCCTTGGTACTTGTTCCACTTCCTTCATCTACCTCTTTCATTCCAAGCACCCCTTAGATGCTTAGTAGTCACTCTTGTTCTGATCTATAGATACAATGAGGGTGGAGCCAAATTGATTCATTGATAGGACCTCAAATTAATTGGCCTGTAATTTCTCTAGATTGGAAAACTCCTATCCAAGCTTATCAGAGCTATTTATAGTTTGCTTATATCCATCATCAATCTATTGATCCTTCAATTAGATTGACTACTCACTTTGCTTGATACTTAGTAAACATGCATCAACACTCTCATAATGATCAGAAGCAAGTCCCAAAGTTATGCTTGAATGCCGATGTGGATATTGATCCCCGACAATTAGATATCTTGTACTTTCACGCTCTTTCTCTACCGACCAGATATCTTGTCCTTGTGGAGAGGATGTGTTTTTTACAATTCTCTCAAAGTCCTCCAAGGATATTTGTAGAAAAACCTTTTTCTAGGGATAGGTTCCAAAATCATCAACCCTTTAGAACAAAATATCTTCATTGATGATTTCTTTATGGATGTAGTTGGTGAATTAAGCTTTAATGGAATCGCTCTTTGTCATTCTCCTTAGTTGGGGTGTCATTGAGATTTTTCTGTGTTATGCATTAGTATGTGGGTATGTTTGCTTTGTGTTTTTTTGGAGATATGGTTTGAGAAAGTAGAAAAAGAATTGAATATGCTGATTTATGGGTATGACTAAAGTTTTGAAGACTTGCAAAGGACAGGGAGAACCTCTTATATCCTTTACTAATTTGTTTGGCTTTTATTTGAACAGTAAGAATTGGTTTATGTTCTAAGGGTTTTTCTTTCATCAGTATGTCTGATAGATCCAGGTTATCTTCCTGGAGATTGATGGGGTCGAGGTTTTTCGTAGATGCTAATTCATCGATGTTGTTCGAGAACACAATTTTGAGCTAGTTTTTGGGCTCAGTATTCTTCCTTGTCTCGAGGTCATGAGGGCACTCCTTAATTAAGTGTGGAGATATGTTGAGGGCTAAAATGACTTGTTTTTTAGGACTAATTTTTATTGTTTTTGTGAGCTGAATGGTTGATTTTAAGGATTCACTGATTCGTTTTATGGAGCTAGAAGTGTGTTGGGATGGTTTGAGTATATTTATGAAGCTTATGATGGTTTTTTGTTGAGATATGATGTTTTGATAGGTTTTGTAATGTATGTGTTTGGTTCTAATAGGGTTTGTTTTGCCTCTATTTTGATTTGATTTCTTTCTATTTGTGAGGTTGGGATTGTGAATAAGTCTTTTGAGGAATTATTGAGGGTGTTTTAAATGCCTTTTGGATGGCGATCTCCCGATTTCTGATGATGAGGATATATCTTGGTATGTGTGGGGAATGTCATCTTGCAAGTTGTTCTTTATGTCAAACAGTTGGAGTTGCAAATGGATGAGATTTTTCAAGCTTATTCTTCCAAGTGGATGCATGTCTTGAGGTGTCTTGGCATTCCATGATTGAGTCTATGGTATTGAATCATAGGCAACTAAAAGTTTCTACACAATTAGAAGCTACTAACCAATTGAGAAAAGATCTTTTAGCCCATATTTCTAATCAAATTTCTTTCAATCCCTCATTCTTTGAATCTTATAATCACTGTTCTGTTTGAGATCCCTCGATGCTTTTCCTTACTTATTATAAACAGATTACATAGATTTGATTCTTATCTAGCCATCCTTAAAACAACTCCTTATGTCATTTTTCCTCTTCTTTTCAACCACAAGATCCTTCTCAAATCCCTATTTTTTACTCATTGCCACTTTATTGTCGATCGTGTATTCTCTCCTACTCCTTGTCCTACACTATCTATCACACTCTTTTTCACTTTTCCAACCTATTTTCTAGATCATTTTCTATATGATTTAGTGAAAATTACCCAAATCTCTATCTTCAACTCTTTCTTCTTTTATGATTTGGCTTATCCATCACTTCATCCCTTGGTACTTGTTCCACTTCCTTCATCTACCTCTTTCATTCCAAGCACCCCTTAGATGCTTAGTAGTCACTCTTGTTTTGATCTATAGATACAAAGACAATGAGGGTGGAGCCAAATTGATTCATTGATAGGACCTCAAATTAATTGGCCTGTAATTTTAGTAGATTGGCAAACTCCTATCCAAGCTTATCAGAGGTATTCATAGTTTGCTTATATTTTGTAGGTTACATTTTGCTGCTCCATGTAACTGTTGCACTATCAACAAAAAACATAAATCCACTAGTAGATCTTTTCTCTGCCAACCTAATTTGTATTTGTGTATCCAAAGACCTCATAAAAAAGTCCATAATGTAAAGTGGACTTCACATACCTCAATATACATCTAACTGCATCCAAATGAGGCTTTTTAAGCATCTGCATAAATTGATTGAAAAGGCCAACATCATAGCTCAAGTCTGGCCTTGTGATAGTGAAGTAAATGAAACTCCCTATTATTCTTATGAACGTAGTAGGGTGTTATATCTCATCCCCAACATTAGCACTAAACTTCACATTTTGCTCCAATGGCACTCAAAGAGGCTTACATGCTAACATACCATACTTAGATAACATATCCAAGCCATACTGCCTTTGGGATAGCCATCTACTATCATCACATTGGATCTCCTCAATACTAAGAAAGTATCTCAACTCACCCAAATCCTTCATCTCAAACTTCTTCTTCAAGAAGTCCTTAACTTCAACAATCCCATTGTCATTGTCACTTGTAATGATCAAGTAATCCACATAAATGACTACGATGACTAAACCTGCATCTCCCCTTCTAATATAAAGTGAGTGATTAACATTAGAAATACAAAAATTCCTCTGATAGCGGAAGATGTTGTTGATGTCCCTATAGAGACCTTAGAGGCCGAAAATATCGGGGTGTTGGAAGTGTTGGATAGAATGACCATGGTTCAATTTGGGTTGACCAATGGACCACAAAGTATGCAGAATTTTCATAAGCAATGGATCAAAGGCATAAAAGTTAAGTTCATCAGTGGCTTCTATCGCCTTGACCATTCATTTGGGAGAAAAGATGATGATGATGTCCCTTGTCAATAGAAGCCAGAGCCATTATAGCCACGGTTTCTAGAAGATCTGTGTTACGTGACATTCCTGGATGCATCCTCTGAAGATGAATCCCTAAGTCCAGAAGAAATAACCACTCACACAGAAGTAAACAAAGCTTTGATACCCTTCCAGCAATCTCAATAGACAAATGAGTCATTTGTTCAAAAGGACACTGGTTCTAGTAGAACATCAGACGATGACACTACTCCCTTGAAAGAGTCAGATCTCTATCCAGAAGCAATCTGTGGGTCATTTATCCGCGAAGTGGAAGGTGAAAGACAAGTAACATTCCTAGATACTGACGGTACTGAACATCACCTAAAAGTGGGCTTCAATCTTCTATAAGAAGAACTAGTGGTCCTGCAAGACTTACTAAAGGAGAACTTAGACGTGTTTGCTTGATCATATAAAGATCTAAAGGGGATTGATCCCACAGTATGCCAACATCACATTGACCTAGAGCCTGATGCCAAACCTGTAAGGCAAAGACAAAGGTGTATGAATCCTAATTATTTTGCTTTGGTGAAGGCCAAATTATTGAAGCTCCTTGAAGCTGAGTTCATTTATCCCATGGCTAACAGTGAATGGGTTTTGCCTATTGTGGTAGTACCCAAGAAGAATGGGAAACTTCGAATATGTGTGGACTTTTGAAAGCTTAATTAGAAGACAAAGAAGGATCATTTTCCTATCCCTTTTACAGACCAATTGTTGGACACAATGGCAGGCCATGAGTTGTATTCCCTCTTGGATGGATTCATCGGATATAAGCAAGTCCAAATCACAGAAGAGGACCAATCCAAAACAACCATCACCATAGAATGGAGGATCTATGCTTATAGAGTGATGCCATTTGGGCTCTGTAATGCTCCTGCCACCTTCCAAAGAGTAATGATGGCAGCCTTTAGAATCATATGCATGATTTCATTGACGTGTATCTTGATGACTTCTGTGTCTATAGCTTAATATGAGAGCATTGGGAGCAATGTTTTGACAGATGCCGAGAGTATGGGATTTCTCTCAACCCCGACAAATGTGTCTTTGGCATTTCATCAGGAGTTCTTTTGGGCCATATTGTCTCTGCACAAGGGATTGCAACAGACCCGGGGAAGATTGCCACCTTGACAGCACCAACAAACCTCAAGCAATTGCGAGAATTTCTTGGCCATGTGGACTACTACACAAGATTTATTGCACATTTTGCAACCAAGGCATAAGCTCCTAAGGAAAGATGCGGATTTTCTTTGGACCGATGACTGCAAAGGACCTTTAATACCCTAAAACAGTGCCTTATCCAAGCACCTATCTTGTAGCCTCTTGATTGGACGAAGGAATTTTATGTGCACACAAATGTATCAGTTGAAGGGCTAGGTGTTGTCCTATGTTAAAAGGGTCCCTCTAAATTAAATCAACCAATATATTATGCAAGCCGAAAGGTCATTGATAGGGAACGGAACTACACAGTGATAGAGCTTGAGTGCTTGGCAATGGTGTTTGCACTAGAGAAGTTTCGACACTATCTATTGTCAACGCATTTCAAGTTCTACGTGGATCATGAAGCCCTGTCCTTCCTGATGAACAAAGCAAATGTCAAAGGGCGACTGATGAGATGGTTGCTCCTATTCCAAGAGTTTGATTTTGAAGGGATCACTAAGCCTGGCCGTTCCCATGTCCTAGCCGATCATCTGTCACGGATCCCTCAATTGGAAGAGAGGAACATGATGATCCAGACCTTCCTGATGCTTCCTTATTTCTAGTTGAAACAGCTATTCCCTGGTATACAGACATAGCCAACCTCCTGGCAACTCAACAGTATCCTCATGGCATCTCAAGCCATGAGAAGAAGAACCTTCTGTTAGAATCAACCCCCTATACTTTGCTAGGCGGTGCACTGTACAAGAGAGGCAAAGATGAAGTGTTGAGAAGATGTGTTGTAGGAGGTGAATCGGCATAGTATTGAAAGCATACCATGACGAACCATGTGGTGGACACTTCGTAGAAGAAGTGACAGCCAGGAAGGCTCTGTTGGCAGGATACTAGTGCTGACCTTCCACAAGGATGCACATGACTACTGCAAGAGATGTGATGCTTGTCACTGAATGGGGAAACCCATCAAATCAAGTGCCATGACCTTGCAACTTATTCTTTCCCTAAAGCCATTTGAGAAGTGGAGGATTGATTTTGTGGGTCCCATTGATCCACCCACCAGACGGAAGCAGAACACATACATCTTAGTATGTACGTATTATGTCACAAAGTGGTGTGAACCTAAAGCTCTGAAGCGGGGCGATGGTAACAGCACAGCTCTGTTCATGTATGAAAATATTATCACCCATTTTGGTAGTCCCCTCGAGCTGGTAAGTGACAGAGGTACTCATTTCCTTAACAAAATCATGGAGGAGTTGACGGATCTATATAAGATGCACTATCACAAGTCCATTCCTTACTATCCCAGAGCCAACGGCCAAGTTGAAGTCACCAATTGCATCCTTTGCTCAATCATCCTGATAAGAATGATTGCTGCACATCATCGCGACTGGGAGGATCGACTTACAGAGGCCCTCTGGGCATACAGAACCTCCCATAAGGTAGCTACAGGACAGACCCCTTTCCAGCTAGTGTATGGTACAAAAGATGTCTTCCCTATTGAACTGAAATTGCCCTCTTTGTGAGTGGCAGATAAAGAATGCTTGGGAGATGATGAGTCATTGCAATGCTACCTCCTACACTTGGAATGTTTAGATGAGATTCGGCGGATGGCCCTACAGTGTATGGAAACCACTCAAGCGCGACGCAAGGCTTGTCATGACAGTTTCATTAAGCACAAGGAGTTCAAAGAAGGTGGTCTTGTCTTAGCCTATGATTCGAGATTTGGCAAGTTTCCTAGCAAGCTTCAACAACGATGGATGGGCCTATACAAGGTACTTGTTGTCAATCCTAATGGCTATGTTCACGTGCAGATTATTGATACCTCTGATGATCCTTTTCTGATCAATGGCTATCATCTGAAGAAGTACTTCCCTCCTTGGGGCTCTTGACAATCACAATCGCCCTACCTTCTCCCTTTTGGGCATTGCACTGTCATTCTCTTCGTGCTTCTAATAGCCCTTATGATCTTCCTCATGAGGCGGTCTCGTTTTGCTAGCCGCTCACATTACCTCCCAACCCTACCTTGTTCTCTTCTCATCTGATCCAACAACAGTGGCGAGGTTGGTCCTGATACATGGTATTTCTACCATTCTCTTTATTAACGAAAAAAGAAGAAGAAGAAAAAAAGCAAACAAAACTGTTATGGGAGAAAAGGAAGAAATTCCATGTCATAACAGGCCTCGTTCCAAGAAAAGTTGGATACACCCTTGGGCGCGAAGCTGACTGTAGCAAAGGTGGTAACACCCCGTAGTTCAGGATAGCTGACTCACTAGCAGAACCTTTCCAGCAAGTAATTTGAAGCCACCTCCCTTGGTGCACTGTCTCTGCAATATCAGTCAGTCTGCCCTTCTTAACAGACGACATTTTTTACAAATCATTAAAGTAGGAGACTTGGTGGCTACCTCCCTGGGTACGCCTTGTCTTCAATATCCTGATGACAATAATAGCCGACACGATCTTCATCACCAAAGCCTTGAGTCATGCGAGCTTTCATCCTAACAGGATGGGAACGTAAGTATGGGTTGCCCTCCGTCTGTATCTATCAGTGAGCGTGAGACAGAGAGTGGGCTGAGTGACCAGTCTTTCCCTTCAAATCAAATGAGAGGTGAGATGTGTGACTTGAGTGTTGCACGCACGTGATGGGCCTCTCAATGTACAATGCACGATCTGTTCCTATGCACTGCACTGTAATGCTCCCTGGCCTTCCTTCTTGCACTATATGCCGGCATAGGGCAGGATGTAGAGTTGCACCATCAAATGCGCACAAGGCATACAACGTCTGTACAAGTGACAGTGAAGATTACATCAATGGGTTTCAGGAACGAGTTGCGTTCAACAGAGAGTGAGACAGAGGGTGGGCTGAGTGTGACTAGTGTTTCTTCAATCAATTATTGAGAGGTGAGACTTGAGGGACGTTACGACAATTGGTGTCAGGTACGTTTTTGTTTCCCTATGCACCCACAGGATGGGTCTTTGCCATCGTCACAGGACACGCCACTTTGTTCTGTGCACTACACTACAAGGCTCTTACAAGGATCCCTAGCCTTCCTCCTTGCATATATGCCAGATGGGTGGAACACATGAATGCACCATCAGTTGCGCACACTAGCATACTCTCTCCAAATCAATTTTTCCTTGTTCAATTCTACGCCACGAAAGATGCAAGACCAGCTTTTACAATAGGCTCAAAAGTCAGTAAGGAAGAATAATCCCTACTGATCAATGGGACATACTGAACATAAGAAGGAGCTTGAGGTGCCATTCAAATGGAATATACACACATATCACAAACACAGACAATCACAGTGAATATCTGTAAAACAACAAAATAGCCATAAAAAATAAATCGATCAAAATAAGCACACACAGGCATAACTAACCAACTGACCACCCCAAACAACCCACATCCTAGAAAAAATTCGGCATGACCCCTACACATATGCGATCGAAAGCTTCATACTATGCAACAAGCAGACACCCAAGACCCCGTATCCGGCAGAAAAGAAAACTACATACCGCACTCGCAATCATATCACACAATCAAACCATAATATCTCAATAACCTAATCAAGACATAACCAGAACTTTGATAAATAATATCAGCTTAAAGGACTGTACATGCCCATCCCACGAAGCGTATTTATTAAAAAGGGAAAAAAGTGCAATGAGAATAATGATTTTAGTGAAGGGTTCATTTTAATAAATTATTAAGAATGGTTGAAATTTTATTAAGTTGTAAACCTTAATAAGAAAACAACTGTTCATTTTAAAATTATTAGTTATAATTTATTAATGTAAAAGAGTGCTTTTAACAAAGCCCAAACTTTAATACCCAAACTCAGGTCTCTAAATGCATATTCATTGATTAAAAGGTTAACGTGTCTGAAGCGCTCTTCTTTTTCAGCCCGTGCATTTTCGTGATGGCTGGTTCATTTTCATTTAAAATTAAAGTGCCTCTAAAGTGCATGCAGCACATGCAAAGTGAACGGCCGATCGATTTTAATTTATTAGAAAAATGTGTGTTTAGCGTGAGCGCGCGTAGAAAAGTGGGTGAATAAAGTTTATTTTAACAATTAACTGTGGTTAAGGGATGACAAAAAATAAATAAAGTACGAAAAATAGATACCTGGTAGGAGTGTGTATGCAAAAGTCTGAGGGCGCACTGAGTAGCCTCAAATGCAAGGAATCCAACAAAAAAGAAAAAACCATCGACTGAAAAAAATAAAACACCTTATTATTTAAAAAAATAAATATCAAGTCAATGCTAATGGAATCACATTTGGTTTAGGTTATGTTGATTAGTGTTTGGGTGATATTATTACTATTTTTTAAATTGTAATTTAGGTGTGTTTTTGTTTTTTTTCATTTTTTGTTTGTTTGTAGTTTTTTTTTAACGTTTGATTTATTAGGGTATCAATCAAACCTAAGTGAGAATGAAACCATCAAGCTTCAACAATGGATCTGTATTTTGTTTTATTTTTTTGTACTTTTGCAGCCTATTTTTAGAATTTAAAATGATTTTTTTATGAATTTAGATTAAAAGTTTATCAATGGGATCCGAAAAATAATAGGATGATCATGTGTCAAGGCTTCTTCAGCTTATAAAATATTTCAAAAGTAGTCAAATGCATTGATGGAATTGTTTTGTGACTTTTTTGAATTTCATTTTAATTTTTAGGGATTTTTAATGAATTTTCTCAATTTTTAGTGCATTGTTTAAAAAGAATTTAAATCTTGTTAATTTTTTGCAATTAATTCTCTATATTATAATAAACAAGATAAACTAAAAAATTACCCAATTTAGTAAGGATTTTTAAAGTATTTTTTATTTTTTTTACTTAATTTTAATGATTTTTTAATATTTTTAAGTGTTTTTAGATATTTTTCACGGGTTTGTGGAAAATCAAAGGAGATACCCGGGCTTCGTGTGAACAATTGTGTGTGCTCACTTCCTCTAATTCCAGACGATCCAGCCCTTTGTGATGAGTTTCTTGCATCATACTAGAAATCGGGCTTGGTGCGTGATATTTCCATGGTCCTGACACCTAGAGGGTTAGAGAAGGCTTTGTCTCTTCCCTACGGAGGAGAACCCTTTGTTACAGCCAGACAGTTATTCTCAAATGACAAGATTCTCAAGCTGTTACAGAAGCAAACTAAAGAGGTCCTCGATGTCAAGAAAGTGATTAACACTTCAAAAGTGATGTGAGGAAAGTGATTAACACTTCAAAAGTGTCTTTCTCAATGATCACTGATCCTCTCTGGAAGCTAGTCTGTCAATTTCTCCGGGATAGGTTCATGCCTGCCAAGACACCATCTCACTATTTGTCCAAGGAGCTCTTCAGAGCTTCCAGGATGGTTTTAAAAGGGGTTGCCATTGACTGGAATACTTACCTTCTTACGAAGATGGACCAACATTTTGTCAAAGTGACTAGAGGGAATGTTAGCAACGTAACCTACAGTTCATATTTATATGCTTTCTTGGCATATTTAGGCCTTAAGAAGGGTTTGCTACCTCCTTCTCCATCTGATCTAGTCCCTCCCCCTCCACCTTTAGAAGATTCAGAACCCATTGACATAGAGGATATTGATTCCCCTCCTCCATTGGTCATTCAGTGGAAGCACTTGAAGCATGTAGCAGAGAAAATTCCACCAGTCATTCCTTCAATGTCAGTTCTTGCCACCTCTAGAAGTGACCTCCTTGCCTACCTCACATGCAACAACTTATTCAGGGCACATCGAGAGGGTTCTTTGGAAATATGAGTTCCCTTGCTGAATAGTTTAATGTCAGGGGATGCCATTCCTTTCCTTTGTAACGACATCCAGAGTTCTATTGAACTCTCAGTGACAGCTTGTGTTCAACAGTTATATGCTTTTTTTTATGAAGAATTGATGCAGTCCAAAGACCAAATGCATAAGGCAACCACGGAGTTAGCCTCTACTAAAGACACTCTTTCCGATCTATTTAAGCAGATGGAGCAATAGACACAAATGATTGAGACCCAGAGAGAAGAAATATATTCTTTGAAAATTCAGTTAGCAGAAGCTAAGTCAGAGATCACTAGAGTTTCGGAGAAGAAAGAGAAAATGTCAAAAGAAGCTCAAGAGTTTAAGACTCTTTTGGATACAAAACTGTCAGCTTTGCAGACTGCTCACAATACAGTGGAGTCCCAAGCTTTCCAAATTAAACAGTTGAAGGACCAACTAGCGCAATCACGGTCCATTCCTCCAAGCCCAAGTGTCCCCATGATTCCTTCTATATCTCAACAGGACTTGGGAGTTCTCTAGAGACATGCCACATTATGTCCGTTATTTCAAGATAAAGTGGAAAGATTGCAGTTCGAGATGGATTTATTATGGTCTACATTTGAGCAATTTTAGGAGTATGTCTCTCTCGACCATTCCTTTTTTGTCCACTATCAGCTGTTGCAGAAGTTGGCCTTCTACATTAAGCTCTCAACGATGGATCTCCCTCTTCTAGAGGATGGTTGGAGTGGGGCTTGGTCTTCTGGTTTGCTAACAGAAGTTGTCTGTATGGTCTTTAAAGATTTTGTGACAACAGATACCATGTTGTTGTCTTATATGTATCCACGAGGTGATCTGTTAATTTCAGATGATGTAGATTTGGCTTGGTATGTGGGAGATGTGGTCTTACAAACTGTCGTATATGTCAACCGTTTGGAGTTGAGGATAGATAATATGTTCCAGTGATATTCTTCTAAAGCGGCTACTTGCCCTGACACTTAATGACATTCAATGATTGATTCTATGGTCTTGAACTAACGCCAGAATACAGCTTCTACTCATTTGCAAATCACTAACCAATTGAGGGTGGATCTTCTAGCTTATCTTTTCAAGAACCATCCATTTGATTCATCCTTCTTTGATGCCTACCATCGACGATCTGTTTTAGGTCCCTCTGTTTCTAGCTTATTGTATTATTAATAAATGGCCCATTGATATGATGCTTATTTTTCCCTTTATCAATCCAACTCAACAGCTATCTTACCTCGCGTTTTCTAACCTTAGGATTTTCTTCAAATTCCAATATTTACCTATTGTTCTTTCATTGAAGATTGAGTCTTTTCTCCTTCTCCGCCACGTCCTTCTCCATCTATCCATATACATTTTACTTTTGTTGCTTATCAATTGACACCTTTCCTAACTGATTCGCTTAAAATTTCGACTACTCCTTCTTTAGCTTATTCCTCATTTTATGATCTTTCCTACCCATCTCTTCATCCTCTTTTACTCATTTCTCTTCCATCTCCTGGCACTTCTATTTCTCAACCCCCTCAGTTGGTTAGTGGGTACGAAGGATTTGATCAGTAGATTCTGAGAATAAGAGGATGGAACTCAACAAATTCTCTCACGGGACCACAGATTAATTAGTCATTAATTCCAGGGGACTGGACAACTGCTAGTCAAGCATAACAAAATTACCTCCATTTTTTCCAACAATATTCACAATCTCCAGATCCTTCAGTGAGATTGACAACCCATTTTTATTGGTACCTAGCATATATGCATAGGCATTTCCATAACGATCAAAAGGCCATTCCAAAGCTTTGTATAAATGTCAATGTGAACATTGATTCCCAACAGTTGGATGTCCTATATTTTCATGCCCTTTCTCTACTTAGCAGATACCTTGTTTTGCTAGAACGGATGTGCTGACTTCAATTCTTTCAAAATCCTTCAAAATCTTTTGTAGACGAGTCTTTATCCCTGGATTGCTTTTGTAATCATCAAGCTTTTAAGAGGGATCATCTTCATTGATACCCCTGAATGTATCTTCTATGCTTCTTAATGAGACATCTTTTGGAGGCGCCATTCAGATGGTTGTGTTTGTGTTTGTGCTATAATAATTTGTATGTGATGAGTTTGTGCTGGTTGAATAATTTGTTCGAGAGCTCTCTTTTCAACTATTGATGGTGATGGTGGATGGCAAGCTTACGATGCAAAGCTAAAGAACCTCTTATATCCTTTACAAATTTGTTATAACTTTTTATTGTTTATCAGATGTGTTAATGAGTAACGAAGTTTTTTTTTAGTAGTATTCTTTTCTAGATATAGGTGATAAGTTGGGGTCGTGGTGGAGTGATTGTTGAAGATACTATAGAAGATTAAATTGAGCTCTTTACTCAACTTACATTATTCTTTTCCTTAGGTCATGAGGACGCTTCCTTTCTAAGTGTGGGGATATGTTGAGAGTGGAAAAAGACTGAATTTTTTACTGGTTTTTGTTGTTTTTGAGGTCTGAATGGTTGATTTTTGATGGATTTAAAGTGACATACGGTTGTTAATGGAAGTGTTTGAGAGTGTTTTGGGTTATATTGATTATGTTTTGAAGTTCATGATGATTCTCAGTAGAAATATGAGGCTCTGTGATGTTCTAATAGGTTTTGTTGAGGTTCTAATTGGTTCTGATACCTTTTGTATAGCTTTTGTTTTGTTTTGATTTTCTTCTGTATGAAGCATGGATTGATGATTGATGAAGGTTGAAATCTTTTGAAAGCTTATTGAATAGTTTTTGATAGTTTGGAATGGTTTTAGTATGAGTTATGAGGATCTGATGTTCTCTGATGACCTTCTGTAACCCTCAGTAAACCTTCTGTAGAGCCTGTGTCTCTGCTTTGTTCCTGTTCTATTATGTTTTGTAGATCTTTTGTAAGTGTTCTGTAGAATGTATGTGTGACTTCGGGAAAGTTTTCTAACTTTTGAAAAGGATGAATCTAAGTTCAAAAGAGCTAAAACAAATGGAAGAAGCAGTTGCTAAAGATTGAATAGAAGACTGAAGTGGCAGTGACAGTGGTAAGTTATGAAGAGACATTGTAGTGGCTCGGGTGCCCTTTCATACCTCCCATACCTCTTGGGAGGTGCATCCACGATCTAAGAGGGATTATTAAGTGTCATTATTGAGTATTATAGTAAGGAGATGATGTATTATTGAGAGAGAGAGAGAGAGAGACAGAGCCAGAGATAGCCAATTCTATGAAAACAATATATTTGTATATGAGAGATTGAGAGAGAAAACTATGAAGATACTGAAGATGAATACTATGTGATTGATTTCCATTCAAAAATGGTGTATTCTTTTATGTTCCTTGTTCTATTGATGGATTCTATGAAGATGTAGAAGATTATGGTTGATTCTATCAAATCCATGGGAGATATCTACTATGATGCTGCGTGAAGAATTGTTGTTTTCTTTGTTTTGGTCATCAAAAGAATAAAATAAAATCTTGTTGATGTTACAAGATAGATTTTCTTGCGATAGAATTCCCTCTTCCTTGGTGTCTCTCTTGGGGCTCCAGAATGAAGATGAAGTAAGAAGAGACCTTGTTGGTCATGGATTCCCTATTTTTCCATGTCCAAGATAGCACCATAGCTCTTCTCCTCTCTCCCAAAATGCATACAATAGACACATTTTACCTTCCCCTCCTTCCTCTTGCCCATTTTTGAGTTGAACTCTAGTTGCATGCCCTTGATAGCTCCACCTATGATCCACAGCTCTGTCCCTACAACCCACACCCGTGATTTGTGGTGCAAATCACATTGACCTTCCTGTTCTCTCCCACACAACTCCAAAGTCTTACACAACCACACTTAAGTTATCTCAGTCACTAACATGGCTTATTCCATGTCCCGTGCTCGAACCTAGTAGACTTGCTAAACTAAGTGACTTCCAAGCAAAAATGAACTTAAAAAGTCATTGCTTTATGTCCTATAACTTATTCTAAAGATTTTCTAGACCAAGTATGTAGACCTACTGATGGTGCTTTCCCTCGCTTGCTCATCTCTTCTCCATGGCTGTAAGATCTTTTCTTATTGCTGAAATCCCTGTTACAACAATTGTACCTACTGTATTTGCTATTATGAAAGTTGCACTTGCATTCATGACACAGTTGTACTTGCTATTTTCACATCTGTACCTGCAGTAACAACACTTTCATACTCATTCCGTACTGTCATAAAGTCATTTTTAACACCTATCACATCATCCTCTTCATCTTCCATTACCTCCTCTTCATCTTCAAACCTTGCTCTTGAAAGCATGCCAGCCACAAGGTTTTCTCTACTTACAATATGCTGAAAATCAGGCCTAAGTGACTTTATATATGCAATCCACTGTAACATGGCAATATCAAGAGTTGAGCAATTTGCAATCATGCCTAGTAAAGGTAGACAATCAGTCTCTACCACTACATGAACTCCCATAAAATATTCCTTATCACACTTAAGGGTTGTTCCCACTACACCCAAAAGCTCTCTTTTTACTTGAGAATACCGCCATCATTTCCGTTCATTGAGGACCTTTGCTCCAAACCGAATGGCATACCTATTTCCATTAGCATCAGCTTGACCCATTGCCCAACCAATACCAATTGGCCTTGTATCCATGGTGAGAATGATAGGCTATCCATTTTCATAATTTACTCTCTTTAATATTGGAGCTAAAATCAATAAGCTCTTTAACTTTGAACTACCTTCGTATGTTGTTTACCCCACCAAAACTTTTTCCCTTTTCTCAAGAGATGATAAAAACTCTCAACCACATGAGCAAAATCTAGAATCCATATCAAATAAAAGATACTTGCATCCAATTTAAATCTTCTCACCTCCGATACATTCAAACATGTTTCTTGCATTCTACTTATGGCATCAATCTTCATTGGTGAGGGTTTTTTTCCGTATGGTCCACACATGTGCCCAACAGCCAATACTTCCTCTCCTCCAAAACTAACTTTTCTCCTGATAGAGTCAAATGCACTTCTTTAAGATAGCTCAAAATCCTGTCACAATCAACAATATGATCAGCCATGAATCTTCTACATCCTTGCTCATTTAGCTCTTTGTTCTTCTCTCATGGATATCACACCCTTTTATCGGCATATCAACAAGAAAGGGAAAGGTCAACTGAGGAATATACTCCCTCAAAACTTTATGCATAGCATTCATCATATGTGCCATTGAATTGGTTGCTCCCTATGGAAGCGTACACATCCTAACCAATCCAAGTGGTGTCTTCATGGTAGTGATATCCTAACTTTTCAATGCAAACTGGAACTGATCATATCTTTGAATATAAATCACCTACCCATAGAGTAAATTGCCTTGTTTGTAAATGCTTCTACAAATTCATCCACTATCAGACCCGAACCAACATTCCTTATGATGACTTTATTAATTGGTTGTAAATCCTATATAAATCTCAAAGCACCATTCTTCTTTGAAATAGTAAACCACTAATTCGAATATGGAGCTGAAAAGGGCTCCAAAATTTGCATCTTGATCTTCTCATTTAAAAGATCTAGTAGCTTAGGCAAATATCCTCGAGGCACTGGAATAGGCTTTAAATTCCATGGCACATGAGGTATTGTAAAGATCACCATAGGTGCAACTATGGTTGGATCAACACATCCAATTTCATCTCGTTGAAATGCAAAGGCTTTCCCATGCCTTGCCAACATACGCAAGAAAAAAGGTATTTCTATTGGCAAAAGAAAGCTTATATCACTAATTTTTAGCTTTTGTAAAGTTTCAGCTGTAAATTTATGTCCTACTCCATGTGGATCCTACAAACTAGGCTGTTGAGACACTTGTTCGGTCAACCCATCACTTTCAGGTAGTAAAGGCAAAGCCACAGGCTTAGCCTTCTTTGCAATAGTTTTGTACTTTGTATCTACCCTTACTTCAGCCCTCTTTTGCAACCCATATTATAGCCCATAACATTCATGCTTAGTAAACTCTTGAATGACTTCATACATCTCTAAAGTATTAACATAAATAAACTCTTTTTAAGTATTGTTTTCAACATTAATTACTACAGAGATTTCAATCACTGTATCAACATCAGCCCCATTGAAAACAACCATGAAATACCTTCATTTGCAGCCATCAAACCATATGTCTTCAGCTTTTTTTCAGCCCAACCTACATATTTCTTTTCAGCCCTACACATGGCTAAAATATTTTTAAAACTGCCAAGACTACATGCTATCCATTCCTACAATCCAAACACAAATACAGTTCCCCCTTTCTTGGAGACATAATTATCTTCCTTGAGGCACTACCACAGCCTCCACTTATAGCTGTGTTGTCTAAAAACCCTTTAGCTCCCATGTATTAGGTGGAATGGGATTATCTTGCAGCCTATCTCGATTGCAAGAATGATTCACTCAAACAGTAAGAAATTGTATCGCCTTTGTGTTGTCTTTACTCTAAACCTGAGCATATGAAGAACCATCATCCAAGGCTTTTGTTTCCAGCCTTGATTCCAAAATATAGGGCTATCCCAAAATCACCAGATAACTACATGAATCTTGTACAAAAAATGATATTCATCCCTAACATCTCCAATAGTCACGGGTACATTTGGACAAGCTGCATAAATATCCCATGATAAATTGTTTGTTGCCCATTGTCGGAGGGGTTTTTGTCGAATGGTCGAATCCACCGGGAATCAGAAGTAAAAGGAAGTAGAGATAGGAGATGGAAGAGAAGATAGAGAATACCCAAGTGGTAAATACTACAAAGACAAAGCACAATGAATTGAATCAATAAGTATTGAAAGAACTTGGAATCTTCGCCCTACTCAGAAGCAATCTCTAGGCATTAGATCTCTTGAGGCTTCTTCGTAGAACAAAACATGCATAAAAATTACAGCTCCTTCTTTGCTGCTCAGAACCCAAATCGGATGGCTCCGTTGGCTCCGAAAGGGGGGGTAAACCCGTAGGACACCTGATACCTCGTCACGGATCTCCTAGATCACTCCTTCTTCTTTTCATTCAATCTGCAGTTTTCAGCCTGTTTACAGCGATTGCGACGCGTGCGATTTCGTCAGTCTATCCCTCTTGTGAAAATCCCCTAATTGGCTGAAAAAGCAACTAGCTTTTTGCATACCATCCTAATCTAGAAGTTTTTTTCTAACTTTTTCGGATTTTTACAATAAATAATATAAAAAATAGGTTGAAATGATCCAAAAATCTAATATTTTTGGATAATCCATGCAATTCATACTAGTACTAATGGCTCAAATCACATTGACTCTCTAGATCAATAAAGAAGTCGAATGATTATGTATTCTATACTTTTTCACACTGTGTCCTCATAACATCACGACATCCACCCCCTCTGAACCTGCACATCCTCCGGTATGTGTCAAAATCCTAGTTGTCACCAGATTCTGAGTCCTCCTCATCCTCTGCAACCATATCCTTTACTTCTTCATCTTCCATATCTTCCTGGCTAGCCCTATATCAGGACCACTATTTTCTTCCAATTCTGGCAACTCATAGGTAGTAGATTCCCACCTTTAGAATAATTTGGTTATTTTCCCTGCTACTGGAAGTTTGATGGATGTCCCATCCAGCTCATTTAATGCATAAGTAGCATTATCAAACACATGTCTTACCACATAGGATCCAAACCATCTTTTGGAAACTTTACGTATGGCACTATGCTGGTTATCTAAACTGCTATCATAAACCAATACCCAATCCCCATCTTGTATAGTTCTTGGTCTCAATCTATGACTTTTGTCAAACCATTTCTTGTTATGTATCCTTGCTGCCCTTAACTTTGCAGTTGCTGCCTCTATGTCTTCTGACTTTCTTTCCAGCTGCCTAATGCATAAGGCTAACAACTCCTCTCGATTCAACTCCTCCTCCCAAGGTAACACACTCCATGTGACTGTCATCTCTTCTATCGCCATGATAGGTTTTTGACCATACATCAATTCTACAGGTATATAACCTATAACAGCACTATGAGTTGTTCTGTCGGCCCACAAAGCATAAGGGAGCAATCGTGGCCACTCTTTTACCTTCTCTCCACATGCTTTTGCTAATGCCTTCACAATAGGTGGGTGACCTCTTTCACTTTTTCCATTTCCTTCAGGGTTATAGGCTGAAGTTAAAGTAAGCTTTATCCCCAACCGTGTAAAGAAATCATGAGCTTCATCTGCATCCAACTCACCCCTATCTGCTATAATTTCTTCCACACAGCCATATCGACAAAAGATCTCTTCTAAGAGAAAAGTACACACAATATTTGTTGTCTTAGTATGTAAAGCTTTCCCTTCCACTTGATTAGTCAAGTCTTCATGAGCAAGCACAAGATACCTCATTTGCCAAAGACCTGTAGGCATTGTGGCCAAATCCACCACCCACTTAAAATGAAGAGACAATGGATATGGAGTTGCAATCCATCATGATGTCTCACAAATGAATACATTTGACATGTCGTACATGTTTTCACAAAGTAGCAATATCCTTATACATACACTGCCACCAATATCTTTCTTTGATCTTTGTAAAAGTACCCCAAATACCTGTATGACCAGCCCACAAGCTTTCATGAAATTCTTGCATTACTTTTAGTTGTGAAGCTCTGTCACCCAAAACTTGCAATGGCATACCCTGTTTCTTTTTAGCATGTTTCCATAAGTATCTATCTTTTTAAAAAAAACCATACGCTTTCCTCTTGATTTTCTTAAACTCCTCATCTGACCATTCATCTCTCTTTGTTAATGTACTGAGGTATTGACCAAATCTCAGCCACTCTCTAGTATATTTGTCTTCCAGAAACACTTCTACACAAGATACAAAACATCTAAAGTGTCTTCTCTTTTTTGCTTATGTTAATGCTATAGCAACACATTGCATTGCTAAATTCACTCTTGCAACATCATTTTCAGCCATAAGAAAGTCATCTTCTTCCTCCTCATCCATCATCCCATCTTCATTCTCATAACATGCTCAAGATAACATGTCTGTCATCACTGGGTTATCTCTTCCTGCAATATGCTGAAATTCAAGGTTCAAAGATTTGATGTATGCAATCCACCGGAGCATAGCAATGTCCGGAGTAGCACAACTAGTAATCATACCCAATACTGGCAAACAATCGGTCTCAATGACTACATGAGCACCCATTAAATACTCCTTATCACATTTAAGGGCTGTCACAATTCCCCATAATTCTCTTTTAACCTATGGATATCTTCTTTATCATTCAGTCAATACTTTAGCACCAAAGCAAATTGCATATCTTTGTCCTTCCTCATCATCTTGCCCAATTGCCCATCCAATCCCGATTGGGCTTGTATAAATAGTAATAATGATAGGCTTTCCATATGAATAGTCAGCCTTTCTCAATGTAGGAGCAGATTTTAAGAGTTGCTTCAATTTCTTCATTGCTTTCTGATGCTTCCTTTTCCAATGAAATTTCTGACCTTTCCTTAGAAGTTGATAAAGAGCATCGGCTACATGTGCAAAGTGAGGAATCCATATCAAATAGAACACACATGCACCCAAGAATCTACGCACCTCTGATACATTCGTGCATACATCTTGCATTCTATCAATCCCATCTATTTTTGCTTGTGATGGCCTTTGCCCATAAGTCCCACACATATGCCCAATAATCAAAACCTCTTCAACTCCAAAGATAGACTTTTGTCCAGAAAGAGTTAAATGCACCTCTTCTAGACGTGTCAAAATCCTCTCACAATCCACAATATGATCTACAACAAACTGTCTGCATCCATGAGCATTCATCTCTTCATTCTTTTCATCCACTGCACACTCTTTGATTGGAACATCATCCAAGAAGGGCACAGTCAATTGTGGTATAAAATCCCTGAGTACCCTATTCATAGCATTTGTCATGTGTGCCACTGAGTTTGTTGCACCTTGTGGGAGAGTACACATCCGTACTAACCCCAAAGGATTCTTCATGGTTGTGATATCCCTGCTTTCAATTGCAAGCTGAAACTAATCATAAATCGAGTAAACATCACCCAAAGAATAGATCGCTCTGCCTGCAAAAGCCTTTGCAAATTCATCAAGCACGAGACCTACACCCACATTTCTTATGGTCACTTTATTGACCAGTTGCATGTCTTGAATAAATCTCAAAGCCCTATTCTTTTTGGGCACAGTAAACCAATGATTTGAGTATGGGGCTGAAGAAGGCTCCAAGATCTTCATGCGAATCTTTTCATTTAGCAAATCCATAAGCTTTGGCAAGTAAGCTTTAAGCACTGGAATAGGCCTCAAGTTCCATGGTACATGTGGCACAGTAAATATGACCATAGGAGAGATAACATTTGGATCCACACAACCTATTTCACTTGGCTGAAATGCAAATACCTTCCTATGTCTAGCCAACATCCACATAAAATAGTTCTCTCAGCAGGAAAAAGAAACCCTTCTACACCAACTTTCAATTCCTGTAATGTTTCAGATGTAAACTGATGACCTATATCTTTAGGATCCCATAAGCTTGATTGCCTTGACACTTTTTCATACATACCCTCATTCTCTGGTGGAAGTGGCAAAGCAATTGGTTTTACATTTTTGTCTGCCTTATACTTTGTCTCAACAAGTGCTTCAGCCCATTCCAATCCTTCCTGCTGAGCAACAATGCTATAACATCATACATATCCAAAGAACATATTGACAACACTCTGTTTTTAGCCTCATTTTCTGCATGTATAGTTGCTAAAATTTCAGCCATAGTGTCAGTAATATTCAGCCCATAAAAGATGCCTGAAATGCCATCATTTTTAGCTAACAACCCTAATGCTCTCATTTTCTTAGTAGCCCATTTCATAAATATGCGTTCAGCCCTACACATAGTGTCCATAGGCTTAAACCAACATGAATTGTTTGCTATAAACTGAGAATTACCAATAGTAAATACATGCTTCATTTCATCGAGAGGCAAGTACACCCATTGAACAGCACTACTATAGCCCCCTATTACAACAATGCTTAATGAAAATCCAGGTCTTTGAATTTCCTTGCATTTGGAACCAAAGGACACTCTCGAAGCGTATCCCGATTTTTAGGATGATTAACATAAATAGTAAGAAATTAGACTGCTTTTCTCCCATCCTTGCTTCTGACTCTTGCATAAGCAGAACCATCATCAAGCACCTTTATTTCCATATGCACACCTGTAATATAAGGCTGTCCCAAATCACTGCATATGAGGAATTATCTTGCACAAAGAAGTGTTGCTCTTCCTATACATCACCAATCATCACTTTTACATTAGGACATGCAGCATAGAGCTCCCCTGAATAATTATTTGCAGCCCTCATTCACCAACCATGATCAGTGTCTACAGGCCATGCACCATTTTCATACAATCCCCGCTCAATGGCATTTATCTCCGACCCATGGTCAAGTAAAGCAACACAAGGAGTTTTACGTTCCCCTATTTTCACTACCATTTCAGTGGTAGCTCTAGCCCAATGATTTCTTGTGTAGTGACTTCGAGGAGTAAATCCTAGAGTCTCTTCTCCATATTATTGCATTTGCCTTACTCCGCCATGCATATTGCTATAAGACAATGCATTTTCAGCCACTTTCTTCTCTTTTCCACATGCCGTCCATTGATTAGTAGCATCCTACATAGACAATCCTGTACTTACTTCATGCTCATATTCAGCCTGAATACCCAACAAACATATTTTCTCTTCAAATTGCAGCAATGCACTAGTGGTATCACCAAGAAACTGACTTTTTCTTTTAATTATGTCAATGATCTCATCATGAAATTCTTGCTTGGCAATGCCAAGCACCTCTCCCAATGTAAATTCCACCCGACTGTTTAAGATCCGTTCTTCAAGAACCTTCTTAAAATCTGTGGCTGTCTCAATGTCAGATTGCAACTTATATCCTGGCTACTTGCCCTTCTTTTTGCCCTCTTGTTTGTTATCCTGTTTTTGCTCTTGACTGACCTCTTTCATAACATGCTCGGGAGGTGGCTGATTTGCAGCTTTAGACCGATCCACACTTCTTCTTGTCATTCTTTTAGACGTCCCTGCAATATCTTCATATCTTTTTTGTTTTTCTTCCACAAGTACATCCGTGTTTTGTACCTTTGCTAAATATGCATACACTGAATATGCATCTACCGATGATTCCCAATCAGTTATGCCACAAATGTCTTGCCCTGCATGAGACATTTCACTATCAATGACCTTTCTCTTTTTAGCTGCATATAAAAGCATGTGTCCATATTTCAGCCTTTGGACCAACCATCACTTGGCCATGTATTCTATCCAACTGTAGACCAAAAGTAGAAGCATGTACCGTCGCATAAGCATTTGGACAGCCAAGTCTTCCAAAAACTTATGCATACCTCCCTTTCCAAAACTCAAAGCAAGAGGAAATCCCGTTTCTTGTGCATGGATCTTGCCATCTTTCCAAAAGATAAGCTATCGTGCCAAGGCCTCCTGATAGACAACACAATCCTTTCTCTCCTGCTGCAAACCATCACACCACATACATCTTTTTCCAGGCTTAGGGACTGTTGCCCGTCCCCTTCCCTCTTGTCCTTTTTCGTCCAATTTTGCAACCTTCAATTGAAGATCCCGCATGCCTTTGACCAATTCATCTAAGACATCTTCCCTAACAGAGGGAACAATAGCAGGTACAACTATACGGTTAGCCACAGAAGTAGATGGCTTACTGGATACATCAACTGTCTTGCCCGTAATAGTGGGCAAGCTAGAGACATGCAATCTTTCTCTTCTTCTATGCTTCTTCACAAGTGCAGTAACAAATTCCTTGACATGTCTCCACTCTGTTTTCAAACCTGTCTCTATAGTCTGATCCTCCAACAAATCATCAAACTTTTCTTGAAGCTCAGGATGAGCTACCTGTAGAAACAATTTAATTTTCTGACTTGCAAGAGCTTGTTGTTCTGCAAGATCCAGCTGCTCAAATAGACTTTCAAATTCTCTTAATAATTTCATAGCCACAAAACCCTCATTGGGTTGTAAAACCCACTCTTGAAAAGTCTTGCGCATAATCAAATTGGTGTCCTCAATGCAAAATTCTTCCTTGAGTGTCTTCTTGAAGGCTACCCAGTCAACATTCTGCAAGTATAATTCAGTAATCCGTGCTTTCAGTTCATGAACAGTAACACGTACAAAATACCGGCTCCATGCAGATTGAGCCATCCCAAAGAATTCCATCTTCTAAGCATAGGTATATACATATACAGATACATTCCTGCCATTAAATAACTTCACCTCATGCTCAACTACTTGCAAAGCATTCATCACAACACTTTATGTTTGAGCTGAAGCTTGCATCACCTGTTGTTGTTGTTATACCTGCATAAGCATATTCATATTTTGCACCAATTGTTGAAAAACACACTGGAGAATGTATTTGAAGATTCTCCCATCTTGTCTTTCTTTCTTCTGATGACCTTTCATGTCGGGTTTACCAATGTCGGAGGAGTTTTTGTCAAAAGGTTGAATCCACCGGTGATCAAAAGTAGAAGGAAGTAGAGATAGGAGATGGAAGAGAAGATAGAGAATACCCAAGTGGTAAACACTACAAAGACAAAGCACAATGAATTGAATCAATAAGCATTGAAAAAACCTGGAATCTTTGCACTACTCAAAAGCAATCTCCAGGCATTAGATCTCCTGGAGCTTCTTCATAGAACAAAATATGCATAAAAATTGTAGCTCCTCTACTGCCTAGGAATCCAAATCTGATGGCTCCGATGGCTCCGAAAGGGGGGTAAAACCCTAGGATGCCTGATCACGGATCTCCCAGATCACTCCTTCTTTCCGTTCAATCTACAATTTTTAGCCTGTTTATAGCGATCGCAACGTGTGCGATTTCGTCAATCTGTCTCTCTTGTGAAAATTCCCTAATTGGCTAAAAAAGCAACTAGCTTTTTGCATGCCATCCTAATCTATAAGCTTTTTTCTAACTTTTTTGGATTTTTAAAATAAATAATATTAGAAATTGGCTAAAATTATCCAAAAATCTAGTATTTTTGGATAATCCATGCAACTCACACTAGTACTAATGGCTCAGATCACATTGACTCTCTAGATCAATAAAGAAGTCGGATGATGATGCATTCCATACTTTTTCACACTGTGTCCTCATAACATCACGACACTGCATGCACCATCTTGGATCTACATCAATCGGCCATTCTCCATTCTCATATAAGCTACGTGCCATAACATTGATTTTAGAACCATAATCCAAGAGAGCTATGCAAGGTGTCTCTCTTTCTCCCACTTTAACAATTGTCTCTATGCTAGCACTAGCCCAATGTGTTCGTGAATAATGATTGCTTGGAATAAAATGAGCATCTTTTTCTTCATGTACTTGTTGATGGACATTCCCATTATATATAGCCTTCTTTATATGCTTACTGCTCTCCACAATACCATTTTCAGTCACACACAAGCTTGCTATCTACACTCCCATTCAACACCATATTAGAGATTTTGGAAATTTTCCAAGTCTCACTTTTAATGAATGTCTTACTTTTGTGAATGAAAGAGAGCGCTATGTTTATGTTTATCTTTAAATGGCTTTTTGTATGTTACAAATATGATATCACACATGTTGAGAGCTTAAGTGATGAATGTAAGCTATGTGGCTATTAGGAGATTTGGATTTCACCTCTATATTTTCTAGCATACTAACAAAATATGATATTGTATGGTGGTGGAAACATCAAGGACGCTTAGCTAGTATATACCTAGGAAATTTCCAAGTTTAATGTAAAAATACAAAGGTTTGAAGGAGTATAGAGAGAATTTAGAATATAAGAGCCTTAAATATTATATGAAAATATGCTATCATGGCAAAAATTTATAATGTTATGGATTTGAAGATATTATAATATGAGCTTTTTCTTTTAGATATAGCATCGTTTAAAGTGACATGTATAAGTTTCATGAACTAGGACCTTAAAAGAGTCACCACTAACTAGGTGTAGTTTAATAACTTGATCTAATACCATATAGTAATAAGTTTGGATAACCTATGATGTAATGGTTTTTTTTTTTGTAAAACCAATAAAAACAAGTATGTTAAATAATTGCTCATCCCATTTGTATTTTTTGTATGTATATGCATGATATATAAATATCTTTTGTTCAAAATTTCTATCTATCTTGGCAATATATGTACATTAAAAAAATACAACTTTTGTAGATTTTTTATAAAACATTTAGCTGCACTACCATTTATGAAATGTTTGTGATATCCTAACTGATGAGCTAGTTGCATTGCTTCCATATTTTTCAAAGTAGAGACTAAAGGAGTTTGCTTTAACTTGGATAATTGTGAGTTGTTCAATGTAAGTGACAGACGATGTGAGGCATTGGTTGAGTATGTTTGTATAATAGATGGTCATAAAGTACAAAATAGGACTTAAACCACTTTATAAGAAATTTCAACACAATTAACTAATGTTATTAAAAGAATAAAAAACTTTAAGTAGATTCTCTCATTGATATTGGTGGTGTTTAAAAACACCAAGGTAACTAGATAAAACACTTTAAATTTCTAACAAGCATATATTTCATAGCCATGCAAAAGCTCTTAATGTAAGGGATATATTTATTATGAAAGTCAAAGAGCTTCTTGATTATGAACTTCAGCCAAATAAGCATAGGATGAAAATGAATCCACTGGTGCACTCCATCCTATTCTCCCTCCTATACTCTGACTTGCATTAGCTAATTCAGCCTTTGTTGTTTTTCCCTTTTCCATACAATCCAATGTCTACATCCAAATGCAAGATTTTGCTTTAGACATTCATCTTCTATGAGCTTCATCAGCCCTTTCAATTTTCAAGCCATATGTGGCTACGAATGCTAAACTTGCAGCCATCTTTTCCAACCTCTTTTGCATACCACCATTTCCAAAATTTAGCTTTATTGGAAGACCAGTTTTTGTTACATGTATTTTTCCATCTTTCCAAAAGACTAGCCTTTTCACTTCCACTTCATGTTAGGCTGTATAGTCTTTCTTTTCATGCTGTAAACTGTCACACCAAATGCATCTTCTCTTGTATCCTTCTTTATATAGCCTTTGGGCTGTTGCTCGACCCTTCTCTTCTACCTTGACATCCAATTTTTTGACCTTTGCATTAATTTCTATCAAATTCAGTCTCAAATCACACATGGCCATGATTAGTTAATTCACAACATCACCTTTAAGAGTTGAACCAACAGGTGTAGCCGGCTGTTCCACCATAGCCATAGGCACCTTGGCTGCAATTTCAGTCCCCTTCTGAGCATTGGCAGGTGTGATGCCAATATCCCATCTTAATTTCATCAGCTCTCTCTTTACCAACATATAGATTGCGTCAGTTACATTAGCCCAATCTGATTTTAGCCCCGTTTTAGAAGAGGCATATTCTAAATGATTAGTCAGCTTCTCTTGCAAGACAGAATCTATAGCCTTCAGAAACAAATCAATTTTTTGACTCTCCAATGATTGCTGCTCATCAGCATCCAACATCGCATATTGAATTTCAAATTCATGGAGCAAAGTTGTAGCAGCCAAGGCCTTTCAATCAAATCTGTAAATGTCTTTTTAGTTACCAATCCTACATCTTCCAAGAAAAACTCTTATCTCAAAGCTGCCCAATCATTATCTCTTCTATGTAACTCATTAATTTGATCATATAATGCATGTATGGCTAAACGAGAGAAATACCGACTTCATACATACTATCATACCCCATGAAATAACATATTTTCTTCATACAATTGGATGAAGATCGAAACATTTTGACCCTTAAACTGCTTCAATTCCTGTCCCACTGCTTGTAATGCATTCATAGCTAAGGAATCAATTCTTTCTGCTTCCAGACGATTTTGCATCTGATGTTGTTGTTATTGTTGCAACAAAGCAATCATCTATTGTAAAGCATCACCACCACTTGAACCTGCAGAATCCCCTATCTTTACACACCTGTTGCTGTCGACTTTCACATCGGCTTCACCATTGTCAGAGCATTTGGGGTCGAAAGTCTACGACGGGGGTAAAAGATAGTAGGGTGAAGGGAGATTCAGGGAGAGGAGTAAATGGAAGAGAAGAAACCTTTATGAGAAGGAGTAAACGGAAGAGAAGTAGTCACTACTTTATGTCCTGTAACCTATCCTGAAGCTTTTGTAGACCAAGTATGTAGACCTACATGATCCACAACATCTCCATTTTTTACACTGTAAATATAAAATCCCATGACATCGTGGTACACACATTTACCAAAATTTTAAAATTGATAAAAATACAAAAAATACAAATACTCCAAATAATCACATAAAAATTTAAATAAAATTAGAAAATTTCTAAAAAATTCACTAATATTTTTGTTAATGCATTTAAACTTAAAACTACAAATAAAATAAATAAAAGTTTTAGAAAACCTAATAAAAACATGAAGGTTTCATTAAAAGTTTTTAAAAATTGAAAAAATAGTTGATTTTTTCAAAGTTTGATAAAATCCAAAAAAATTCCATGAATCATTTTCAACCTTTTGATTGTTGTTTGCACAAACATAAAATCCAACAATCCATTAAAAATTAAATAAAAATTAAGAAAATATATCTAAAAATCCCAAAAAATCTAAAATATTTTTCTAAAAATACGAGTGATCTTTTTGGTATTTTTTCTCATGCAATAAAATTTTAGCTTAGTGGGATCATCTTTTGGATTGCTTTGAGGTTGGTTTTCTCTTTAGCTATGGATTTTTGCGTGCCAATTTAGATTAGGGTACATTTACACACCCTTTATGTATTTAAAATTTTATTTTCTTTTTCCTATATCCCAACCACATTTAATGGTTAAAAGGAACCAGCTGATTACTTTTTCCACATGCATCCACACTCAACACACATCAACTTAAATGAAATAAAATGAATCCGCTATCCAAATTGCACACGGTTCATGTGCTAAACATGCACAATTTTTAATTGGTAATAAAATGAACCAACCGCCATCATTCTTACACACATTGGCAACAAAAAGTGCTACACACATTATAAATTGGACTCAAATGAAAATGTATTTAGAGACCTATGAAGTTGGGATCGAAGTTTGGGTTCGTTCAATGCACTATAAAACATAATACTTTTTCTGAAAGGATAAAATGAGTCACAGTTCTCTTCTTAAGGTTCATCACCTAATTTAAAAAATCACCCATTGATAATAATTGATAAAATTCACCTTCTATTAAACCTAAATCCATCCTCACTACACATTTCTCATCTAATTAATGAACGCGATACGTGGGATGAGGGAGATGTAGTTGATTCATCTATGCATGTTGATAGGTTTTAGTCTAGTCTTGATTTAATTATATCCCAAGTGGTCTATTTTGTGGTATTCCTTTTGTTTTGATGGTTACAATGATGTGGTTTGGGATACAGTATGTTTATTTCTTCTTATTTTCTTGCTTGATATTGGGATCAGGGTGCATGTTTATTGCATTTCATGAAGCTATTAGCAGTCGCACATGTGGATAGGTCATGCCAATTTTTTTCTAGGATGTGATTGTGCTTGGGGTGGTGTTTTGTGGTGTGGACCAATTTATCATCTTTCAAGATCTTATTAATTTTTTGTTTCCCTATTTTGCAAGCCTCTCTTGTGTCTATTTATGGTGTTTGTTTTGTATTTTCTATTTGAGTGGCACCCCGTACTCCTCCTTGAGTCCAATATGTTCCGTTGGTTAGTTGAGATTATTCTTAGTTGAGGACATCAGACCTTATTACTAAGGCCGGGCTCTCCCAGTTTATGGCTCTCTCATTACTACTTATTCCTGATGTTCCTATCCTATGTGATTAATTTCTAACCTCATACAGCAAGCACTTTGTCTCTGATCAAGGCCAAACGGGTCATCATTATATCTATGTCTGCATGATATCTGATTCTTTTTGGAAACAATGATGTTACTTCCTTCAGGAGGACAAGTTTATGCTTACTAAGACTACATCCAAATATGTCTAGTGAATTGTTCATCGCTTCTAGAATAATGCTCAAGGGCATAACTATTGACTTGAGTTCCTATCTCTTGGCTAAAATGGATGAACATTTCATCATGGTGACTAGGGATAATGTGATTAATGCCACACATGTTTCTTATTTGTATGTTTTCATGACATACTCTACCCTTGCCAAAGAAATTCTACCATATCCTGATAACCCTCCAATGGTTCCCCCTCTTTTCTTAATGATTCTAAGCCTATCCCTGAAAATCATGACCCCCCTCCTCATGTGGTCATTCAGAGAAAGTGCTTAAAGTGAGTAGTAAAAAGAGTTCCTATTTCTGTTCCTCTCATGCCAATTTCTGCTATATCCAATAGTACCATTTCTCCATGCCTCAGAGCTCTAAATTTATTCAGGGTACGTAGTGATGGTAGTTTCAATATATCAATTTCTTCTTTGCATGGCCTAGTTTCAAGAGACGTCATTCCTTTCATTTATAAGGATATTTAGAGTTCCATAGAGATATTAGTTATAGCTTGTATTCAACAGAGCTGTACTCTTCTTTTCATGAGAAGATACAACCCTCCAAGGAGGAGTTACGTTGTCGTGCCACTGCGTGGATACGATGTGAAAAACTTTGGAGTGCATCATCATCCGACTTTCTTATTGATCAAGACAGTCAATGACATCTGAGCCATTAGTGCTAGTGTGAGTGGCATGGATGGTCCAAAAATACTAGATTTTTGAACAATTTTAGCCTATTTTAGATATATTGGATATTATTTATTGTAAATATCCAAAAAAGCTAGGAAAACTTCTAGATTAGGGTGTCATGCAAAAATCAAGTTACTTTTTCAGCAGTTATGGGATTTTTCATGAAAAATAAAGATGGGTGAAATCGCGTACGTCGCGATCGTAGTTGACAGCCATAAAACAATACTTTGAACTGGAACAAGAAAAAGAAGTGATCGGGGAGATCCCTGACTAGATGTTCTAAGGTTTTACCCCCCTTTGAAGCCAATGGAGCCATTAGATTTTGGTTTCGAGCAGCAGAGAGGAAGATGTTGTTTTGATGTACGTTTTTGGTCTACAAGGGAGCTTCAAGAGATCTAATGCTTGGAGATTGCTTCTGAGTAGTGCCAAATAAGGAATTTCAAGTTCTATCAATACATATTGATTCAATTCATTGTGCTTTGTCTTTATCGTGTTTACCTCTTGTCTATGATTTTTCTTCTCTTCCATCTTCCATCTCCTATCTCCATTTTTTTCTATCTTTGATCCCTAGTGGATATGACCTTTCGACTAAAACCCCTCCAACATTGGTGAACCTGACGTGAAAGGTCATCAGAAGGAAAGACAAGATGGGAGAACCTTCGAGCACAATTTCTAGTGATGTTTTGCAACAGTTGGTGCAAATATGAATATGCTTATGCAGGTACAACAACAACAATAAGTGATGCAAGCTTCTTCTCAAATAGAAAGTGTTGTGATGAATACTCTACAAGTAGTTGAGTGTGAGATGAAGTTATTCAATGGCAGGAATGTCTTTGCATATGTACGTACATACCTATGCTCAAAAGATGGAATTCTTTGGAGTGGCTCAACTTCCATGGAGCCAATATTTTTTTCGGATCACTGTACATGAACTAAAAGCACAAATTATTAAATTGTACATGCAGAGGATGCTGACTAGGTAGCTTTCAAGAAGACACTCAGGGAATAATTTTACATTGAAGATACTAGTTTGATTACGCGCAAGACTTTTTAGGAGTGGATTTTACAACCCAATAAGGGTTTTGTGGCTACATAATTGTTAAGAGAATTTGAAAGTCAATTTGAACAGTTGGATCTTGCAGAACAGCAAGCTCTTGCAAGTCAAAAAATTCAATTGTTTCTACAAGAAACAGATTGTCAGCTTCAGGAGAAGCTTGATGATTTGCTAAAGGATCAGACTACAGTGACAAGTCTTAAAACAGAGTGGAGACATGTCAAGGAAGCTATTACTACACAAGTTGTGAAAAAGTATAGGAGAAGAGAAATATTGCATGTCTCTAGCTTGCCCACTGTTATGGGAAAAAGAGTTGATGTATCTAGTAAGCCACCCACTTCTATGGCTAAACCTATGATTGTACCCGGTGTTCTTGCTATTAGGGAAGATGTATTAAATGAATTGGTCAAAGGCATGCAGGATCTTCAATTGAGGGTTGCAAAATCGGATGAAAATGGACAAGAGGAAAGGGGATGGGCAACAGCCCCTAAGCCAGGAAAAAGATGTATGTGGTGTGATAGTTTGCAACATGAGAGAAAGGATTGTGTTGCCTATCAGGGGGCATTGGCATGACAGCTCATCTTTTGGAAAGATGGCAAGATCCATGCACAAGAAATGGGATTGCCTCTTGCTTTGCATTTTGGAAAGGGAGGTATGCAAAAGTTGTCAGAAGACTTGGTTGTCCGAAATGTTAATGCAACGGTACATGCTTCTACTTTTGGTCTAGAATTGGATAGAATGCAATGCCTTGAAGCTTTCAAAAGACTATTTTCATCAACCCACAATCCCTATTTTTCTACAATAAAGCAATGGAAAAAGGAAAAGCCCAAAATCCCTTTTTTTTTGTTTACCTATAATAATTGAGAATAGGGAAAAGAAAAACCCAAATCTATCCACAATATACCTCCAATCAATAGATTGTATTTCAATCAAGGTAGAACTCCATGAGCAAGTAGCAAACAACAATGAACATAATGCAATCTTTGTATAGATCATTCCAAGTAGTCCAATGATACCCACATTAGTCCCTCTTTATGCATTTATCCACATCAACAAGTCTTCTTCTTCTCTCTTCTAGTTATACCCTAGCTTTTCCTTGTGATTCATAGCCAAAAAGCCTTATCTTTAAATTTGAGGAGAAGCTCAGTGAATTTGAGTAGAGCTTATGTGCACCCATGGAGTAGAGGAGAGAATCTTTGGGGATTTTAGCACACCTTCTGTGTATAGAGAAAAGGAGAGAAGCTTGTTGGATTTTAGTAGATCTTCTACACACATGTGAAGAAGAGAAGAGAAGCTTCAAGGATTTTTGGAAGAGCTATCCTACATGTGTAAAAAAGGAAGGGTGAGAAAAACTAAAATAAAGAGTTTCTCTCTAGCTTCATCCACTATTGTAGAATAGCATTTCCTCCAAAAGAATTATGCGTATCTTTGAGGCTACCCATGGGCTATTTATATAGACAAAGAGAGGCATTATCTTGAGCTTGAAACAAGTTGTTTTCAATGATTTAGCTTGAGTTAGTAACCATCTACTTTTTACAAATTTTAAAGTCCCAAAAAGCCTAAACATGCCTTTTTGCACTCACCTACAACTCATGCATTAAAAATCTTTCACGACTACCAAACTACCCTTCCTACAAACTAGGTTCGGATACATCTGACATTGTATCAGAGTGTAAATTCAATACTAGGCACAACTTTAAAAAACCATAAATTTTGATGCAAAACTCAAATTTGGGATCCACTTGGACCATTGTGATAGTGAAACGAGCCTAATTTGCATGCAAAAGCCACAAAGGCTATCTTGAAGGCATCACACACTTCAAATTGATAATTTCCCTTATCTAGAGTAAGTATTATCACCATTTACATGTCTAGGAATAAGTCTACCTAATTTGCATTCACACTTTATATAAAAACCAACTCCAACTTCATAACATATATTGAGATGTAGTATGAATTCAACATAAACAATGATAGACATGTCCATAGACATAAAGATGAAATCATGACTTCATTTGTAAGAAGATGAGAATAAGGAATTAGTGTAAATAATATTGATATTATGCCATGTCACACTGACATTGGTATCAAAGGAGAGGATATGTAATTTTACACATCTTTTTGACACATTAATACAATTACAGACTTTCTCTCCCTTCTTGCTCACAGCTTCTATGGCTTCCCCTTCTTTCTTGTCTTTCTCTCTCTAAATCTAGTATTTCTCTCTCCTTGTCACTCTTATTCTCTCTCTTCCTGCAGTCTTTCTCTCTCCTCTGCAGTCTTATGGATTGTAAGAAGACGAGAATAAGGAATTAGTGTAAATAATATTGATATTATGCCATGTCACACTTACATTGGTATAAAAGGAGAGGATATGTAATTTTACACATCTTTTTGACACATTAATACAATTACAGACTTTCTCTCCCTTCTTGCTCACAACTTCTATGGCTTCCCCTTCTTTCTTGTCTTTCTCTCTCTAAATCTAGTCTTTCTCTCTCCTCGTCACTCTTATTCTCTCTCTTCCTACAGTCTTTCTCTCTCCTTTGTAGTCTTCTCTCTCCCTGGTTCTCTCTCTGACAAGTGGTATCAGAGCTTGAGTCTTTGATCCATTATTTTCTTCCATTTTCAGTCCCATTTTCCTATTTCAAAATCAATTTCAAACAAAAATGGTACAAGACAATGACTAGTGGAGTGCTGCAAGACACCTACAGTTAGCAAGAGACTACATCTGGAGATATCCAAGGTCAGATATGGCGGATAAAGGCTTAAATGGCTGGATGTCATCAAATTTTATGCAAAATTGAAGGTAACTAGGGTAAAGGATGGTTAACCAGGCTTAGTTTGGGGTTCAACTGTGGTTACTTTTCAAAAGAGATCTTCCTTTCCTCTTTCTCCAAGCTTTTGCCAAGCTTTCATGGAGTTGCAGCAGAGATCTTCTCCTAGCTTTCAGCCATGAGGTTTTTACAGGCATTTCATGCTGGAAACTTTCTTTACTCTTCATTCTTAACAAGTGGAGCACCATTATTGAAGGCTTTGAAGAGGCTTTAGAGAGCAAACTTTTCTTCTTTTTCTCCTTCTTCAAGGATTCCTTCTAGCATCTATGGTGTTTTCAACAACCTCTCTTCACAAGTATTTTGTCTTTTGAAACCCTAAAGACAACAGGTAGCAGTGAAGATTTTTCAAAGCTAGAGGCAAAAATGGAAGAAGCCAAATGCTTTGTGTGGAGTTGCAGTACACTGATAAACATTGGCATACTTGAATAGTTGGAGAGTATTGCAACAGTCCTAGAGACCAGCTCCACAGTTTCAAGTTCCATCTTGGCCAAGAACAGTAAGCATTTCCAGACCTAGTACGTTCAGCTACTCCACCTCCAGTCGCTGGCACACTGGATCAGGAGTTCAAAGAAGTCTAAGATTTGCCCACTTCCTCACAGGAACCGCAGGTGAAATCACAGGCATGTAGTAGTGGGAGCGAAAGGGATGAAAGGAGGGTGCTGCTTTCAGACAGGAAAAGCCATTCTGGAACCGGTACAACGAACAGGAGAGGGGAAATTCCGAATAGGAGAGACGCAGAAACATCACAATTCATCGTAGCTCCTCCTCCGTAGGTTCCAACGCTAGGTCCAAAGGACCGACCATTGTGTGCAGCCATTCTGCAGCCTGATATCTTCTTTGAGCTGTTTCATTAGCTTTTCTAGAGGCCAAGTGTGTGTCGCTCAATCGTGCCTAATGCGAAGGAACTGGTTCTGTTCTTGCATCGTTTGCTGTGCCAATCCTGCTTGCATCTGTGGTGGACAGTCCCTTGGATGATCGATCAAGATTGCAGAGGGTTGTCTACTGCAATTTCTTGCTAGATACAGGTGGAGCAACTGCTACAGCAGTTGACGTCCCAGGCTCTTGAAAAGATGGAGGAGGAACTTGAGCAGTGTGAATTTTCTGTGCATTACTGACTTGATTCTTTGCTCCCCCATTCATTCGAGAAAGTCATCCACTCTGGCCAGGACGTCATGGAAGCTCAGACCCCGACACCTCCTTCAAGACGAAAACGCACAGGATGGCATCTGCAGGCCGCACCAAGGGACAGAAGAAACTTAGATTTGCAAGCTGATGGACAGAAGAAACTTAGATTTGCAAGCTGATCGATCTGCTGCAGCTTTCTTGGCTCTAATGATGATGCTTCACGTTGAAGTGCTTTCAGTTGAAATTCAAGCTCCTCACTCCTTTTGACTTCGACATCAATCCGTGTCTATTTTCTGATTCGACGGCAGCATTCTTTGTGCCAGTATCTCAATAACCAGTTCATCCCCGAGTTTGAGACTGTGATGCAAAGCAAATTCAGGCCATCCAAGAGTCAAGGCAAGCCTCCTTCCAGATTGTGCCTGAAGCTGCACTCCTGTATCCACATCCCAAATTTTTGCTGACTGGTCTGCAAACCCAGTAATCAGTCGAGAAGTGTCTCTTGAGACATCACAGCACCAAACGGCTCCATTGTGGCCTTTGTAGGTTCCAAGGCGTTCTCCGTTGTGCGCATACCACATGGTAGGGGTATGATCCTTGGCTGTGCTGCAAGAATAGCAGAGGCCTCTGCATTGTCTTCACTGAAGAGCAACGATAGCGTCTTTTTCCTGTTTTGTACGATTGGAGAGACATCTGGCAGCCTGACAATTTCATCCTCGTCGCACGGGATGCCACCACGATGGACACTGCGGAGTGAGCTCGAGCTGCTTCGGCTAGGGGTATGATCCTTGGCATAGGAAAACAGCAGGAACATAATGCCAGGAACTGCAGGAGGAACTCTATGTTGCAGCAATTTCAAGGTATACTCTGCAACCACTTCAGGAAGTAGAATACTTCATTCCAGACCTTCTTTGCAACTTCAAGAGTCCTATCAATGCTATGATCTCCATCCAGAAGGACCTCTGGCTCCACAATTGGGACCAGGCCATTGTCCTAAGAAACTGCAGCATATCGTGCGAGCCCCATGCAGCTTCTTGAACTGCTAACTCATATGGGCCATTAGGAATGCTGATCACAGTTCTCCATTTCGCAAACCTTGCTAAGATCTCCAATGACTTGGTTGGCTGCAGTTGTAGAGACTACCAAAATTTTGTCGGATGGATGATAGAAAGCTTCTCAGCAGGACAAGCTAAAGCTTCAGCAGTCTTTTGGTTCACCAAACAAGGTGCATATGCCATGTAAGAGACAGGCTTGGACTCCACATCTTTTGATGAGTTGGGGCTCTTGTCCTCAACTAGAGGAGTGGACTCAAGGTCAAATACTGGCTTTGGGATGCAAGCTGGTCTGATTTCCGAGAAGCCAATTTCTCTGACAACTACATTGGCTATGTTAGCTAAGACCTGCAAGGGGATTACAATCATAAAGGCCTTCTTTTCCTTTCCTTGCAGATAGGCCTTCAAAAATGACTACCTTGTGCCAATCAGAACTATCACAGTAAAGAGCATGACCCCTTTCAAAAAGCTGAAGGCATAGAAAGCAACATCCCAACCATGGGCACCATGGGCAGTCCCAGTTTTTTTTTAATGTAATACTTGTCCTCTACATCTGAGAACATATAAAAAGCTTTCAATACCACCAGCATGCCCATGAGAATATGGATTCTGTGTGCTGTCATCTTCTGTTTTATGCAGACATATTAGCATCATCAATGATATCTGGAACTTTGCTTTCTATAGAAATATGACTACAAGAGATTGAACCATTTCTTGAAGGCTCAGCAATGATCTATTTGAAGAATCTTGTGCCACTTGACTCCTCGTCATCAACCTATTGCCTATGGAAGACCGATGGAGCATTCTCAAGGGTATGATGCTTTGGGGATGCAATCTTGTAATGCCATATTCATGGAATGCTCTCTCCTACTCATTTGAGTGTATAGGTGTTGGGTGTTGACTCAAGTTGGATAAGAAGTACTCAAAACACTTGGAACAGGGCCAAAACAGGGTGCAGTCCAAATAGGGACAGATTTGGGAAAGTTGCTACAGAAATTAGTAGCATCATTCTAACGACAAAGGAACAACTGGAATTGATACTAGACATCATAAGCTTCGAGTGGAGCCATCAAACGTCTCATTTGGACATATATTTCTCAAGCTAGAGCCTATTTAGTACCGGCAGTTCACTAGCAGTTCATTGTGGACAGTTCTAGAAATTCTTAAACAGAGAGGGGTATTGCTAATCCTAAATTCAAACCAGGATTTCTACTTGATACTAGACATCCTAACCTTCGAGTCAAGCTATCATACACCTTATTTAGACTTATATTTTTCAAGGAACAACATATCTCTTCAACTTGACTGCAATGGCAGCTGAGATGAGTAGCTCCAGCTCTAGTGAACAAGGTTGGCTTCAAATGCAGGCTAATATTGACAAACTTGGACAAGGTTGGCTTCAAACACAAGCTAGAATTGACAAACTTGGAGTTTTGATTGATCAGTGTATTGCTCTTATGAAGGCGGTTATGGAAAAAATAGCAAGACCTGAATCAAATGCTTATGCTTATGGCCAACATGTATATGCTAATGGTACACTTGAATCAAATGCTTATACTTATGGCCAACATGTATATGCTGATGAGTACATTCCATTGAGCCTTGGTAGCAAAATGGCTATTATGGTCAACATGCTTATGCTTATGAGCATCCATCTCTTCAGCAAAATAGTTATGATTATACTTGTGAAGCTCTCTTGGTTGACCAGCCCAGTTCTTATGGATGTGACAGAAATGGTTATGCTTATCAGTACACCTCTAGCTTTGATCAACAGCAAGCAAGTGATTATGACCAATGCTGTGGGGTCAATGATCAAAGGCAGCATGGTTATGTATATGAGCAGCAAACATCAGTGGAAGCAAATGCATATGCTCAACCAAACTGTCCCTCTGATGTGCAGTAGGGCTATTATCACCGTATGCAGTATGGACAGCATGAGAAATATGGTCATGAGCATGGACAGCCATCTGTTGTACGTGATGAGCATGGACAGCCATCTGTTATACATGAGCAGCAAGATGACTATGAGCAGCATGTCAAAACTATTATAGAGCTGACCAATCGTGATGAGCAGGTGTGCAAATTGCTATCTAAGGCTAAACGCGTTAGACACCTTACTAGTGACATGATACGGGAACTGCATACTGCGGGCTTATGTTATCGATGTGCTAAGCCACTATCTTGTAATCGCCAAGCCACATGTAGGGCAAAGTCTGCCAAAATATTCTTGGTATTTGAATATTATGATGCAAATGATGGAGAAAATCTTGTTGAAGACCATTTTGGTATGAGTCCACAACAAGAACCTCAGTTCAAGAAGGCAGATCATGGACAGCATGTGGATTTGGATGATCATCATGCAATGGTGACTTCAACCTCATATGCTTCAGTTATACAGAGCATGGTGATGCCTGAGAGGCTTATGGAAAAGTTAGTGAGTACCATCATGATGATCATGCTTCCAGTATTTGACTTTGATCTTATGAAAGTTGATCCAATGCATGGCAACGATACAACTTTCCCTTTTGATTCAGGTGGCTACAGGCTGATTTTGACCCTCTGTATAGATTAGTACTACTATTGAATATTAGATAATCTTTTCTTTTACCACTTGTAATGCTGTACAGAGTAGTACTCTGCAGTTCCCTACTTGGCTATACCAATAAGTCCGATATTTGTTTTTGAGGACAAAAACTTCATCTTGAGTGGGGATGGATTGTAAGAAGATGAGAATAAGGAATTAGTGTAAATAATATTGATATTATGCCATGTCACACTGACATTGGTATAAAAGGAGAGGATATGTAATTTTACACATCTTTTTGACACATTAATACAATTACAGACATTCTCTCCCTTCTTGCTCACAGCTTCTATGGCTTCCCCTTCTTTCTTGTCTTTCTCTCTGTAAATCTAGTCTTTCTCTCTCCTCGTCACTCTTATTCTCTCTCTTCCTGCAATCTTTCTCTCTCCTCTGCAGTCTTCTCTCTCCTCTTTCTCTCTCCCTGGTTCTCTCTCTGACATCATTAAATACCCCATAAGTTTTCAACCTATAGATATAGAACCATGTGACATCAATATCAAGAAAACCACTCTAAACTAGAACTATTCATATTGAGCCATCACCATATTTCCTAAATAGTGTAGACCTTCTAAAATGCATCTGGGCTCATAAGTCACTAATCCCATCCTCAACTTGTAAAAGTCTCCCTAGAGCCCTAGTAGTTGTCATGGTCTTGGGCAATTGGTTGCACATTACGAAGGACCTCTTGTCTATTATGGTGGGAACTCAACATGGTGTGCTTTTAAGTAGCTATACCCATCACTCTCAATTCACTTTTAATTTTCTTATTACTTCACAAACACAACCATAAAAGAGACATATCAAAGCAAGGAATATAATTTTTCCAATTAATAAACAAGACTACTCACATTTCACTCAAGTAAAAGTTTAAAATTTTTAAAATAAACATCATAAAACTAATTATCACTACTTAGTATGATATGATCTACATCCTCGATATCATCCTCTAAGTGCTTCACTAGAGTGTCTTCCTCTAGTTCTCTAGAAATACATTTCCTTATAGCCTCCTTTCCTTCATGATGTGTCTTAGGGGACATCATTTGGATTAATTTGATGAGCTTTTGCACAATTTTGGAAAAGAGAGAAAAACACTTGGTGGATTTCAACAAAGTTTCCTCTAGTTTTAGAGAAGAGGGAAAAGCTTGGTGGATTCCAATAGAGCTTCCACATGATGGAGGAGCAGAGAGAAAAAGATGCATGGAGTTTGGCAGAGCTTTTAGGTATACATGGAGAAAATGAGAGAAGTTTGGGGGATCTTGGCAAAGCTCCCATACACTTGTGGAGAAGAGGAGAGAAGTATGGGGGGATTTTTGCAAAGCTTTTGGATATGTGTAGAGAAGAGAGAAAAAAGCTCAAAGGATTTCAACAAAGCCTTCACACACATATGGAGGAGATGAGACAAGCTCATGAGATTTCAATGTAGGGTCCATACATGAATGACATTTCATTTGAGGAGAAGTTCAACGAATTTTAGTAGAGCTTCTATGCATGCATGGAGAAGAGGAGAGAATCTTCAGGTATTTTGACACACCTTCCATGTATGTGTGGAGAAGAGGAGAGAAGCTTGTTGGATTTTAGTAGATCTTCTACATACATGTGGAGAAGAGAAGAGAAGCTTCAAGGATTTTTGGAAGATGTATGAAGAAGAAAGGGAGAGAAAAACTTATAAGACAAAGAGTTTCTCTCTAACTTCACCCACGATTGCAAAGTGGAACTTCCTCCAAAAGAATTATGTGTCTCCTTCAAGCTACCTATGGGCTATTTATAAAGACAAAGAATGGGGCTTATCTTAAGCTTGAAACAAGTTATTTTGAGTGATTTAGCTTCATTTGGTAACCATCTACTTTTTACAAATTTAAAAGTTTGAAAAAGCAAAAACCACCTTTGCACTAACCTCTAGATCATGCATTAAAATTCATGCATGACTATAGTGTAAATTTTAATACTAGGAAGAAACTAAAAAAGCCATAAGTATTGATTCAAAACTCAAATTTGGGATCCATTTGAACCATTGCGATAGTGAAATGAGCCCTATATTTTTACACTTCATGTTACATTTTTGAGAAAATTGAAAAATATCAAAATTCAATCTTCATGATTTTTCATTAGAAATCCCTACTTATATCTCAAAAACATCAATAATAAAAGGAATTCGAAACTCCTAAAGGTTGACATGGGTACATTTTCCAAATCTACATTTTTATCCTTCCATTAGAAACACCTAGGATGAAGGGAAATGAAGTTCATGATGACATACTGATTTGGTGGGACAAACACTATGGAACAAGGTATGGGAAGCTTGAGAGTGAGGCTAGTGACGCCAAGTGGATATTCCTATTTGATGGTATATCTAACATGTCGAATGGAAGTCAACAATTGATGGTGTGGATGTAAGAGATAAGGATGGGCTCATTTGCATTAAAACTAACCTCAAGCACTTACCTCAACTCTTTTCTATAGTAGTCTTTTCAGATGAGCTAAAAATACACATTCGACTTGATTGTTGAGTTGTCAAGATCTTGAAAGTGGAAGAGGACAATATATATTTTTAGCTAATTGTATACAAAAAATTGTTGTTACCCACACATGTATAACTACACACATACACATACAAACCCTAATACATCCCTCCATTGTTGAGGAGTAATACATCCTCTATACAGGGTGCATTGAAGATTCAATTTACAATACAATCTATCAATCTTAAATTTGATTGAAAACCCCTCCTACAAACTTAAGTAGGTATAAGTATTTAGAACCGTCCAATGTAAAAAAGCCCTAGTGATGAAATTCACACTTTACATCTCTATATTTTTTGGTGGACCCCCCTAGGACATGCTGTGAGACAAATTGTAGGCTCTACCTATGGGTTGCAGGTGGATTCTAGGTATGACTATCAAAACTACATGCCAAGTATGATAGCATAGTAAGCAACATCTTGCAAGCTATGGGTAATGAAGGCCAACTCATATTAGAAGTTTTGCAAGTGATTTCAAGCTAAACCTTAAAATATACATGTGTCTTATGCAAGATTGGTACATGGTTGAAGTTTTCAAGCTTCGAAGAGATACATGTAGAGCGTGAAGGATATTTTTGGCCCACATATCTTACATAGGAAAACATTTGTCAGCAATGCATAAGTGTATTAAAAAGGTTCCAAAATTTGCACTAATGCTTGAAACAAATGACCAAAAGTAGAAATTGAAGCATCAGAAGCCTAAGGTATTGTTGATTACTTACACGTATAAAAATGGTTCGTGTATATGAAGAGATTGCAATTAGTTGATTAATCTCTTTTACTACATGAAGAAAACATAAAAGATGAGGCATCTCGCTAGTACTTTGAGGTTGAAGCTAAAAGGATGTTTGGCCTCACTGACAAAGAGGTGACGTGGTTGAGAAGAATATTCTCAAGGCTTAAGCAATCATGGCCTACCTCTTTCACCCCACAATATGTGAGCCAGTTGAAATGCTTTCAGACTGACAAGGGTAAACCTCTAGAAGCTCTTTAAAAGAGAAGCGACTACAAAGGAAGAGACATAAGGCACATTCTCAAGGTGTATGAGTATTGGAAGAGGATTTGTCTCGGCACCAAGGTTAGAACGTGGAAAAGAAGAGTTAGGAGGGTTTGGGGAAGTACTCCTTCACATAAGTTGGACATGGTCCTTTGGAAAACTACAATGAACAAATGGCCGACACAGGAGTGTCTTTTGCAAGTTTGGTAGATGTTCTCCTCTTTGTGTTATTTGCAAATGTCATGTGGAATTAGCCCAACATCATTTCTGGGAGTGTCTGAAATCCAAAGTATTTGGAGGGTGATTATGAATTGGGATGAGAGGGCTAGTTTTTTCAGCAACAGTAGTTTTAAAGCAATTCTGTTTGATGATTACGGGCACCTTAATTAGACAATAGAAGAACTGTGGGATGTGCTGAGGGAAGTGATAATTCGGAATATATCGAGTTTTAGAAATAATAAGTTTTTTGAAAATCCTTCTCTTAGAGGTTTTAATGTGACGAGATGTACGGAGGAAGTCCTGACTGTTTTTAAGGGTTTAGGGAAGAAGAAGCCTATCTTCAAGGCATACTTCAAGTTTTTTATTAAAAACTTTGAGGTTGAATCCAAAAGGATGTTTGAGCTCACTAACAAAGAGGTGACATGGTTGAGAAGAATATTCTCAAGGCTTAAGCAATCATGGCCTACCTCTTACACCCCACAAGATGTGAGCCTATTGAAATGCTTTCAAACTGACAAGGGTAAACCTCTAGAAGTTGTTTAAAAGAGAAGCGACTACAGAGGAAGAGACATGAGACACATTCTCAAGGTGTATGAGTATTGGAAGAGGATTTGTCCCAGGACCAAGGTTAGAACGTGGAAAAGAAAGAGTCAGGAGGGTTTGGGGAAGTACTCCTTCACATAAGTTGGACATGGTTGGAAAACTACAATGAACAAATGGCCAACACAGGAGTGTCTTTCCAAGTTTGGTAGATGTTCTCCTCTTTGTGTTCTTTGCAAATGTCATGTGGAATCATCCCAATCTCTTTTCTAGGAGTGTTTGAAATCCAAAGTATTTGGAGGATGATTATGAATTGGGATGAGAGGGCTAGTTTTTTCAGTAAAAGTAGTTTTAAAGCAATTCTGTTTGGTGATTATGGGCACCTTAATTAAACAATAGAAGAGTTGTAGGATGTGCTGAGGGTAGTGATAATTCAGAGTATATGGAGTTTTAGAAATAAGACACTTTTTGATAAGCCTTCTCTTAGAGGTTTTAATGTAATGAGATGTACGGAGGAAGTCTTGACTATTTTTAAGGGTTTAGGGAGGAAGAAGCCTATCTTTAAGGCATACTTCAAGTTTTTTATAAAAAACTTTGAGGTTGAAGCCAAAAGGATGTTTGGGCTCACTGACAAATAGGTGACGTGGTTGAGAAGAATATTCTTAAGGCTCAAGCAATCATGGCCTACCTCTTATACCCTACAGGATGTGAGCGTATTGAAATTCTTTCAGAGTGACAAGGGTAAACCTCTAGAAGCTATTTAAAAGAGAAGCAACTATAGAGGAAGGGACATAAGACATATTCTTAAGGTGTATGAGTATTGGAAGAGAAATTTTCCCGGGACCAAGGTTAGAACGTGGAAAAGAAGAGTCAGGAGGGTTTGGGGAAGTACTCCTTCACATAAGTTGGACATGGTCCTTTGGAAAACTACAGTCAACAAATGACCGACACATGAGTGTCTTTACAAGTTTGGTAGCTGTTCTCCTCTTTGTGTTCTTTACAAATGTCATGTGGAATCAGCCCAACATCTTTTCTGGGAGTGTCTCAAATCCAAAGTATTTGGAGGGTGATTATGAATTGGGAAGAGAGTGCTAGTTTCTTTAGTAACAGTAGTTTTAAAGCAATTCAGTTTGGTGATTATGGGCACCTTAACTAGACAATAGAAGAGTTGTGGGATGTGCTGAGTGCAGTGATAATTCGGAATATATCGAGTTTTACAAATAAGAAGCTTTTTTATAAGCCTTTTTTTAGAGATTTTAATGTAATGAGATGTACGGAGGAAGTCCTGACTGTTTTCAAGTTTTTACGGAGGAATAAGGCTATCTTTAAGGCATACTTCAAGTTTTTAGAGATTTTAATGTAATGAGATGTACGGAGGAAGTCCTGATTGTTTTAAAGGGTTTACGGAGGAATAAGACTGTCTTTAAGTCATACTTCAAGTTTTTTATTAAAAACTTTGAAGTTGAAGCTAAAAGGATGTTTGGGCTCACTCACAAAGAGGTGACATGGTTGAGAAGAATATTCTCAAGGCTTAAGCAATCATGGCCTACCTCTTACACCCCACAAGATGTGAGCCTATTGAAATGCTTTCAAACTGACAAGGGTAAACCTCTTAAAGCTATTTAAAAGAGAAGTGACTATAGAGGAAGAGACATAAGACACATTCTCAAGGTGTATGAGTATTGGAAGAGGATTTGTCTCAGGACCAAGGTTAGAACGTGGAAAAGAAGCGTCAGGAGGGTTTGGGGAAGTACTCCTTCACATAAGTTGGACATGGTCCTTTGGAAAACTATAATGAACAAATGCTCGACACATGAGTGTCTTCCAAGTTTGGTAGATGTTCTCTTCTTTGTGTTCTCTTCAAATGTCATGTGGAATCATCCCAACATCTTTTCTCAGACTGTCTAAAATCCAAAGTATTTGGAGGGTGATTATGAATTGGGATGAGAGGGCTAGTTTTTTCAATAAAAGTAGGTTTAAAGCAATTCTGTTTGGTGATTATGGGCACCTTAATTAGACAATAGAAGAGTTGTTGGATATACAAAGGGCATTGATAATTCGGACTATATGGAGTTTTAGAAATAAGAAGCTTTTTGATAAGCCTTCTCTTAGAGGTTTTAATGTAATGAGATGTACTATATGGAGTATTGGAAGAGGGTTTGTCACAGGACCAAGGTTAGAACGGGGAAAAGAAGAGTAAGGAGGGTTTGGGAAAGTACTCCTTCACATAAGTTGGACATGGTCCTTCGCAAAACTACAATGAACAAATGGCCGACATAGGAGTGTCTTTTGCAAGTTTGGTAGATGTTCTCCTCTTTGTGTTCTTTGCAAATGTCATGTGGAATTAGGCCCACATCTTTTCTGGAAGTGTCTGAAATCCAAAGTATTTGGAGGGCGATTATGCATTGGGATGAGAGGGCTAGCTTTTTCAGCAACAGTAGTTTTAAAGCAATTTTGTTTGATGATTATGGGCACCTTAATTAGACAATAGAAGAGGTGTGGGATGTGCTGAGGGAAGTGATAATTTGGAATATATAGAGTTTTAGAAATAAGAAGCTTTTTGATAATCCTTCTCTTAGAGGTTTTAATGTAACGAGATGTACGGAGGAAGTCCTGACTGTTTTTAAGGCATTAGGGAAGAAGAGGCCTATCTTTAAGGCACACTTCAAGTTTTTTATTAAGAACTTTGAGGTTGAAGCTAAAAGGATGTTTGAGCTCACTGACAAAGAGGTGACATGGTTGAGAAGAATATTCTCAAGGCTAAAGCAATAATGGCCGACCTCTTACACCCCAAGGATGTGAACCTATTCAGACTGACAAGCGTAAACCTCTAGAAGCTATTTAAAAGAGAAGCGACTACAGAGGAAGAGACGACACATTCTCAAGGTGTATGAGTATTTGAAGAGGATTTGTCTCAGGACCAAGGTTAGAATGTGGAAAGGAAGAGTCAGGAGGGTTTGGGGAAGTACTCATTCACATAAGTTGGACATGGTCCTTTGCAAAACTACAATGAACAAATGGCCGACACATGAGTGTCTTTCAAAGTTTGGTAGATGTTCTCCTCTTTTTGTTCTTTGCAAATGTCATGTGGAATCAGCCCAACATCTTTTCTAGGAGTGTCTGAAATCCAAAGTATTTGGAGAGTGATTATGAATAGGGATGAGAGGGCTAGTTTTTTCAACAACAGTAGTTTCAAAACAATTCTGCTTGGTGATTATGGGCACCTTAATTAGACAATAGAAGAGTTGTGGGATGTGTTGAGGACAATGATAATTCAGAATATATGGAGTTTTAGAAATAAGAAGCTTTTTGACAGGCTTTCTCTCAGATCTTTTCATGTAATGAGATGTAGGGCGAAAGTCCTGACTATTTTTAAGGGCTTAGGGAAGAAGAAGCCTATCTCTAAGGCGTACTTTAAGTTTTCTATTAAAAACTTTGAGGTTAAAGCTAAAAGGATGTTTGGGCTCATTGACAAAGAGGTGACGTGGTTGAGAAGAATATTCTCACGGCTTAAGCAATTATGGCCTACCTCTTACACCCCACAAGATGTGAGCCTATTGAAATGCTTTCAGATTGACAAGGGTAAACCTCTAGAAGTTGTTTAAAAGAGAAGCGACTACAGAGGAAGAGACATAAGACACATTCTCAAGGTGTATGAGTATTGGAAGAGGATTTGTCCCGAGACCAAGATTATAGCGTGAAAAAGAAGAGTCACCAGGGTTTGGGGAAGTACTCCTTCACATAAGTTGGAAATGGTCCTTCGCAAAACTACAATGAACAAATGGCTAACACAAGAGTGTCTTTTGCAAGTTTGGTAGATGTTCTTCTATTTGTGTTATTTGCAAATGTCATGTGGAATCAGCCAAACAACTTTTTTGGGTGTCTGAAATCCAAAATATTTGGAGGGTGATTATGAATTGGGATGAGGGGGCTAGTTTTTTCAGCAACAGTAGTTTTAAAGCAATTCTGTTTGATGATTATGAGCACCTTAATTAGACAATAGAAGAGCTGTGGGATGTGCTGAAGGTAGTGATAATTTGGAATATATAGAGTTTTAGAAATAAGAAGCTTTTTGATAAGCCTTCTCTTAGAGGTATTAATGTAACGAGATGTACGGAGGAAGTCGTGACTATTTTTAAGGCTTTAGGGAAGAAGAAGTGGTGCGCAGATCGGACGCAGATAGCTCACGTGGTGAATCCCGGAAGGTCCCCAAGAACAAAGTACTCTACTTTTTAGCACAAAAACCTATGTAAAAGCAAGCACGACATGAAGCAAGAGACAAATTGGGTTCAATCTCCCCCATGCCTTGTGTGAGCGCTTCACAAAGCATGTATTTAATGTATATTTCCAATCTTTATGCTCAAAAATAGCCCAATTACAAAAATATACAAGCTTTTAGCTTTTGAGTTTGCTTTCTACCAAAAATAAGAAAATAAAGCTAATGGACGGTGCCCATAGAGTCTGGCACGCCCAATCTCAATGTCCAAATAAAAATAACATATCCAGGCGCATAAGCGCATACAAAATAATAATAAATAATCGATGTCTCTATAGACATAACAAAATATAGGCGTGGCGCCTATCAAAATATAGTCCAAAGATCGAAAACCCGCTAGACTCCAATGCTTTCCTCCGCCACTGCTGCTATCTCTACACATCAACTGAAGCATTCACAATCGTTAGTAAAATAACACAATTAAACCGACAAAAGTGAATACCTAGCAGTCTTCAGCTACATAAATAAATCAACTGGTTAGAAATAAATCCTAACCTTAATTTATTACGAGTGCGCACTCTAAACTCATAAACGTTTATTAATTTAATATGCATTTTGCGGAATCACCCGCTATGGAATCACCCATGTACACACTAAATTAATGAAACGCCCGAAAAGGACAGGCGTCCCCATCAACTTCTCGCACAAAGAATCCTCTTTGCATATGAGCCCCGGTCATCTAAGTTTACGGAATCCACCGTAAAACCTCACGGAATCCACCGTGGAATATGCCTCCTGGCATCATACCCCCGGGGTGGGATAGCAATTGACCTCAATTGCTATTAGCTCAATGTGGAGCTAACAGAATGGGGAAAGCATTTAGGTCTCTAGCGTGCATCCATTGTGCTTCTTCTACAGGATGGTTCTTAAATTTCACTAGATATCTAGAATACCTTCGGCCAGTTCTAGTGGTCATGTAATCAGTGTCTATGATGGCTTCTGGTTCAAGTATTTCAGTCTCTTCTTCTAGTAAAGGTGGGTTTTCATAGACAGGGTGGATAGGTAATTGTCCTCTAAATGGTCTCAATAAACTAATATGAAATGTATTATGAATTTTCCAATGAGATGGCAATTCTAACTTGAATGCATTGTCATTAATCTTATGAATGATTCTAAATGGTCCGTAGAATCTAGGGGCTAATTTAACAACTGGATGTCTATCTACACTTTGCAGTCTACGCTTTTCTATTCTTAGCCAAACATAATCATTAACTTTGAAATTCATGGCTTGTCTTTTCTTGTTGGCTTGTTTGGTATATGATTGTTGGGCTTTAGCAATCATATCCTTGACCTCATAAAAAATAGTGTTATGCATAACAGCAATATCATCGGCACTTTGTATTCTATTAGACAAAGATGCAACAGGTGTAGATAATCTATATCCATAAATAACTTCAAAAGGTGCTTTCTTTGTAGATGTGTGCGGTGTATTGTTGTAAGCAAACTGTAATAAATGTAAATGAGTATCCCATGTCTGAGGTTTAGAGATAGTGTATGCACGTAAAAGATCTAAAATAGTGCTATTTGTGGCTTCTGTTTGTCCATTTGTTTCTGGATGAAATGCAGATGAAAAATCAATCTTTGTGCCTAGATTTGCAAACAGTGTAATCCAGAAATTATTACAAAATCGAGAATCTCTGTCTGAAATAATCACTTTCGGCAATCCATGGTTAGTAAAAACAGTTTTCAAAAATAACTGTGCTGCTTGTGATGCTGTTAAAGTTTTCTTACATGCAATGAAATATGCTTGCTTACTAAATCTATCTACAATTGTCCAAATCATGTCATGGTTAGATTTAGTATTTGGTAATCCAGTAATGAAATCCATAGATATATGTTCCCAAGGTTTAGTTGGAATAGATAAAGGCATTAATAACCCATACTGTTTACCATGATGTCTTTTTATTCTTTGACAAATCAGACATTCAGAAACAAAATTAGACACATCTGCATCCATATGCGGCCAATAAAAATCTTCAGTTAACATGCGTAATGTAGAAATGATACCTCTATGACCTTGATATGGGGGACAATGAATTTCATTCAAAACAAAAGATCGGAATGGAATAGTAACACACAGTCTCTTTTCAAAGAACATGAATCCATCATTATATGACAATGAATCAACAGGAATGAAATTATTTTGAACTAATTTTTGCCAATCAGAATGAAAAGTAATATCCTGGTGATATGTGTCTTTCATAGCAATCAAAGAATCAAAAGATATGATAGAAATATTGTGAATTGCAGGTCTTCTACTTAATGCATCGGCAACTACATTTTCTTTTCCAGGTTGGTATTGAATGATAGGATGGAAACTTTGAATGAATGAAGCCCATTTGATATGACGGTCAGAAATTTGAGGTTGGCTAAGTAGATGTCTAATGCTTTGCTGGTCAGTCTTTATCATGAATTCTGAGCCCATTAAATAATGCTTCCATTGTTTCAATGCTTGGACAACTGCTAAGAGTTCCTTGTCATAAGTGGAATATTTGAGTTCAGAGGGTTTCAGCTTAGAACTAGAATATGCTATTGGATGGTTATCTTGCATTAGCACGGCTCCTATTCCTGATCCGCTAGCATCAGTCACAACTAAAAAGAATGGTCTATTAAAGTCAGGTAATTGTAGGACAGGGGCATTGGTCAATGCACGTTTAAGTAAATCAAAGGATTTCTGCTGGTTTTCAGTCCATTGATAAACAATGCCTTTCTTAAGAAGTTTGGTCAGTGGTAAAGCAAGTAATGAGAAATTACGTACAAACTTCCTATAGAAACTAGCAAGACCAAGGAATGAGCGTAATTCATGTACATTTTTAGGAATAGGCCAATGCAATATTGCGTCAATTTTCTTAGGATCAACTTTTATTCCTTCTTTTGATACAATATGACCTAGATATTCTATTTCTGTCTTAAAAAATTCACTCTTGTCAGGATTTGCAAACAATTGATTTTCTTTCAGTAATTGAAAAACTAATGATAAATGCTCATAATGCTCTTTTTCACTTTGACTGAACACTAAAATATCATCAAAGAAAACAATCACACAATATTGATATTTTAGAAAAATACGATTCATCATTCTACTGAAAGTAGCAGGTGCATTAGTTAATCCGAATGGCATGACTAAGAATTCATAATGGCCGAACTGTGTCCTGAATGCAGTCTTAAATATGTCGGATCTATCTAACCTCACCTGATGATATCCAGATTTAAGGTCAATTTTACTAAATATAGAAGATCCTTGCAGTTTGTCCATAAGGTCATCAACTCTAGGTATAGGATACCTATTCTTTACAGTGATCTTGTTTAATGCTCGGTAGTCAATACACATCCGATAAGTATTATTCTTTTTCTTGACTAAGAGCACAGGTGCACCGAATGGAGAACTGCTAGGTCGAATTAAACCTCTATTTAGTAATTCTTCTACTTGAGTCTGGATTTCTTTTTGCTCTATTTGATTGTGCCTATATGGGGCTTTGCAAGGTGGTTGTGTGCCAGGTATTAGGTCAATCTTATGGTCTTCTGGACGTGATGGAGGTAAACCTGGTGGTAGGTCTTCTGCAAAACAGTCCTTAAAATATGCTAGAAATTCCTTATGCCTAGGGTGCATATGAGTTTCTTTTGCGTGCAATTCATTCACCCAAATGAGATATAATTTAGTGTTCTTGCGTAGTGCACGTTTTGCTTGAGTATGCGAAAGCAGTGGAAACATATGAGATGCATGCATACCAAATAATGTAATAGATTTTCCTTGAAAATTAATATTCATTGTGTGTGTGGAATAATCTATATTGGGATTATGTTGGTGTCTCCATGGCATTCCTAGAATAATGTCGCTAGATTGTAATGGGACAACTAAGAAATTTCTTCTTTCAATATATGGACCAATTTGAATTTCTAAATTTTGAACTTCTTGTGTGCCATTGTACCTAGTGCCTAAAAATGCAGCTTTTATGCGATAATGCGTAGGTACAGTATGCAGTTTCAATTCCTTTACCAATTTTGCTGAAATAAAATCATGCGTACTACCGTCATCATGCAATATAATTCTTTCTTTTCCATGCACCATACATTTCATAGTCAACAATGAATGTAAAGTAGGCATACCTGGTAAAGTGTCGGAAGTAGTAGTAGGATCATCTTCTTCTTCAGTGAAATCCGGCATATCCTCATGCTCTTCTTCGTCCATAGCTCCAAGGTAGTTGATATGTGCTGATGGCTTCTTTGAATGACAATTTGCTGCGAGATGGCCTGGCTGGTGGCACTTGTAGCATACGATAGGCTTGGCTTTGGTCACATTATTTGCAATGGCTGGGAGTCTGGGTATATTTGGATTTGCTTGTTGGATAGGCTTAGGATTTGGATTGACAGTGGATGGTAATGCAGGTGGTTTAGGCCAATTCTTGCGGAAAGATGGTGATGAAAAACGACCTGGATTAAACCTTATGAAATTGGAATTGAATTGTTTAGATCCATAATTACCGTTTGCTTGGAATGGCTGTGGTCGTCGTTCTCTTCCACGTAACTTATCTTCAGTGTCGTGAGCTAAGGAAATGGCATCTTCAAGGGTAGCAGGCTTGAACATATTCACCTCAGCGTAGTAATGTCCAAGAAGTCCAGACATATACTTCCGCTTATGTGTCGTCTCTGGTACATCTTCAAGCATGCGTAGCTGTAGGAGTGCATTCCAAAAACGCTCTGTATACTGTGGAATAGGCTCACGGTCGCGTTGTTGAAGTAAATCCCATTGCTTGATAGCCTTCTCATGAAATTGCGGTGGTAGGAAATTTTGCATGAACTTCTTCTTGAAATCTTCCCATGTAGCAGGACATTCTATACTCTTGCGGACAACAGTCCACCAAAGTGATGCTCTGTCTATCAGATGATTAGTAACACACTTGATTTTATCTTTCTCAGGATAAGTTTCCTCATGGAAATAGTCATCAAACTGGCTAATGAATGATAAAACAGTCTTTCCTTCTCTTATGCCATTGAAAGTGCGAAACTTGAAACTTCGTTTACTTATCTTGGATTCCTTGCGAATAGTTTGTGCTTCAAGAGTGGCGTCGATGGTACGGCGAATCAGATCTTCAGCTTGAGGTTCTTCTTTATCAGTGGACGCTCCTTGTAGCTTTGTCAATTGCGCTTGCAAGGCTTGCCTAGCTCTTCGCTCTTCGTCCAATTGTAACATGATAAGATCCAGCTTTTGCTCCATGGTAGGCTCGGGTAGGTCGTCTTCAGCCATAGGATCATCCATATGTGGGGTAGTCATCCTGTAAAACTCAACAAACCTTTCTCACTCAAAATCAGTTAGCGGGATGAGCGTAGCTCAAATTTGGGGTTACAAGGCTATGTATTTTTGGGTATTTTCTTCTTCAATTTTTAGAAATTCTGAAATATTTCTGTCTCTGTTTGCTGAAAGTACTTCAACGAACTTGTAGATAGGTAAAACAGCTTGCTGCGAACAACTTTCCAGTTCTGAGTTTTTGCAAACGAACAAGTCTTCTAGGAGTTTCGAGCGTTAGTCAGTTCTGATTTAGTCTGACTTGCAGAGTTGCAGACTTAACAGACTTGCAGGGTTGTTGACTTGCTGGACTTAGCCGATTTGCAGAACTTGCAGGACTTGATTAGTGTCGACTTGCGAAACTTGACTTCTGAAGCGCGTGACCCGGAGTTTACAGACTTCTCTGTCTTGTCTGCCCAGTAGAACTTGCAGAGTATAGAAGGATTTAAGCTTAATTAGTTAAGCTTAAAGCTTAATAATAAGAAGAAGGCCGCCGTTTTTCTGATCGTGGGGGGGGGGGGCGTTTTTTCTTCGCGCGATTTTCGGAATGCTCCTCCTCTTGCCTCGATTTGACGTTTTGAAGCTAATAAGCTTCTTAAGCTTAAAACTAAGCTTTTTAATGAAGTAGATTAGAGATTTCTCACTGTTTTATCACGACTTGATGAAGAGAATTGATGAGTGGTCCTCCGCCGACAGAGAGTGGTCCTTCGCGATCTGACAGTGGAAATAGGGGTTCTTGATCGCCAGAAGTCTGCCTGTATCGACGGATCGCGACGAGATTGACTGTAGAGGTCGTTTGTTCCTGGAGCTCCACCTTCGCCCGAGATTGGTAGCGATTGGAAGCCCTTGATCTCTGCTCCGCTCTGATACCACTGGTGCGCAGATCGGACGCAGATAGCTCACGTGGTGAATCCCGGAAGGTCCCCAAGAACAAAGTACTCTACTTTTTAGCACAAAAACCTATGTAAAAGCAAGCACGACATGAAGCAAGAGACAAATTGGGTTCAATCTCCCCCATGCCTTGTGTGAGCGCTTCACAAAGCATGTATTTAATGTATATTTCCAATCTTTATGCTCAAAAATAGCCCAATTACAAAAATATACAAGCTTTTAGCTTTTGAGTTTGCTTTCTACCAAAAATAAGAAAATAAAGCTAATGGACGGTGCCCATAGAGTCTGGCACGCCCAATCTCAATGTCCAAATAAAAATAACATATCCAGGCGCATAAGCGCATACAAAATAATAATAAATAATCGATGTCTCTATAGACATAACAAAATATAGGCGTGGCGCCTATCAAAATATAGTCCAAAGATCGAAAACCCGCTAGACTCCAATGCTTTCCTCCGCCACTGCTGCTATCTCTACACATCAACTGAAGCATTCACAATCGTTAGTAAAATAACACAATTAAACCGACAAAAGTGAATACCTAGCAGTCTTCAGCTACATAAATAAATCAACTGGTTAGAAATAAATCCTAACCTTAATTTATTACGAGTGCGCACTCTAAACTCATAAACGTTTATTAATTTAATATGCATTTTGCGGAATCACCCGCTATGGAATCACCCATGTACACACTAAATTAATGAAACGCCCGAAAAGGACAGGCGTCCCCATCAACTTCTCGCACAAAGAATCCTCTTTGCATATGAGCCCCGGTCATCTAAGTTTACGGAATCCACCGTAAAACCTCACGGAATCCACCGTGGAATATGCCTCCTGGCATCAAGAAGCCTATCTTTAAGGCATACTTCAAGTTTTTTCTTAAAAACTTTGAGGTTGAAGCTAAAAGGATGTTTGAGCTCACTGACAAAGAGGTGACATGGTTGAGAAGAATATTCTCAAGGCTAAAGCAATCATGGCCTACCTCTTACACCCCACAAGATGCGAGCCTATTGAAATGCTTTCAGACTAACAATGATAAACCTCTAGGAGTTGTTTAAAAGAGAAGCGACTATAGAGAAAGAGACATAAGACACATTATCAAGATGTATGAGTATTGGAAGAGGATTTGTCCCACGCCCAAGGTTAGAACGTGGAAAAGAAGAGTGAGGAGGGTTTGGGGAAGTACTCCTTCACATAAGTTGGACATGGTCCTTCGGAAAACTACAATGAACAAATGGCCAACACAGGAGTGTCTTTTAAAGTTTGGTAGATGTTCTCCTCTTTGTGTTCTTTGCAAATCTCATGTGGAATCAGCCCAACATCTTTTCTGGGACTGGGACTGTTTGAAATCCAAAGTATTTGGAGAGTGATTATGAATTGGGATGAGAGGGCTAGTTTTTTCAAAGCAATTCTGTTTCGCGGTTAAGGGCACCTTAATTAGACAATAGAAGAATTGTGGGATGTGTTGAGGGCAGTGATAATTCGAAATATATGGAGTTTTAGAAATAAGAAGCTTTTTGATAAGCCTTCTCTTAGAGGTTTTAATGTAATGAGATGTATGGAGGAAGTCCTCATTGTTTTTAAGGGTTCAGGGAAGAAGAATCCTATCTTTAAGGCATACTTCAAGTTTTTTATTCAAAACTTTGAGGTTGAAGCTAAAAGGATGTTTGGCCTCAATGACAAAAAGGTGACGTGGTTGCAAGAATATTCTCAAGGCTTAAGCAATCATGGCCTACCTCTTACACAAACTCACAAGGGTAAAGCTCTAGAAGCTGTTTAAAAGAAGAGCAACTACTGAGGAAGAGACATAAGACACATTCTCAAGGTGTATGAGTATTGTAAGAGGATTTGTCCTGGGACCAAGGTTAAAACGTGGAAAAGAAGAGTCAGGAGGGTTTGGGGAAGTACTCCTTCACATAAGTTGGACATGGTCCTTTGCAAAACTACAATGAATAAATGGCCGACACATGAGTGTCTTTCCAAGTTTGGTACAGGTTCTCCTCTTTGTGTTGTTTGCAAATGTCATGTGGAATCAGCGCAACATCTTTTCTGGGAGTGTCTCAAATCTAAAGTATTCTGAGTGTGATTATGAATTGGGATGAGAGGGCTAGTTTTTTCAGCAATAGTAGTTTCAAAACAATTCTGCTTGGTGATTATGGGCACCTTAATTAGACAATAGAAGAGTTGTGGGAAGTGCTCAGGGTAGTGATAATTCGGAATATATCGAGTTTTAGAAATAAGAAGCTTTTTGATAAGCCTTCTCTTAGAGGTTTTAATGTAATGAGATGTACGGGGCAAGTCTTGATTGTTTTTAAGGGTTTAGGGAAGAAGAAGCCTATCTTTAAGGCACACTTCAAGTTTTTTATTAAAAACTTTGAGGTTGAAGCTAAAAGGATATTTGAGCTCATTGACAAAGAGGCCACATGGTTGAGAAGAATATTCTCAAGGCTTAAGCAATCATGGCCTACCTCTTACACCCCACAGGATGTGAACCTATTGAAATACTTTCAGACTGACAAGGGTAAACCGCTAGAAGCTGGTTAAAAGAGCATAGAGGAAGAGACATAAAACACAATCTCAAGGTGTATAAGTATTGGAAGAGGATTTGTCCTGGGACCAAGGTTAGAACGTGGAACAGAAGAGTCAGGAGGGATTAGGGAAGTACTCCTTCACATAATTTGGACATGGTCCTTTGCAAAACTACAATGAACAAATGTCCAACATAGGAGTGTCTTTCTAAGTTTCATAGATGTTCTTCTCTTTGTGTTCTTTGCAAATGCATTTGGAATTAGCCCAACATTTTTTCTGGGAGTGTCTAAAATCCAAATGATTTGGAGGGTGATTATGAATTGGGATGAGAGGGCTAGTTTTTTCAGCAACAATAGTTTTAAAACAATTCTGCTGGGTGATGGGCACCTTAATTAGACAATAGAACAGTTGTGGGATGTGCGGAGGGTAGTGATAATTCGGAATATATGGAGTTTTAGAAATAAGAAGCCTTTTGATAAACCTTCTCTTAGAGGTTTTAATATAATGAGATGTACGGAGGAAGTCGTGACTATTTTTAAGGGTTTAGGGAAAAAGAAGCCTATGTTTACGGCATACTTCAAGTTTTTTATTAAAAAGTTTGAGGTTGAAGCTAAAAGGATGTTTGGGCTCATTGACAAACAGGTGACATGGTTGAGAAGAACATTCTCAAGTCTTAAACAATCATGGCCTACCTCTTACACCCCACAAGATGTGAGCCTATTGAAATTCTTTAAGATTGACAAGGATAAACCTCTAGAAGCTATTTAAAAGAGAAGCGACTACAGAGGAAGAGACATAGACACATTCTCAAGGTGTATGAGTATTGGAAGAGGATCTTTCTCGGGACCAAGGTTAGAACGTGGAAAGGAAGAGTCAGGAGGGTTTGGAAAAGGACTTCTTCACATAAGTTGGACATAGTCGTTTAGAAAACTACAATGAACAAATGGCCGAGACAAGAGTATCTTTCCAAGTTTGGTAGATGTGCTCCTCTTTATATTCTTTGCAAATGTCATGTGGAATCAGCCCAACATCTTTTCTGGGAGTGTCCAAAATCCAAAGTATTTGGAGGGTGATTATGAATTGGGATGAGAGGGCTAGTTTTTTCAGCAACATTAGTTCTAAAACAATTCTGCTTGGTGATTATGAGGACCTTAATTAGACAATAGAAGAGTTGTGGGATGTGCTGAGGGTAGTGATAATTCCGAATAGATGGAGTTTTAGAAATAATAAGCTTTTTGTCAAACGTTCTCTTAGAGGTTTTAATGTAAGGAGATGTACGGAGGAAGTGCTGACTGTTTTTAAGGGTTTAGGGAAGAAGAAACCTATATTTAAGGCATACTTCAAGTTTTTAATTAAAAACTCAAGGTTGAAGCTAAAAGGATGTTTTTGGTCAATGACAAAGAGGTGACGTGGTTGACAAGAATATTCTCAAGGCTCAAACTACAATGAACAAATGGCCGACACAAGAGTGTCTTTCCAAGTATTGGTAGAGGTTCTCCTCTTTGTGTTCTTTGCAAATGTCATGTGGAATCAGTCCAACATCTTTTCTGGGAGTGTTTGAAATCCAAAATATTTGGAGGGTGATTATGAGTTGGGATGAGAGGGCTAGTTTTTTAAGCAACAGTAGTTTTAAGGCAATTCTGCTTGGTGATTATGGGCACCTTAGTTAGACAATAGAAGAGCTGTGGGATGTGCCGAGGGTAGTGATAATTTGGAATATATGGAGTTTTAGAAATAAAAAGCTTTTTGATAAGCCTTCTCTTAAAGGTTTTAATGTAATGAGATGTACAAGGAAGTCCTGACTGTTTTTAAGGGTTTAGGGAAGAAGAAGCCTATCTTTAAGATAAACTTCAGGTTTTTTATTAAAAACTATGAGGTTGAAGCTAAAAGGATGTTTGGACTCACTGACAAAGAGGTAACGTGTTTGAGAAGAATATTCTCAAGGCTTAAGCAATCATGGCCTACCTCTTACACCCCACAGGATGTGAGCCTATTGAAATGCTTTCACACTGACAAGGGTAAACCTCTAAAAGGTATTTAAAAGAGAAGCGACTACAGAGGAAGAGACATAAGACACATTCTGAAGGTGTATGAGTATTGGAAGAGGATTTGTGTTGGGACCAAGGTTAGAACTTGGAAACGTAGAGTCAGGAGGGTTTGGGCAAGTACTCCTTCACATAAGTTGGACATGGTCCTTTGCAAAACTACAATGAACAAATGCTCGATAGAGGAGTGTCTTTCCAAGTTTTGGTAGATGTTCTCCTCTTTGTGTTCTTTGCAAATGTCATGTGGAATCAACCCAACATCTTTTCTGCGAGTGTCTGAAATTCAAAGTATTTGGAGGGTGATTATGAATTAGGATGAGAGAACTAGTTTTTTCCAGCAACAGTAGTTTTAAAACAATTCTACTTGGTCATTATGGGCACCTTAATTAGACAATAGAAGAGTTGTGGGATGTGCTAAGGACAATGATAATTTGGAATATATAGAGTTTTAGAAATAAGAAGCTTTTTGATATGCCTTCTCTTAGAGGTTTTAATGTAATGAGATGTATGGAGGAAGTCTTGGCTATTTTTAAGGGTTTAGGGATGAAGAAGCCTATTTTAAGGCATACTTCAAGTTTCTTATTAAAAACTTTGAGATTGAAGCTAAAAGGATGTTTGAGCTCACTGACAAAGAGGTGACGTGGTTGAGAAGAATATTCTCAAGGCTTAAGCAATCATGGCCTACCTCTTACACCCCATAGGATGTGAGCCTATTGAAATGCTTTCAGACTGACAAGGGTAAACCTCTTGAAGGTATTTAAAAGAGAAGCAACTACAAAGGAAGAGACATACGACACATTCTGAAGGTGTATGAGTATTGGAAGAGGATTTGTGTAGGGACCAAGGTTAGAACTTGGAAACGTAGAGTCAGGAGGGTTTGGGCAAGTACTCCTTCACATAAGTTGGACATGGTCCTTTGCAAAACTACAATGAACAAATGCTCGACAGAGGAGTGTCTTTCCAAGTTTTGGTAGATGTTCTCCTCTTTGTGTTCTTTGCAAATGTCATGTGGGATCGGCCCAACATCTTTTCTACGAGTGTCGGAAATCCAAAGTATTTGGAGGGTGATTATGAATTGGGATGAGAGGATTAGTTTTTTAAGCAACAGTAGTTTTAAAACAATTCTGTTGGTCATTATGGGCACCTTCATTAGACAATAGAAGAGTTGTGGTATGTGTTGAGGGCAGTGATAATTTGTAATATATAGAGTTTTTGAAATAAGAAGCTTTTTGATAAGCCTTGTCTTAGACGTTTTAATGTAATGAGATGTACGGAGGAAGTCCCAACTATTTTTAAGGGTTTAGGGAGGAAGAAGGTTATTTTTAAGGCATACTTCAAGTTTTTTATTAAAAACTTTGAGGTTGTAGCTAAAAGGATGTTTGGGCTCACTGACAAAGAGGTGACGTGGTTGAGAAGAATATTCTCAAGGCTTAAGCAATCATGGCCTACCTCTTACACCCCACAGGATGTGAGCCTATTGAAATGCTTTTAGATTGACAAGGGTAAACCTCTAGAAGTTGTTTAAGAGAGAAGTGACTACAGAGGAAGAGAGATACGACACATTCTCAAGGTGTATCAGTATTGGAAGAGGATTTGTCCCGGGACCAATGTTAGAACGTGGAAAAGAAGAGTCAGGAGGGTTTGGGGAAGTACTTCTTCACATAAGTTGGACATGGTCCTTTAGAAAACTACAATGAACAAATGGCTGACATAGGAGTATCTTTCCAAGTTTGGTAGATGTTCTCCTCTTTGTGTTCTTTGCAAATGTCGGTGGAATCAGCCCAACATCTTTCTCAGGAGTGTCGGCAATCCAAAGTATTTGAAGGGTGATTATGAATTGGGATGAGAGGGCTAGTTTTTTCAGCAACAGTAGTTTTAAAACAATTCTCCTTGGTGATTATGGGCACCTTAATTAGACAATAGAAGAGTTGTGGGATGTGCTGAGGGGAGTCATAATTCGGAATATATGGAGTTTTAGAAATAAGAATCTTTTTGATAAACCTTCTCTTAGAGGTTTTAATGAAATGAGATGTATGGAGGAAGTCTTGACTGTTTTTAAGGGCTTAAGGAAGAAGAAGCCTATCTTTAAGGCATAATTCAAGTTTTTTATTAAAAAGTTTGAGGTTGAAGCTAAAAGGATGTTTGGGCTCAATGACAAAGAGGTGACGTGGTTGAGAAGAATATTCTCAAGGCTTAAGCAATCATGGCCTACCTGTTACACCCCACAGGATGTGAGCCTGTTGAAATGCTTTCAGAAAGCAATTCTACTTGGTGATTATGGGGACCTTAATTAGACAATAGAAGAGTTGTGGGATGTGCTGAGGGCAGTGATAATTCGGAATGTATGGAATTTTAGAAATAAGAAGCTTTTTGATATGCCATCTCTTAGAGGTTTTAATGTAATGAGATGTACAGAGGAAGTCCTGATTGTTTTTAATGGTTTAGGGAGGAAGAAGCCGCTCCTGAAGGCATACTTCAAGTTTTTTATTAAAAAGTTTGATATTGAAGCTAAAAGGATGTTTGGGCTCACTGACAAAGAGGTGATGTGGTTGAGAAGAATATTCTCAAGGCTTAAGCAATCATGGCCTACCTCTTACAACCCACAAGATGTGAGTTTGTTGAAATGCTTTCAGACCTACAAGGGTAAACCTCTAGAAGCTGTTTAAAAGAGAAGCGACTACAGAGGAAGAGACATAATATACATTCTCAAGGTGTATGAGTATTGGAAGAGGATTTGTCCCGGGACCAAGGTTAAAACGTGGAAAAGAAGAGTCAGGGGGGTTTGGGGAAGTACTTCTTCACATAAGGTTGGACATGGTCCTTTGCAAAACAACAATGAACAAATGGTCAACACAGGAGTGTCTTTCCAAGTTTTGTAGATGTTCTCCTCTTTGTGTTCTTTGCAAATGTCATGTGGAATCAGCCCAACATCTTTTCTGGGAGTGTCTGAAATCCAAAGTATTTGGAAGATGATTATGAATTGGGATGAGAGAGCTAGTTTTTTTAGCAAGAGTAGTTTTGAAACAATTCTGCTTGGTGATTAAGGGCACCTTAATTAAAAAAATAGAAGAGTTTTGGGATGTGCTGAGGGCAGTGATAATTTGGAATATATGGAGTTTTAGAAATAAGAAGCTTTTTGATAAGCGTTCTCTTAGAGGTTTTAATGTAATGAGATGTACGGAGGAATTCCTGACTGTTTTTAAGGGTTTAGGGAGGAAGAAGTCTATCTTTAAGGCATACTTCAAAGTTTTTTATTAAAAAAGTTTGAGGTTGAAGCTAAAAGGATGTTTTCCCAAACTGACACCCTATCCTTGAGTAACTAGGAAGTAACAAGACTGTGTAAGAAATCCAAGAAATGATTGTACCAGATGGATCAAAGACCAACGCTCTGATACCACTTGTCAAGGAGAGCACGGAGAGGTGATAGAAAGAAGAGTAGAAGAGAGAGAAGAGGAGAGAGAATGAGTGATGAGGAGAGAGAAAGACTAGTAAGATAGAAGAGAAGAAGAGAGAGAAGCCATGAAAGGTATCTTGCATGTTTTATATCTTTGCCAATGTGACAAGGTATTATTAATACCTCTTTCTCACTAACATATGTCCTCCTAGCTTCTTACAATGTGTATTCAAGTGAACACCATTTCTTTAGAGATTTTGAAGACTATTTAGTTATTTTCTTTGCTTAGGTCCTTACTTTTGAAGCTAGTAGAAAGTACAACATTCAAGTGAACACCATTTCTACAAGTTGCTAAATTCAAAAACTTGAATGTCTTTTCTTTTTCTATGCTTTCTTCTTGTGCATGGTTAGAATAGTCCTATGACAAGAATAAATTTTGATGGATATCTTTTAAGTGTGCCATCTTGAATCTTTTGATTCAGGAATGGATAATCAAACCAAATATTTGGTTCATATTCTATCAATAGAATAATCACATTCAATAGACAAGTTACAAGGAGCATCAACTTAAACAGAGTTTATAGGGAGAATCAACTTAAGTAGACAATTCACTTGAAATATATACCCTCTTGTTTCTCCTTGAAGAGATGATTTTCGTATTGTACTTACATGACTTGTCTATTTAACTTTTGAGTGGTAGAATTCTTAGAAATGGTCAAATTGTTCAATTTGACCATACAAATGATGTGTAGATACTTCTAAGCTCTATCCTAATATTTGTAAACTTCAAATGCATGTTGAATAATCTTAATTCACGTTGTTAGTGGGGATTCAGACTCAGTAGGAGCTAAATTTTCTTGATTATTTGTTAGGTCATCAAATGATCTACCCATCCATTTGTTATATGGACACTTGGTGGTGTATGAACTTGGGTCTTTATCATGATAGGGACAATCATTTAATCACTTGAACCAATAATGATGTGTGAGCCTGTAATGGAAGCACCAAGAAGTATCAAAGGTCCCCAGTGATACATTCATAGGTCATGAAGGTAGATAGTGCCACCGTTGCTTGTTTAAGCCAACCATTCAATCTTTGAATGAACTAGTCATGCTAGCAGCCAAATAGGAAATATCATTGAACGACCATATCAAAGTTCAATAAAATCTTGCAATTCACAATGGTAAAGTGGCAAGCTTTGTATGAGCATGTATTAAAAAGTCATATAGGATATATTCACATCTCTTCTCTAGTGGTAGGATTGAGTAGCCTAGAGCTAGTTGACTACTCCCTTTCCCAATCCCTAGTCTTGGCTATTTAGGCCTTGTGTTGGTCATTGTAGACTCTCAATGTTGTATAAAATTTTTGAGGTTTTTGGCTGTTATACATGCACAACCTTCATATTATGTTTACATTTTTTATTCAGCTTTTTCATACTCTTAGCATTGCTCTCTCTCTCTCTCTCTCTCTCTCTCTCTCTCTCTCTCTCTCTCTCTCTCTCTCTCTCTTTCTTGTTGAGAATCGTGTGGTGGGGGGACTTGCTTGAGCTGCTACGACAAATACACACTGTATACACAAGAGGAAGCTCACTCAAGATTACAAGAAAAGAGATGGATGCCAAAACGTTTTCTTGTTGATTTCTTCTTCTTCCTCCACACACTATACAATGTACACAAATTATAGATAAGATACAACATAAAGGAAAGTGGCCTACTAAGTCAAATAGTGCATAACAGACTACACTAGTTGACTGGCGCTATATCTTTGCCAACTGTAGGTAGGTGTAACAAACTAAATATAATAAGTGATAAGTCAATGGCCATGTGAGTATCCTAATAACTACCAACATGCTTAGTGTAGACGTATAGATCCATCTAGCCAGGCAGTCCATTATCAATGTGTGGAGTGTTGAGCTTGCCATCTCAACACTCCCTTTCAAGCTCAACTCTATCTTTGCAACTCCAAGTAAGGTTTAGAACTTTCAAAGCTTCTTTGCACCCAATGCCTTTGTGAAAATATCAGCTACCTGATCCTATGTGCTGACATATACCAAGTCAATCTCTCCTACAAGTACCTTCTCTCTCACAAAGTGGTAGTGCACCTCAACGTGTTTTTTCCTAGCATGGAATAATGGATTCCTAGCTAGCAAATCCAAATCACTTAATAACTTTTGTGTCCATACCACCTCACATACTGCCATAGCAGCACCTCTATACTTAGCCCCTCTGTACTCGATAAAGCAACTGTAGATTACTTTTTGCTACTCCATGTAACCGCTGCACTACGAAGGGAAAACATGAATCCACTAGTAGATCATCTGTCTGATGCTACCAGCCCAATCTGCATTTGTGTATCCAAAGACATGTACATCCTTACCTGCCTCATAAAAAAGTCCATAATGTAAAGTGGACTTCACATACCTCAATATACGTCTAATTGCATCGAAATGAGGCTTTCCAGGCATCTACATAAACTGACCGACAAGGCCAACAACATAGCTCAAGTTTGGCCTTGTGATAGTCATGTAAATCAAACTCCCTACTATCCTCTCGAACATAGTAGAGTCTCCTATCTCATCCCCAACATTAGCACTCAACTTTACATTTTGCTCCAATGGTACCGAAAGAGGCTTATATGTTATCATACAATACTTGGATAACATATCCAAGCCATACTGCCTTTGGGATGATAGCCATATGCCATCATCACATCATCAAATCACTACCAAGAAAATATCTCAGCTTACCCAAATCCTTCATCTTAAACTTCTTCTTCAAGAAGTCCTTCACTTCAATAATGCCATTATCATTGTCACCTGTAATAATCAAGTCATCCACATAAATGACTATGATGACCAAATCTACATCTTCTCTTCTCACATAAAGCGAGTGATCATAATCGGAAGTACAAAATCCAATATTGATACTATACTCTCCAATCTTGTCAGACCATACTCTAGGTGCTTACTTCAACCCATAGAGTGCCTTGTTTAACATGCACACATATGTGGGATGCTCTAAATCCTCATAACCTGCTAGCTGCTCCATATACACTTCTTCTTGCAATTCACTATGCAAGAACTCTCCAATTCACATGAGCATATGGAACACAACCAAATATCCCATGAACTACAACTGTAGGAGCTCTATTCATATTATAGACAGTAATATGAAGAGCTTCAGACAAAAAATATTTTGGCATTTTCTTTTCTGTCATCAATGCTTGTGAAACTTATGCAATATGCCTATTTTTTTCTTTCTGTAATCCCATTTTGTTGTGGGGTATACCTGCAAGTAAATTGCCTCTTTATCCCATGAGTCCGCAAGAAGCCACTAAACTCATTAGAGAGATACTCTTCCCCTCCATCTGATCTCAAGCACTTCACTTTCAAGCCTGTTTCTGTTTCAATAGCTGCCTTGAAAGATTTGATGTGCTCAAATACATCACTCTTTTTCTTCATGAAATATACCCATAGCTTCCTTGAACAGTCATCAATAAATGTGACAAAGTATTTGTTGCCACCAAGAGATAGATTCTGTGTAGGCTACCAAACATCTTTATGCACTACATCAAGCATATTTCTTCTCACTTCTCTGTCATAGGAAAAGGGTTGTCTTGCATGCTTACCAAACTGGTATGCTTCACATACTTAATGAAATTTTGCAACTCTAAAAGAAGGAAACCCTATAACTAACCCTTTGGAGTGCATTAATTTTAGCCTTTGCACATTTTCATGTCCAATACGTTTATGCCATATTTCAATGTTTACAACCACTCCTTTTCCTTTAGCATACATAGCAAGATCCATTGTAATAATTCCAGCATCTAAAGTGAACATGTGACAAACTCTATTTCCTTTTGCGACCAAGCTACACTTATCATTAAAGTCTTCTACAAAATAATCTTTTGCATTGAATTGAACGTGCATCCTTTGCTCTACCATTTGGCTAACAGACATTAGATTCTTTGTGATTGATGGCACATGCAAAACATTTATCAGAATCTTTGTCCAGCCATCATAAAAGGACAAGGAAACCTTTCCAATGTGTAAAATTAAGTGACATGAGTCATCACTCATCTACACACAACCTAGATTTTGTATGTCATGCATCTCTCCAAACCATTCAACATGATTGGTTATTTAATTAGATGCACTTGAATTGACATACCATACATCATCATGTGTCCCCTTTTCTTTAACTGCATTCATCATATGTGGTATAACAAACGTACACTCATTTTTGTCTTCATTCTCTCGTGAAGATGATGCATAGTTTCCTTGCTGCAATTTACCATAGCGAATATAATCTTTCTTAGCATAACAACAGGCTGCAATATGAGTTGTTTTGCCACAGTAATGACAAACAATGGCAGAATTTCCAGAACCTTTGTTCTACCATGCATCTCTTCTTCTAGAGCTCCCCCTACCTCTAAAGTTTCCTCGGCCTCCTGAAACTTGCATTTCACCAAATTGCTTATTGAACCTATTTTGTTGGTTATTGCCAACATGTCCCATACCTCGGCCTCTCAAAGAGAATCTACCATGTCCCCTTTGTGAACTTGAGTAAAATGCTTGAACCTGTTCACCATTTCTTTCAAACAAGTCACCCTACATATTGATCTCTTGAGTAATCATGGGAGAGACTAGGTCATTAAAATATAGAAATGGTTTTCGTACGTATACTGAAGTAACAAATAATTTCCATACCTTCTCAGTATTAAGGTCACTCAAAGTTGCCATTTCAACATCTCTCCATATTCACTATCTATGAGTAGTCCGTGCATAAACTTTTGTATTACTACACTATGATATGGTATAAGAGTAGTATTAGGGGTTAATAATCATTTTGAATAGACTTGAAGAGGAGGATTGAGCATGCACAAAGTTGAATTTTTCAATGTAGGGTGGAAGTGGAAGTGTTTGCATCAACACATGGCTATAACATGGGGGATGCCTGTAAAAGGAGGCTTATTTGCTATTTATTTGTGTAAGATCAGCTCTCAAAGTGTAGAAGAGGTTGTGTTTTGATTCTTTCAAAGAATATTTAAGTTTTTGTTACCTCTAGCACTAAAATCCTTTGATGAATGGGCAAAGGAAGTCTTAGTTGCCTGCCTTTTCAAAGCAAAGTCTTAGTCGGCTATGTCTTCAAAGCAAAAGGGGGGGCTATCCAACATGCAAGAAGCTATTCAAAGGCAGAATAGCACGTCTTTTGAAGTAGACGTGGAATTAGGGGCCCTTATGGACTCTAAGATCCTTGTCTAATTGGCTCTTTTCTAGGATAAAAATCTTGATGGAGAAGACCACGTTATCTAGAAAGTGATGATAGAGGCAATCTTGGAGTCATATGATTGGGCAGAACTATAGCTTGTGATAGAGGCTATTGACCATCCAATGGTCAAGTAGTCTTCAAACCTTTCTCAAGTTAATAAATTGTAGTTGAAGAAGGCTTTATTGAAATTTATTGTACATGGTAGGACAAATGCTTCAAAATCCCCTATAGAGAGGGCATATGTGGGCATTTAGACACAACCAAATTCATTCTTCATCAAAGATTTCACATCTCAAAAATCCCAACCACTATTCATATCCCTACACAAAGAGTATCAAAGTTTATGGACCTTCTCCAACTGTTACTATAGCTTGACTTCCATCATCAATAGCTTGGCAACCAACTTATCTATGTAGCTTGCCAACTGGCAATATCTTGTTGTAGCATGGCAGCTTGATTACTATTGTACTACTGAGAATATTCATTTGTAGTCATAGGTAGTCATTCAACATTCATCTTCACTGCGCTAGTAGTCTCCATGCTTGGTAGCATTTGTGCCTATTGCCAATAGGTTTGATCTTCAAGATACATTTGCATTTTGACTATTGCACTTCATTCCAAGAAGTCATTGAGCTACTACTAGCCACCTATAGGCAACCTACATTTGCATTTGAAACTAGAGACTCCTAATTTTTATCTTGACATTAAATATCTTTGCATTTTCTCCTCCAAGTGGTTACCCAGTGATGATCTTGATAGAAGCCATTAGCTTGAAGAGATTTTCACATCTTCTTCATCTCATCAATAGCTTGATAATCTTGTTTCGCTCCATCTATGGTTATTCTTTATCATTCAATGTTTTTCCCAGAATCCCCCTGCTTAAAGGACTAGACTCCAAATAAGATATGTAGTGACCATAAGCATCTAAATAAGATCATACTAAAGAAGAGATATCCAATTCCCAAAGTTGATTATTTGCTTGATGAGCTCAAGGGGACTAGATTCTTTACCAAGATTGATGTGAGGTCCAGATATCATCAAATTTGTGTGCAAGAGGGTGATGAAATTAAAATTGTCTTTATGACTGATCGTAGGCTATATCATTTTCTAGTGATACCATTTGGGCTTACTAATTATACTTCAACTACCTTCTAAAGTCTAATGAATAAGATTTTGTAGCCCTCCCTCTTTTAGTTTTGTCCTAGTCTTCTTTGATGTCTAATTATTGTATAGCAAGACTCTACATTTATCACATATGAGGAAGGTTTTTGATGTATTGAGGTATCACAAACTCTTTGCTAAGGAGAAGAAGTGCTCTTTCATGCAAACTAAAGTGGAGTACATGGGCCATATTGTTAGTGAAAAAGGGATATAGGTTGACCCTAAGAAGGTGCAGTGTGTATTGGCCAACACTTACCACCACCTCTTCACATAGATTCATTAAGCTATCATAGATTCATTAAGCATTATGTGGCTGTAGTAGTTCCTTTGACTACCAAGTTGAAAAAGGAAGCTTTCTTTTGGGATGCACTTACAAAAAGTAGCTTACACTAGTTGAAGGAATTACTTACTTTTACTTCTATTCTAGTATGCTTGAATTTCTCTAGAGAGCTTACCATACAGTGTGATGCTAGTAGTCATGACATAGGGGTTATTTTGCTATAGAAGCATGGAGTTACTATCTTTGAAAATCATAAGCTTAAAGATAAAGAGATGGCTATGAATGTTGATAACCAAGAGATGTTGCCTATCCTACATGCAATAAAGAAATGTTACCATTATTTGTAAGGAAAGCATTTAGAGTTCAAAGTGATCACACAGTCCTAAAGTATTTCCTTACTCAGTCAAATCCTACCCCTGAGTAGCATAGGCGGATAGCAACCTTGCAAAACTATGATTTTGATATCACTCATACAAGAGGGACAAAGATAATGTAGTAGCTGATTCTCTTTCTAGAATGTGGGCTTGTTGAGTTTTAGCTATCACTGAGTTACATGGTTACTAGATTGAGGAGTTACAGGGATGATGAGGTCAAGCATGTACTTCAAAAATTATAGCAAGGTCTTATGGAGAAAAACTTACATTATCAGCTTAAAAATAGCCTCATTTGGCTTAACAGCAAGATTGTTATTCTGTCTACTTCTTATTTCAGGTTGAAATTTATTGAGGAGTTACATTTTTCACCATAGCTGGACTTAAGGCCTATCATAAAACTGGTAAGAGCTTTGATTGGAAAGGATTGTGGAAAGATGTTTAGGACTATGTCATGACGTGCATGCCTTATCAGCCATGTAAAAGTGCATATTGATGAAACTCAAAATGAAGAAGAATTGGATGCTTTGGTTAAAAGTACAAGTGACATAATCACTATGAATGCAAAAGATATATTTTTTGAGGTATATAAGGAGTCCATACATTGACTAGAGATGTAGAGTTAGTCTCTAGCATTGCTTTTTTATGAAATGCAAATAATACTTAGATGGAGGTTTTCTAGGATATAGAAGATATAGAGGAGCGCAATGAAGACATTAAGATGATAATGCTTGAGCAAGATAAAGTTACTTCTCTAGGTTCTTTTCTTGAATCAAATATAGATACATATGTTATTGATTTTAGTATACATTGCAAAGCTAGGGGGGTGACCATACTTGACCTATGTTTTAGACATGGATGCTAAAAAAAGGAGAGGTATGGATACTTATGCATGGATCTCAAGAGTTCTAACATTCTTTAAAAGGGGATGATAGAACATTTGAAGGTATCTTATGATCCAACTAATTGTCTCTAAGAGGATGACATATGCAAAATGATGAAGCATATTTTTTATCCTAGCATTCCATGTGCTACTAATTATGATATACAAGTTTTTAAGACTAGAAGGGAATATCAGGGATGTATGTATGCCTAATTGGTCAATTATCCACCATTGGTTGTTTAATCTAAGAGGAGGGATATGGTTGTAGGGTACTATCGTAGATCGGTTAGAGCAGAATTAAAGATCTTGAAAATTGTTCTATTTTAGCAAGGATATATGGTAGCCAACACTTCCAATATGAATTTTTATACCTTAGGAAGAGGTCTACCAAGTTTGGTTGTCATCTTTGTTGGTACGCAAATGTTACAAGGACAAGAATGTCGATGTATGAGCATAGTAAAAGATAGTTACATGCTATGCATAAAATTTTGGGGGTTGAAATCTTCAAAATTTGATTCTAAGTTCTCCACAAGAGTTTTAGGTCCGAAGTAGGTTACAATGGTTGAAATAGACTCATCAACTCTAAAAGAAGTCTTCCCAATCTCATAAGTATTATGTAGTATCCCTTTCTTCCCAATAATACCTACCTAAGGATTATTATTTGGTGGCTGAAAGGACTATTTATCTCTACTCTCTTTGTCTACCATTTGTGTTGCCACAAGCATAGAGATCTGAGTGAAAATTTTGTCCAAAGAATCTCTAGTGGAAGAAGAAAACTTCTCCAAGGAATCCTTAGTAGATTGGACCATGTAATCCATGACTTCCTTGGTTTGTATATTAGATTGAACCAACTACTCAACCACCTTATCAAATTTAGAAACCAATTTCACGTGTTTGATGAAATGTCTAGTCTCATGGTTACAAAGAGTGGTATTAAGAATACTATATGCACCATGTTCTTGAGAATCTTCATCATCATGATATGCCTAAGTTATTGTCTCACATGATTCCCTAATTTGTTGCTAAACATCATCAATAGGCTTGTTCTTTCCTTTGTTCCTTGCCATTTCTGTTCAATACTATAATGCAATCCTAGTAAATCCCCTGATATAGAAATGGCTATACCTTTGGACTTTGATATCAGAACTAGGAACTTTTTGATGAAAAAGGAAGCTCACAAATAGCTCTTTAGGATGAGATATAACACTCAATTTCGTAATGAAAATAAAATATCTTTAGAATATTTTTTTCTACTGTCCAGAATAGTCTTGCATCTTATAAAGCACTGTTTTAGTGTATCCACCTCTCCTAAGTCCAAGATAAGCTCTCCTAACCCTAGGATACCTTGTATATGACTTGTAAGAGCTTAATATAACCTGCAATACCTTGTATAAGTTTTAAAAATTCTATGAAATACTCTCTAATACTTGTAACCAAGTAAAAAGCCTTCCAAAAGTGATCTCAATTCATTGTTTGAGTATAATAGTCGTGTACATAATGATCTTCTCCGTAAAACTATCAAACATATAAATTTTATGATATTTGTATGTTAAAAAATGTGTATTATACTATCTAATCAATTATACTATAATAAATAAATAGTGCTATAATCAAAATATATATCCATGAATCTAATAATAGGTAGTATTTTTCAAACTGTATAATCTAGAGAGATTAAATATAGTTATATTGGTTATAAATAATATTTTAATATTTATAATAAATAAAATTATTTTTTAAATAATAAAATATATAATAGAGCCTAAATTAGTTTGTATAACTTGTAAAAAATTAAAAAAAACTTTTTATGATGCTCAACCTAAAATCGTTGTTTTCTCTTATAAAAAGCCTAATTTTACAATTCTGCCCATGTAACCTTATTGACCATGTATCTTTTAGTCAATTTGAGTATCCATATATCTATATTCTGAGTTCATGGGGAAGAAAGTTAGAGTGAAAACAAGTTGTAGTCTACTTGAGAATAGTTCAGACTACATAGATACAAGGAGTTCCTATTTCTTTCTTCTTTTCTTTTTGAGTCATGTATAATTATTTTCTCTTATGTCATCTAATTTGATTATGAGAATTAAGATAAAAAATAGGATTAAGAGTCATGCATATATATCTAACTTAGTATATTACACAGGTTGAAACAAGCTTTTCCTGAGAAATACATTGTTTGAGAAGATATGCAATTCAGATATTCATATAAAAGATAACTAATTGAGTAAATTTAGATTCTTTAGCTTCATCCAATAGTTTGGGATTATGATTGTAAATGAGATTGAGAGTGAGAGTGAGATTGAGATCCCTTATCATGTATATTATATAAGCTCGAGGGTGGTTGGGAGATTCAAGCTCTATATTGAAGTGCATGTTGTGATGTTTCATTGTTTCTACTCTATAGACTTGATCAAATATCATATCGATTTCTATTCTTTTATGTTTTCTCTATATGTATATTTATTCAGCTCGTTTGGCAGACATTTTACAAGTATTATGAGAGTAGTTCTAATCCATGAAGATGGAAAGCTTGAAACAAAGAATCAAGAAGTAAGAAGAATTTATTTGTCTTCTTAGTGATACAAGAAGAGAATAAGCTAGCAAGGAAGCTACAAATATATCAAAGATCATACTGGATCTATGAGGTATAGCAAATATGACTCGTATGGATAGGTTAACTGAAAAGTCGCTTCAACAATCTAGGTTACGACAATAAGCAAAGTCAACAGAAAGATCTTTGGAAGTTGATGCTAAAGAATCTACTATTAAGCAAGATGATTTTCTTATCAACTCAAAGATGGATGGAAAATTTGACTATGAAATTTATGTTTGGGAGAGTGAAGACAAATAGTCAAGAAGAAAGCGATGGAGATAAACAATAAAATAGTATCTATATGAAACACAATAGTAGCACAATTATTATTTGAGATTGTGCGGCCTTTGAATTTGATATTTTCTCTATGATTCTTCACAACAATTAAAATAGATAAGTATATTTTTTTTTATTTATCTTAATTTTTAAATATTATCATGTATACTTTTACATTGGTTAGGTATTATGATCATAGTTCATTTTGATGGAAAGAAATTTTCATTAAATTTTTCTTTTGTTCTAACTCATAAGAAAGAGTTTATTTTATTAAAAAAAAGAAAGATCTTATCTTCAATATATTTGGAAATTACTCTACTCATAGGGTGGGAAAAAAGAATTTTATCTCTATTAGGCATATAGTTATATATTTAATTTATTATGACTAAAGTAGAAGTCAAGGAGTTAAGACACTTTTGGACAACTACTTCTGGCGATCAAGAACCCCTATTTCCACTGTCAGATCGCGAAGGACCAGGCTCTGCAGGCGGAGGACCACGCATCCATCTCCATCATCAAGTCGTTGAAAACAGAGATAAGCTCTCTTTATAATCAAGTTAATTATCACATCAAAGCTTAATCTTAAGCTTAGAAGCTTTAAAAAGGCTTCAAACTCCACAAATTTCAGTCGTCGTATCAGGAGACCTTTCCGAAAATTCCGCGCAGGCAAAAACGCCCCCCCTCACGAAAATCAGCCGCCATCAATAAGCTTATTAAGCTTAAGCTTAATCACTTAAGCTTAAGTCATTAAACTCTCTGCAAGTCTGACAAGACACACAAGTTGGCAAACTCCAGGTCCTGCGCTGCCAAAGTCAAGTTCTACAAGTCAGGTGGAATCAAGTCCTGTAAGTTCAGCAAATCGGCCTAAGTTCAGCAAGTCAACAACTCTGTAAGTCTGCTAAGTCTACAACTCTGCAAGTCAGACTAAATCAGAACTGACTAGTGCTTAAAACTCATAGAAGACTTGTTCGTATGCAAAAACTCTGAACTGGAAAGTTGTTCGCAGCAAGGTGTTCTACCTATCTACAAGTTCGTTGAAGTACTTTCAGCAAACGGATACAGAAATATTGCAGATTTTCTGAAAATTGAGAAAGAAATACCCAAAAATACATAGCCTTGTAACCCCGAATTTGAGCTACGCTCATCCCGCTAACCTGATTTTGAGTGAGAAAGGTTTATTGAGTTTTACAGGATGACTACCCCACATATGGATGATCCTATGACTGAAGACGACCTACCTGAGCCTACCATGGAACAAAAGCTGGATCTAATCATGCTGCAATTGGAAGAAGAGCGAAGGGCTAGGCAAGCATTGCAAGCGCAATTGACAAAACTACAAAGAGCGTCCACTGACAAAGAAGAACCACAAGCTGAAGATTTGATTCGCCGTACCATCGACGCCACTCTTGAAGCACAAACCATTCGCAAGGAATCCAAGATAAGTAAATAAAGTTTCAAGTTTCGCACTTTCAATGGTATACGAGAAGGAAAGGCTGTTTTATCATTCATTAGCCAGTTTGATGACTATTTCCATGAGGAAACTTATCCAGAAAAAGATAAAATCAAGTGTGTTACTAATCATCTGATAGACAGAGCATCACTTTGGTGGACTTAGTCCGCAAGAGCATAGAATGTCCTGCTACTTGGGAAGATTTCAAGAAGAAGTTCATGCAGAATTTCCTTCCACCGCAATTTCATGAGAAGGCTATCAAGCAATGGGATTTACTTCAACAACGGGATCGTGAGCCTATTCCACAGTATACAGAGCGTTTTTGGAATGCACTCCTACAGCTACGCATGCTTGAAGACGTACCAGAGGCGGCACATAAGCGGAAGTATATGTCTGGACTTCTTGGACATTACTACACTGAAGTGAACATGTTCAAGCCTACTACCCTTGAAGATGCCATCTCCTTAGCTCATGACACTGAAGATAAGTTACGCGGAAGAGACAGACGACCACAACAATTCCAAGCCAACGGTAATTATGGATCTAAACAATTCAATTCCAATTTTAGAAGGTTTAATCCAGGTCGTTTTTCATCACCATCTTTCCGCAAGAATTGGCCTAAACCACCTGCATTACCATCCACTGTCAATCCAAATCCAAAGCCTATTCCACAAGCAAATCCAAATGTACCCAGACTTCCAGCCATTGCAAATAATGTAACCAAAGCCAAGCCAATAGTATGCTATAAGTGTCACCAGCCAGGGCATCTCGCAGCAAATTGTCATTCAAAGAAGCCACCAGCACATATCAACTACCTTGGAGCCATGGACGAAGACGAGCATGAGGATATGCCGGATTTCACTGAAGATGAGGATGATCCTATTACTACTTCCGACACTTTACCAGGTATGCCTACTCCACATTCATTGTTGACTATGAAATGTATGGTGCATGGAAATGAAAGAACTATTTTGCATGATGACGGTAGTACCCATGACTTTATTTCAGCAAAATTGGTAAAGGAATTGAAATTACATACTGTACCTACGCATTATCGCATAAAAGCTGCATTTTTAGGCACTAGGTACAATGGCACACAAGAAGTACAAGATTTAGAAATTCAAATTGGTTCATATATTGAAAGAAGAAATTTCTTAGTTGTCCCATTACAGTCAAGCGACATTATTTTAGGAATGCCTTGGAGGCACCAGCATAATCCAAATATAGATTATTCCACACACACAATGAATATTAATTTTCAAGGAAAATCTATTACATTATATGGTATGCATGCATCTAATATTTTTTCACTGCTTTCGCATACTCAAGCAAAACGTGCACTACGCAAGAATACTAAATCATATCTCATTTGGGTGAATGAATTGCATGCAAAGGAAAATCATATGCACCCTAGGCATAAGGAATTTCTTGCATATTTTAAGGACTGTTTTGCAGAAGACCTACCACCAGGTTTACCACCTTCACGTCCAGAAGACCATAAGATTGATTTAATTCCTGGCACACAACCACCTTGCAAAGCACCATATAGGCACAATCAAATAGAGCAAAAAGAAATCCAGAGTCAAGTTGAAGAATTACTAAATAAAGGCTTAATTCGACCTAGCAGTTCTCCATTCGGTGCACCTGTACTCTTAGTCAAGAAAAAGAATAATACCTATCGTATGTGTATTGACTACCGAGCATTAAATAAGATCACTGTAAAGAATAGGTATCCTATACCTAGAGTTGATGACCTTATGGACAAACTGCAAGGATCTTCTATATTTAGTAAAATTGACCTTAAGTCTGGATATCATCAGGTGAGGCTAGATAGAATTGACATATTTAAGACTGCATTCAGGACACAGTTTGGCCATTACGAATTCTTAGTCATGCCATTCGGATTGACTAATGCACCTGCTACTTTCAGTAGAATGATGAACCGTATCTTTCTGAAATATCAGTATTGTGTGATTGTTTTCTTTGATGATATTCTGGTGTTCAGTCAAAGTGAAAAAGAGCATTATGAGCATTTATCATTAGTTTTTTAATTACTAAAAGAAAATCAATTGTTTGCAAATCCTGAAAAGAGTGAATTCTTTAAGACAGAAATAGAATATTTAGGTCATATTGTATCAAAAGAAGGAATTAAAGTTGATCCTAAGAAAATTGATGCAATATTGCATTGGCCTGTTCCTAAAAATGTACATGAATTACACTCATTCCTTGGTCTTGCTAGTTTCTATAGGAAGTTTGTACGTAATTTTTCATTACTTGCTTTACCATTAACAAAACTTCTTAAGAAAGGAATTGTTTATCAATGGACTGAAACTCAGCAGAAATCCTTTGATTTACTGAAACGTGCATTAACTAATGCCCCTGTTCTACAATTGCCTGACTTTAATAGACCATTTTTTCTAGTTGTGACCGATGCTAGCGGATCAGGAATAGGAGCCGTACTAATGCAAGACAACCATCCAATAGCATATTCTAGTTCTAAGCTGAAACCATCTGAGCTCAAATATTCCACTTATGACAAAGAACTATTAGCAGTTGTACAAGCATTAAAACAATGGAAGCATTATTTAATGGGTTCAGAATTCATGATAAAGACCGACCAGCAAAGCATTAGACATCTACTTAGCCAACCCCAAATTTCTGACCGTCATATCAAATGGGCTTCCTTCATTCAAAGTTTTCATCCTATCATTCAATACCAACCTGGAAAAGAAAATGTAGTTGCTGATGCATTGAGTAGAAGACCTGCAATTCATAATATTTCTATCATATCTTTTGATTCTTTGATTGCTATGAAAGACACATATCACCAAGATATTACTTTTCATTCTGATTGGCAAAAATTAGTTCAAAATAATTTCATTCCTCTTGATTCATTGTCATATAATGATGGATTTATGTTTTTTGAAAAGAGACTGTGTGTTACTATTCCATTCCGCTCTTTTGTTTTGAATGAAATTCATTGTCCCCCATATCAAGGTCATAGAGGTATCATATCTACATTACGCATGCTAACTGAAGATTTTTATTGGCCGCATATGGATGCAGATGTATCTAATTTCGTTTCTGAATGTTTGATTTGTCAAAGAATAAAGAGACGTCATGGTAAACAATATGGCTTACTAATGCCTTTGTCTATTCCATCTAAACCTTGGGAACATATATCTATGGATTTCATTACTGGTTTACCAAATACTAAAACCATGACATGATTTGGACAATTGTAGATAGATTTAGTAAGCAAGCATATTTCATTGCATGTAAGAAAACTTTAACAGCATCACAAGCAGCACAGTTATTTTTGAAAACTGTTTTTACTAACCATGGATTGCCAAAAGTGATTATTTCAGATCGTGATTCTAGATTTTGTAATAATTTTTGGATTACACTGTTTGCAAATCTAGGCACAAAGATTGATTTCTCATCTGCATTTCATCCAGAAACAAATGGACAAACAAAAGCCACAAATAGTACCATTCTAGATCTTTTACGTGCATATACTATCTCTAAACCTCAGACATGGGATACTCATTTGCATTTATTACAGTTTGCATATAACAATACACTGCACACATCTACAAAGAAAGCACCTTTTGAAGTCATTTATGGATATAGATTATCTACACCTGTTGCATCTTTGTCTAATAGAATTCAGAGTGCTGATGATATTGCTACTATGCATAACAGTATTTTTGATGAGGTTAAGGATATGATTGCTAAAGCCCAACAATCATATACCAAACAAGCCAACAAGAAAAGACAAGCTATGAATTTCAAAGTTGATGATTATGTTTGGCTTAGAATAGAAAAGCGTAGACTGCAAAGTGTAGATAGACATCCAGTTGTCAAATTAGCTCCTAGATTCTATGGACCATTTAGAATCATTCATAAGATTAATGATAATTCATTCAAATTAGAATTGCCATCTCATTGGAAAATTCATAATACATTTCACATTAGTTTATTGAGACCATTTAGAGGCCAATTACCTATCCACCCTGTTTATGAAAACCCACCTTTATTAGAGGAAGAGACTGAAATACTTGAACCAGAAGCCATCATAGACACTGACTACATGACCACTAGAACTGGCCGAAGGTATTCTAGATATCTAGTAAAATTTAAGAACCATCCTGTAGAGGAAGCACAATGGATGCACGCTAGAGACTTAAATGCTTTCCCCACTCTGTTAGCTCCACATTGAGCTAATAGCAATTGAGGTCAATTGCTATCCCACCCCAGATGTCTCTACCACAACTGAAGCTCCAATAAAGTACTCCTTGTCACATTTGAGAGCTGTAACAATTCCCAATAACTCCCTCTTGATTTGCGGATATCTCCTCTGTCTCTCGTTTAGGACTTTCGCCCCAAACCGAATAGCATACCTATTTCTATCTGCATCATCTTGACCCACAGCCCAACCTATGCCAATTGGACTAGTGTCAACTGTCAATACAATAGGCCTATCACAATTATAATCCGCTTTCCTGAGAGTAGGAGCATTCTGCAATAACTTCTTCAATTTCCGCATGGCTCTAGTGTGACTCTCATCCCAATAAAATTTCTGCCCCTTTCGAAGCAGCTGATACAAACAATCTGCAATGTGTGCAAAATGAGGTATCCAAATCATATAAAACACACAAGCACCAATGAATCTTCGTACCTCTGAAGTAGTAGAACAATACTCTGCAATCTTGCCTATAGCATTCACCTTATCAGGTGAGGGTTTCCTGCCATAATATCCACACATATGCCCAACAATGACAACCTCATTCACTCCAAAAACAGATTTTTGCCCTGAAAGTGTCAAGTTCACTTCTTCTAACCTGGCCAAAATCTTCTCACATGCTGAAATATGATCAGCCACAAAGTACCTGCATCCCTGCTCATTTAGGCTCTCATTCTTCTCTTCTTCTGCACACCCCTTAATGGGCACATCATCCAAGAAAGGCATAGTAAGCTGAGGTATGTAATCACGAAGGACCTTATGCATGGCATTCATCATATGCGCAACAGAATTAGTGGCACCTTGAGGCAAGGTACACATCCTCACAAGGCCAATAGGAGTTCTCATGGTGGTTATGTCCCTGCTTTCCAAAGCCAGCTGAAACTGATCATAACCTGAATACAAATCACCCAAAGAATAGATGGCACGTCCAGCAAATGCCTCTGCAAACTCATCCACAACTGGACCTATACCAACATTCCTGATAGTAACTCTATTCACTGGCTGCATGTCCTGAATAAATGGAAGAGTACCATTCTTCTTCGGAACTGTAAACCACCTGTTTGAGTATGGTGCAGATGAAGGCTCAAGGATTCCCATCCTGATTTTCTCATTCAATAAATCAATCAGCTTTGGCAAGTGTGCTTTAGGCACTGGAATAGGTCGGAGATTCCATGGAATATGAGGAATAGTAAAGATGACCATAGGAGCAACAATATCAGGATTCACACATCCAATCTCATGTGGGACAAAAGCAAATCCCCTTCCATGACGCTCAAGCATCTCCTGAAAGCATTGCTTCTCCATGGGTAACAAGAAATCACCATTTCCAATTTTCAATTCAACAAGTGTCTCTGCTGAAAATTTATGACCAATATGCTCCGGATTCCTCAAAATTTGCTGTTTAGCAGCCCTTTCTATTTGCTGATCACTGTCAGGTGGAAGCGGTACAGCAACCGGCTTCACCTTCTTATCCACAGTTTTATATTTCGTGTCAACCCTGGCTTCATTATGCTCTTCTGCATTACATAAACCTTGCTGTAAATCAGCAATTCTGCACTCCAATGGCTGAATATTCTCAGCCCTCTGCTCTATGGACTGCATAGAAACAGCCCCAAACTCTGAATGCTGAAATATTTCAGCAGTAAACTCTGTTGGCTGAAAATTTTCAGCCCTCTGTCTCTCTGAAAGCTGATCATAACCAGCTGGAAACTCTGTTTGCTGAATTTCTTCAGCACTCAATACTCTTTGCTGAGTTACCTCAGCCTCTGACTCAATCTGTGACATAAAATCTGCAATTTCATGAAACATGTCCAGGGACTGCACTAATACATTACCATGACAATTCAGCATATCAGTTTTCAGCATATCTCCCATCTCTGTCATCGTATCTGCACAAATCACACTGTCATACATACCATCTATGTGCTCATCATCCTCCAAAATTCCTGCATTTTTCAAATTTTTCTCCTTCCTGCATATATATTGCCTGGCAGCTCTAGGCAACCTAGAAGTCTTCTGATAACTCATTGAACTGTTTGCTGAAATCCCAACATAACCGGAGGAGAAAACACTACTGCTGCCAGGAGGCGAGAACTCCAATCTCCTCTCCTCTGTACCACCGTCGTCTCGCGAAACGGCGGTACCTAATGAAAACCCGAATCCCTCACAGTGGGCAAGGGTGCATCTCTGAGAGTATCCCTGTTTCTAACATGGTTCACACATACAGTCATAAACTGAACTGCTCTCATACCATCTTTACTGCGAATTCGTGCATAAGCAGATCCATCATCCATGACCTTTGTCTCCATGCGCATCTCTGTAATGAATGGCTGTCCAAGAATTATAGGATAAGAGCATGAATCCTGCACAAAGAAATGAAAATCCTCCTCTACATCACCAATAGAAACCCTGACACTAGGGCAAGCAGCATATAAATCACCTGCAGTGTTATTGGCGGCTCTCATACGCCACCCATGCTCTACATCCATAGGCCATCTGTTACTCTCATAAACTCCACGAACAATGAGATTAATCTCTGAACCATGATCAACCAATGCAACATAAGGCACCTGTTTCTCTCCAATCTTTACCATCGTCTCTATAGTTGCCCTAGCCCAATGACTCCGCGAAAAGTGACTACGCGGTATCAAAACAGGCTCATCAATTTCAGCATAATGCATAGGCTGAACCCTCTTCTCTACCTGTGGCAAAACAGAAGCATTATCAACCATGACCTCATCATCATCCTCATCCAACTCTCCAATCAAAACTCCCTGTGTATCAGTGGTAGCCAATGCATGTCTTTTCCTCTTCAGGACCTCCTGAAACTCATCCTGAAACTCTCTTTTTGAGATGCCCAAAATCTCGGAAATAGTGAAAGTCACCTCACTACCAAGTATCTTATCATTAAAGATTTTCTTCATATCTGTAGATGTCTCAATATCGGACATCAATCTGAATCCTGGCTGCTTTCTCTCTCTAGGCTCTTCCCTCTTTTCTCTCTTTTGAGCATCCTCCATCTGTCGATCTGGCCCTGGTCGTGAAGACGGTCCTGCAGTAGGTGGAGTAACAAACTCACCCCCTCTAGTCTTCTTAGCTGCACTTGGATTGTCTTCATCCCTCTTACACTTCTCCTCAACAAATACATCTGCACCATGAGATTTAGCCAAATAAGCATAAATAGAATACCTGTCAACATGCGAGTCCCAACCTGTCTCTGATCTGATGCTAGAGCCTGCACTAGTCAAAACAGTTTGCTGAATTTTCCCCTTGTTTGCAGACTCCATAGCATAAGTCCATAGTGCGGACTGAGTCTCTGATCCCTTCTCAATCTGTACTCCATATGTAGAAGCATCACCTCTAGCCGTCACATAAGAAGTACGCGCAGCCATGTCCTCCACTAACTTCTTCATTCCACCTTTACCAAAGTTGGTAGCAAGTGGAGCTCCTATCTCAGTCAACCAAATCTTACCATCTTGCCCCCAATATACCAAATTCTGCCTCCTTGCATCCTGGAAAGAGTCACAATCCCTGCAATGCTGATGCTCCGTACTATCACACCAAATACATCTCCGATCTCTCCTAGGAGCACTAGGAGCACTCCTAGGTGCAGTAGGAGCACTAGAAGAAGTAGTAGGCACAGTCGAAGCAAACTGCTCCTTCAACTTACCCACCAACTCCGCTTTGACTGACTCAAGTGTCAAATCTGTGATACCTTTGATTATGTCATCAAGAGAAGTAGGCACCGATGGAGCGGATGGTTTTGGAGCATAAGGTGTAGGCATCGGTCGTGGAACAAGAGGAATAGGTGGAGTAGAAACTGTAGGCACTGGCATAGGCCAAGAAACTGGCTGAGGAGGAGAAGAAATAACAGGGATAGAAGTAGGCATAGGAGCAGATGATGGTGTAGGTGTCATGGAACCATTCTGTAGGCGAGTCTTCCATATCCTCCTCTTGGTCAAAGTTGAGACTGCATCCTGAGCATCCTGCCAATCAGTTTTAAGACCCATAGGCTTCGTACGATCTTCAAGAAGCTCACCCAATTCTTCTTGAAGAGCAGGATCTGCAGCTTGCAAGAAAAGCTCAACTTTTTCAACATCCAATGCTCTTTGTTCAATGACATCAAGCTGACTATACCTCTCTTCGAATTCTCGAATCAACTCCGAAGCAGCAAGACCCTTGTTTGGCATGTAGACCCACTCTCGGAATGACCGCCGAGTAGCCATACCAAAATCCTCAAGGAAGTATTCTTCTTTTAGAGCCTTCTTAAAATCTTGCCAATGTGTATTTTGAATAAATAAATTAGTCACCTTTGTCCTCAAAGCAGGTGTGACAAGACGAAGGAAGTACTTACTCATAAGTCCAGCAGGAACTCCAAAAAACCCCATCTTGATCTCATATGTCTTCAAATATGCTGAAACATTACGCCCGTCAAATAGCTTCTTCTCACTCTCAACTGCTTCAATAGCCTTAGTCGCGCTGTTTGCATTCTCCTGCTCCGAATAGAGTTGCCTTTGCTGAGACAACTGCTGTTGATGGAATTGTTGTTGCTGCTGCATATACATTTGTGTTTGCTGATTTTGGAGCTGCATATACATGGACATATTCTGCAAAATCTGTTTTAGATCCTCCGTTGAAGTACTTGACGCAGCAGTCATTGATGGAGCTGAAGTAGAGGCAGCTGGAGTTGTAGAGGAAGCTGAAATAGAGGCTGAAGTGTCTCCCATCCTGAAATTTCTGCGACGCTTTCACGTCGGGTTCACCAAAGTTATCGAAGGGTTTTCGAAAGCAAAGTCACAAGCACAGAGGTTCTTGAGAAATTCCAAGATGAAAGAACAAGCGAAACAAATAATCAAGACGAATATGATGCCAGGGTTTAAGTGTATTACAATTTTTGGTTCAAGTACAAGTAACAAGACGGATCAACCAAAAGAATCAATCCTCGCAAGAAAACCACTTTATGTTATAAATCAGAATACAAGAGCATCAGATATGTCATCCAGTCTTCAAGAGAATATCTTCAAAATAGACTCTTCTTCAACTGATAGATCAGCTGGTATGTGTCTTGAGTGTAGCACTAAAGTCAGTGTCAGTGGACTGAGGGAGAGCACATTGGGGTAAAAGAAGCTTCACTCAAAGGAACAAGATGGGCTGACAGCGTAAGATAATTGCTTCTCCATAATCAGGTTTAAGGGTGATTCCGTGTCTTATGCCCTGCATGATGTCATCATCTACAAACTCAATGTCTTCATTATCACCTTTCAACCAGAGAGTTTCTTACACATGTCAAATTCTGTATCCAAATTGTAATATAGCAGTGGTGGAAGGTAACTGGTTCTTGATAGCAACAAGCAGATGCGGTCAGGCACCTGTGCACCTCTACCATAAACTTTGCGATACAAAGCCCCAATCCAAGAAGCTGTATCTCCTTCTGATTTCAGCCAAATATTAGGATGAAATTTCCTGAGAAGCTCCGCAAGGAGAATCGGTGAAAGAATGATGGAGAGGCAGAATACTTCCTGGTCAATGACGATGGAGGAATGTGCGCCGGAGGAGGACGGGTGTATTATGTATAATTGTACACAGTCGTCGAGAGACTCCAGCCGCCAAAGCTTGAGATCACCAATCTCAGTTGCATGTTCAATTCAGCGGCATGCTCAACAGTTGTTGCTGATGAACTTAGGCCATGTTGATTAGCTCTTCTTTTCGTCAGTTTGCCTATTTGAAATTGAAGATGAGTTCCGTCACCTTTGAAGTGTTCATGCAGAGCAACAGAACAATGTTACGTCAGCTATCTACTTGCAATAGCAACGACACATGTCGAGGCAGCACTCGCAGGTTTCTTAACAGTAAAAGCAACAGCAAAGCGTGAAGAGGCATTGAACATGTATCCTTTCTCCTTGCTTTGTTTTGAGATATGAACCTCTCTGTGATGATGACCAGTGAACATATGGAGACGACTGCAACGAAAGGTAAGACTCGTGGGAAGGCATGGAGCCTATCTTCCTCTCTGTCGCAGCAGCAGTCGTTTTCTACCTCAAGCTTTCATCCTCCTTCAACTTTTATCTTCCTCAGATAAATTTCTGGACTGGATTCTTCTTTGTAGAAACTGAATGTATCAGAAAATCGCCATGTTGAAAGCTTGTGTTGGCCGGAAGGGCATGAACATACAAGCAAGCAAAGAAGCCACCAAATACAGACGAAAGACGAGTCGAGGGAACGTCAGAAACGAGCTTTCTGTTCCTTTTCTGTTTACATGGTCATCGCCATCATCCAGAGAACGTGCTTCCTCCGTTCGATCCTTTTGCCAAGCAGCAACCTCATCAGCCATCACCTCTGTTCATCGCAGTCTTCGCCTTGATCTCTCCTTCAATATTGCCCCCCCCAGAGCCTCCCCTGTTCCTCTCGTTCTTTATTACTTCTTTCCCTCCCCTCTCCAAGCAGCCTACAACACAGACAGATCAATCGTTTTCGTAAGCAGGCTGTTTATCATGCTGTTCTTCCTTCGTCGCTCCTCTCTCGTCGATCCCCTTCAGAGCTCTCCTGATCTCCTCCTTCTTCCGCATTCGTCCTTATTCCCCCCCCAGAGTGCCGTTCTTTTCGTTCATTCTGCCCCCCCAAGGAAAAACCAGAGTGGCCTCCCTTTTCGCTCCCCTTTTTCCAGAATTAGTGGCCCTTTTCTTTTTTTTTTAATACATACGCAGATTGTGCCTATCAAAAAGTAGCCTCCTTCTTTATAAATGGAGAGTGATAAGGATAGCACAATCTCCAATCAAAGATTAGCATAGCATGTACACAACTTGCCCCTTCAAGACAGATTAAACAGTGCTGTACTGCCACCTGAAGTAGCACTATTACTTGTCGTGGGGGGGGAAGGGTCCACTAAAGTAATCAAGACGATGAGGCCTATAGAAGCCGAAACATGCTACCACTATGTGTATCCATCTTGGTGAAGTGGGCAAAACAAACACCAGCAACAACAATGTGCACCAAAAAGAACCCACCTCGCACACACAATCTCACCAATTGTATGTACTGATGATGTCTTCCGTTTGATTTCAATGGCAAATACTCCAAAAAGGAACACTTGAATTGTCGTCTCACTCGCATACCACAAAGGGCCATTGACACCATACTCCCATGTAACATTAGAGCTTTGCAAAATAGTAGCTGCCCAAGTCCACTGTGATACAATGACACTCACAATCAAGCCTGTCTTGATGCTCCTACTAGTTGTATTGCACCATTCTGAGGTGTGCTAAACATCAAGCAAGCTCTCACATTTGGCAAACATATCCACCAATGTACTTCGACTTGCATCTCTTGGAATTAGTTTAGTACTTCCTCACAAAGCCCATAATCGGCATATCTTGAAATAAGTGTAGCCCATGAGATTGCATCTCGAGTTTCCAATCTATCAAAAACTCCCTGTTTTTCTCCGTCTTCGGCATAGAATGAAAGAGCAAACATAACAACTAAGTATGTACAAAGTATCAAATCACACACACGACTTTTGGGTGGTTTACACACCTCGAATGCGCAGCAATACGACAACGGGATGTAGAGAATATACATATAGTAACTTCCTCGATCTACCATCTAGCATCCCATCCCACCATAGGCCAATTGCTTTGCTGGCCATTCTCTTCACCTCCCTCTTCTTCTGTGTGGCTACACCCTTGGGACCACAACTAACCGGTCTCAATGGCTACCTACTCTCTGCCCCTTTGATCTCCATTGCCTCCCTCCTCTCCTTGCCATGCCACATATATGTCCCCTAGTAGCTGAGGCGGTCCACCTTGCAACTAATGCACCTCTAGTTGTCTCACTTTCCTCACATTGCCCATGACTGCTACCTCTAGCCATTAGCTGTTGTTAAGCATTCTTTTGTAAACTAAAACCCCTACAAAAAAGATTAGATAGGTAATGTTTTTTTTAATTAGGTGTTTACATAACTATTTGTTTTGTTGTTTTGTGGCTAGATTTTTTGTGTTTGTCTAGATGAGGAAAATTTTTTGTCATTTTTTTGGATTTTTTGAGCTTGAAAACTTGATATCCTTGGTCAAAATTGGTGTTTGTTTGGACAAATTGGAGTAGGATTTTGATGGTAGAAACTAAACATCTTGAAAGAGGAATATTATATTGCTGATAACTTTGTACATCACCAAGATTATGGGTTCACGAGTACTTCATGTTGCACTTGTCAAGGATCATAATTTAACTAAGGAACTCTGTTTGCATTTTGCATAACAGATGCGTAATTGTAGATAGGCTACGCATAATTTTATCAATACATGCATCTTTTTCTGTGTAGCAACAATTGTGTAAATGAATGGCATGAATTTTTGGTTTTACACGTCTTAAAATGGTATGTTTTTTAGCATGAAGTTCAATTTCTATAGCATGTCTTCAGCTAGGACACATTGAATGGTATTAAAGTAGGTACATTTGAGAAAATATCATTTTTGAAGATTCAAAGAGTGTATACATCATGATGGAATGGCTCTTCTTGCATGTCAGAAATACCATGAAGTTATTAGTAATGCTCCTCAAAATCTAAAATATGATAGATATATATTGCAATAAAGTAAGAGATGGTGCAAGAAAAGAAGAAAAATACTGAAAACACCATGATTATTGGAAGCTCAAAGAGTTTGCACATCAAGTTATCTCAAAGATATTGATGATGAAAATATGGCTCTTTCATGAAGTAAAGCGAACCTTTATGAAGAAAAGACTTTTATGTGGTATCTCACAAGGATAGTACTAAGTTAATTGGAACCAATCAGCATATTTTCATTTTCAAGGGGTAAGGGGAATGGTTGGGACGATATGCATAAGAAAGAGAATGGTGACTACCAAGAGGCTAATACGAGATTTGATGTATCTTTGAGGGGTGCTTCTATGGTAATTTTGAATCCAAGTACATGGACAATAAAGAATTGGTGTTAGCCATAGGACTGGAAGGTCAAGGTATTTGTGACATATGGGTTTGTCAACTACAGTGCCAATTGATTGTGGTGATTGAGGATCTTGACTTGAGGAGTTTTTTCTCGGAGGTCTTCATCATTATGACTCTATTATGAAAGTGTGTTTGAAAGAAGGCCAGAAAGGATGCTCTCATATGATGTACAAAGACATCAATACACATGTTGTTGTCTCTTAATGTGTAGGATCACATGAATATTCTTGCAACGTAACGACTATGTTGGAGGAGGATGCTGAGAGAAGGTAATAAAGACATGAAGTATGTTCTTAGGAAAATGACCAAGTGAATGACGAGAAGAACCTAAAAGAAGTGAAGAACGATACATGTGATTGCATGGAGACATCCATCAAAGATGTGAAACTAGAGAGCACAAATTCAAATAAGGGAGAAATAGCAGTGATTTATAGAAATTCAAAAGGGAAATTTTGAAGAAGAGGAGGAGGATTGTTGACAGAGTAGACATGATCATCGTATACAGATTTAAAAAAATGATTCTGAAGATTTGAGAAGAGCTAATTGCTACCATTATAAAAATAGATTGTGCTTATCATGATGGAGGTCGTAACTAGTCAAGGTGGAGTATGATTTCAGGAGTTTATAGAGGTGACTTTTTGGCATGTTGGTTCATCACAAGCTAACTAGGGACCACATCACTAATTTAGAGGAGAGCCAAAATCATTGCCTTAGGATAGCTCTACTGGTCTTTTAAATTGTAGGGTGATTGACTAATGTAAGAAGAAAAAGCAACAATTTATGCAGGCATATCTAAGAGGAGCTTTTATAAGCTAGTCAACGTAATCTATGGGCTAGTAATTCATTAGAAGCCACTTCAATATCATCCCCAACTGTAGCCCTAACAGAGATAAAATAAGGAGATGCTACTTTGGAAGAGAATCATACGAAGCAATGTTGGGTGTGATGAAGAAAGGTCATACTATGCTTCACGATGGAGATACAAAAGCATGAGAACTAGAAGAAAAGAATTAATGATTTTCATTAAATTAAACGAGAAGAAAAGCTTTAAGATTTTATAAACACTTGTCATTTAGAAGGATATCAAACCTATATAAACACATGTTTGTATTTACCTCTCATGTGAGAAGATAGGAGGGTCACATAAGAATCAAGTCGGATTGCAAAAATAAGAGTTTTTTTGGGTAGAGCCTATTCCGTTCAAGTCGTTGAGCTTTGTAGAAGTAACAAGTTTTGTGAAATTTTGAGTATATTGAAAAATTGAGGTATGTATTTATGCCATGGGTATTTATTATAGCTTTTTGTATTTTGTATTCTGCAACTATTTGAGGCATAATTGTCATGGGTTAACTTCTATTTTAAACAATTATTCTTGTTAGGTTTTGTACTTGAACAAAGTTAATCAAGTTATCGAAACTCCTTGTCTTCTTGTTTTCAGGTTGTGTGAGAATATTAATTTTGAATACTATTTGATGAAACACCACCACCATAGCCATGCAACCTTCTTGCCTTATTACTATCACAAACTAGCCCCTCTACGTAATCTTATCTCCTCCTCTCTTTTTTGTTGCTCATATGGCCGTCTTTGCATCCAGTCGCCCCTCTCGTCCCTCAACCCACTCATGCCACCTAGCATGCCCCATCATAAGGGTGTCCACCATCATCACTGCATGGGAGGCCCACACCACCAACCTCCACTGTTGCCCAACCCACAGTTAGAGTCAAGAAGATGACCACCACTATAGCAATGACCACACATGCACTTCCTACACTCATTTAAAAACACATACATTGCACACATACATCAAACACATACATGCACACTCATGAATGGACCCACATGCATTCCATACACAAAGCACATGCACCCCATCCCACATGAACCTCACCCCTCATAAACACAACCCATACATGGACCCCACCTCACAACATGCTACACACATCCACACAAGGCACATTAAATACATGTACACACACATTGAGCCTATACATACACACCCATACAAGGCGCATTAAAGACATATACACACACATTGAGTCTACACACACACACACACACACACACACACACATGTGTATCTACATGCAGCTACATGCATACATGCATACACACTCATGCATGCACTCACACCCATGCACACATACACAATGCTTAGCACATATATAGGTTACACACTCATGCTACGTGTCAAGTGTGTGATGACCCTTTCCCTCTCAAACGCACCCCTAGCACTACCCAATTCTCATAGGGGGGAATCAAGGGGAGGGAGGAGGGAGGAAAAAAGGGCACATATACACAACATACCACACCACAACACAAGTATCCACATATACACACATGAATTGTTAACCACAATAAACACACATATATATTTGTGAATGCATACACAAAAATACACCTATACAAGATGTATAAAACTTAATCTCACACACACACACCCCTAGATGTACACCACACACACACATGCACACCACTACATATACTGTAGCACATCACCTTTAACATCGCCATACATACCTATATCTATAACACGCACACACACCAACAATACGACACATAACACGTGCACACTCTACCTGTATCATAGGTGTGGGCATTTTTCTCTCAAACCATCCTAGTACTACCCATTAGAGGGGAGGATCAAGGGTGCGAGGAGCACGGAGGGATGCATGTACATACACACATAGTTGCACATCAATACACACCATTACACATACTACCTAAATTCAATCTATCTATAATCTACATGACGATCAAGTGAACTTCATCTATGCTTAGAATACATAACATAAGGTGCTCAAAATATACAAAATACATCAAATTTAAGCATGGAAAAAACCTGAATCAAGAATTGAAGAGATACTACATAGGTATACTTCTCGATCGTCTTTTTCAAGGAATTGGTTGTAGTCGATCGTGATAGCTCTCATACCATGTTAAGATGTAGAGAGAGAAGATATATATATATATATATATATATATATATATATATATATATAGAGAGAGAGAGAGAGAGAGACATAGAGTAGAGACACACCATGTACACTCCCAAAGACTATTTCATATTGATCACAGTCTACATATATATAGGTGAGACCTAGTCTAGATAGGGTGAGCTATATATAGCTCCAACATTTGAAACGTATCTAAGTAATGGTTTGTTGGTCTATATGTGGTTAGACATATATATTATGGCAATGCTACCTATTCTCTCAGTGAGTTTTACAAGGCAAGTTTGAGGATTCCCATTGTAGAAAAGTAGATCAAACTCTTTCAAAGCAGAAGTGTAATTTATACGAGGTACATGAGCTTGAGAAAGGTATTACTCATGCCAATGATAAAAACAATGATAAAGATGAAAAGGAGTTGGATGATGAGGGCTTGGAACCTACTAAAGACTTAGTGTCTGATACATGTTGGAGGATGTGTAGGTTTGGAGGGGGTGGATATTGTGGCATTGCACATCCATTTACGAAAATCTCAGGAGGATTACCATTTCATAGGACTTAAATGTTCTTAGTCAATGCCATGTTAGCCTTTTGTGTTTCCATTATTTCATTCACGTTAGTGTTTTTATCAAAAATATGATGCCAGAATACTTTGTGTATGAGACTATATCTCAAGATCATCCAGTAGGGTCAAAAGGGGGAAATCAAAAAGACAAGATACAATATTAATATGGATGAGTTTGTGGGCTACCCATCCCATGCTCAAAAGAGGCGTGCCCAAGGCCGAAAAGCAAGAGAATTAAGGGGTAAAGATTAAAGACTTTTGGTCTAAAATAATCATGGGGGAAGAAAACACTACTTTGAAGCCCATTAAATCTACACCTTTGAGGATGTTGATGTTGTGAACAGTGCACCAAGCCACTTCTAAGTATCCATTGATGAGGAATAGCCAATAAAAAGGCTACAAAATATATGTACGTATCATGTGGGTTCAACATAAGGGATTTTTGAAAGAGCATTTTTACACAGTTTTTACATACTAAAGGGTCCCATATAAAAGGGTTACTTATAGATTGAATTGAAAAGGGTGATGCTTTATCAAGGAAAATTTCATAGATACGGATATATATAAATAGACCTTGAACATACCTAATATAGAGGGCATACATATAGTGAATTACCCGAGACTTGATGAATATGAATCGCTTTCTTTGAATGGCATTTAATAGCAGAAAGTTTCCTTTGATGTTCATGGGATGAAATTGATAGGCTACATCATGATAAAAGTAGGACAACATGTTGTCCATGGTGTTGGAGAGCTTCAAACTTCACTCTAGAAGCAACTATTGGTGGAATCCTTCTCTTAATCACTAGGAAAGGTTTGAATATCATAAAACTAAAGACTATAGTGGATTTGGACTAGCACAAATGGGGTTCTTTTTACTGCTATAATAGACCATCATAACATAGCCCATATAAGGATTTCATAGGATATTATGCTTTCTACAACCTCATATCATGTCTAGATTAAAGATGCTACCTCTTGCCATAGAGTTGCATGATTGAAACATAAAATTTAGAGCCTATATGTTAGTACAAGTGTATGTATAATAGTGAATTGATGTATATCAGGGCATTACTTGAGTTATTAACTCATTGTGTTTGAGCAATTATCCCATCAAGGGTCTACACTATTATTTGCAATGCATGCATGGAACTTGCATTGTTGTACATGTCATTAGTCCAAGGACTTTAAATTGTCTTTATATAATGTATTTGGATTCTAGAATTCCATAACCAATTATTTTTCTTATCTTTTCTATGTTACTCTTTGCAACCCTTAATACCTAAACCTCAGTGGTTAGGGCCATCTACTTTATCAGCCCCAACAACAAGGTCTTAACTATGAGCTTAGATGTCTATTAACCAAGAATGCAATCTATGGTAGCTACTCATTTTTTATTAGCAAGGACTACTTCATACATTCTGCTATGCATTGTCTCATATATATTTGAATCAACATATAATAAAGATGACCATACCGGACTTAACCCGAGGAGACTACTCATCATAAATATATGTATGTATCATGTGGGTTCAATATAAGGGATTTTTAAAATACCATTTTTACACATTTTTACATAGAAAAGTGTCCCATATAAAGGCCTTACTCACAAATTGAATAGAAAAGTGTTATGTTTTATTAAGGAAAATTTCATTGATAAGGATATTTATAAATAGCTATTGAACGCACGTGATATAAAGGGTATACATATAGTGAATTACCCCGAGGACTTACGAAGCCAGCCATGGCACCAACACTTGGCTAATAAAGGGATAAATGTTAACCATCATAAGGAAAAGGCTGCTTGAGGTAAGGTAGAGTGGAAGTAAGGAAGACTATAGAAGATTAAAAGGTACCACAATCAAATTTTTTGAATCATGATAAAACCTAAAAGTTCTTAATGTGTTATAAAATGCTTCTAGTAATATTTCTAAATTATTACTTATGGATGAATATATAATTTATAAAGATATTCTAATATAAGTATGTAGTGAGACTTAATTATATCTCTCTAATTGAAGGGACCTTACAGCAACAGCCAGTCATTTGCACCATAAAATGTAGAGGTTGGCCTAAAGGCATCACATCCTTAAACTTACACCTTTCCTTGTCTAGCATCAATACTTTGGCCATTTATGTGTCTAGGAATAATTCTACACACTTTTCAATCATACTAGCCATAGAAATCATTTCCAACTTCACAATAGATATTGACAAGTAGTATGAATGTCGCATAAACAATGACATAGACATCCCATAGGCACATAGATAAAATGTGAGACATTTCCAATTGACAAGTAGTATGAATGTAGCATAAACAATGAGAGACACATCCCATATGTACATAAATAAAATTGAGACACTATCAAATATCTTGTAAGCTTTAAGCCTATAGAAACATAATCATGTGGAATGAGCATGACATCCATTTCCTCTAAATCTACACATCCTCCAAAATGTGTCACATATCTTTACTCTTCATCATGTTTGAGGTTTTCATCTTTTCCTAGAATGTCATCCTTTTTCAATGCTATCCTATGTATTTTTAGCCTCATGCTCTACTTCTTCGTAAGTGTAAGATGCTCTTCTCTTGAATAACTTGATCCTTCTTTCTACTATGGGTATCTTCAATTCAATCCCATCCAACTTAGAAAGGGATTATGTAGCATTATCATATTTATGCAAGTCTACCAATCTTTATCTTGGAGACTTTCCTAATAGTAGTGTTCTATTTATCCAAGCTGTTGTCATATGCAAGTACCCAATCTCCCTCCTCTGTAGCTCTTGGCCTAAGTTTGTGGCCTTTTTCAAACTTGTATGCCTTTCTCAATCTAGCCTTCTTTAATCTTTTTACTACAATCTTTATGTATTTTGGCCTTCTTTGAATGGATAGATGCTAAGATCTAGAGAAATTTCCTTGTTTGTTTCTTCTTCCCATGGAAAGACATTCCATGTGGTAGCTAGTTCTTCTATTGGTATGTTGGAATTTGATGACACATTACCTCTACTAGCATATACCCTACCACAACACTATGAATAATGTGAAAAGCCCATAATGCATATTAAAGCAATTGTGGTGATTCTCAAATTTTTCCCTCTACATGCATTTGTAGAGGCCTTGACAATCGAAGGATGTTCTCTTTAACTCTTTCCATTCCTCTTTGGATTATATACTCATGTAAGTGCAAGTTTGATCCCTGATCTAGAAAAGAAGTCTCTAGCCTCATCATCATCACGCTCTCCTCATCCAACCCTAACATTGTGTTTACATCTATAATGAAAAAACACATTTTCCAATAAAAATCTACATACGATACTTTTAGCTTTAGTCTTCAAAGTTTAACATTCCACCTAATTTTCAAGGTGCTCATGTGCAAGAATAATATATCTCATCTTTCACCATTGAACCATAAGCATGGTCATCAGATCTACAACCCATTTGTAATGCATCAAGAGAGGATACACAAGATCCAAAACATCTCTATGTCTCATAGAAGAATACATCTAACATATGCTACAAGTTTTTACAAATTGTGACACATTTCTATGGGATCAGCTCAATGCCAAAGCCTGCTCTTTTCTCTTATTGAGTTGTACAAATTATATGCTCGTGCATGCTAGATATATACATATTGCTACAAAGAGTTGGAGGAGATTGACGTCTTTCTTCTAGATACAAACATTTGGGTGTCAATTATCTCTTGAGTTGACGCTAAAATAGCTTAGTGTCACAGATTCCCCTTCCATGAGGGATCACATCCACAAGGTGGAGGAGCTTCAAGATGAGCATGCATCCCTTGGTATTGACATTTCTTTGGAAGACCTAGCTATGACACTTCTCTCATACCTTCAAATTCAATTATTCAAACCATATGTCTCACGCACTACTTTAGATCCTTCAGATTCAATGTTTGTACTCAAACAACTATCCTATAGGACCACCTTGTAGAAAATGACCTATATCTTTTGATCTATAACTCATTTTACTAAGCTTTGTTCTGCGAAGTTGTAGCCCTAATTCTGACCTAAAACTCTTGTAGAGAACTTAGAATCAATTTTTGAAGATTTCAAACCCCATAATTTTATGCATATCCTGCAACTATCTTTTACTATGCCCAAACATCGACATTCTCATCCTTGTAACATTGTATACCAACATAGATGACAACCAAACTTGGTAGGCCTCTTCCTAAGTATAAAAACTCATCTTGGAAGTGTGGCCACCATATATCCTTGCAAAAATAGAACAATTTTCAAGATATTTAATTATGCTCCAACCTATCTATATAGTAACCTACAACCATATCCCTCCTCTTAGATAAAAAACCACTGGTGGATAATTGACCAATTAGGCATGGCATCATGTATGAATGATGGGATGCAAAGTTGTTTATGATACATGAGAGCATATTGTACTTGATTTTATCATTTTTTATTACTCTTACAGTCAAGAAAACAAGCTTGATTTGAGTTAGAACTTATGAGATAATACTCTTGTGATCTTTGCTAAGAACATGTAGTTGGAAGCTCTATTAACATCTTCAAGAACTTGGCTTGAAACCTTCAACCCTTCTCTTATCTCTACCATCTCCGAAGTCTAAGCTCTTGAACCCCCATACATTCTTCTCTCTCAAACCCTTGTGATTGACCATGAAGTACCTCTTGAACCTTTAAACATTTATTGTAATCTACTTATCTCTTGAAGACACATCTCTATCTAGCTTGTCCAATTTTCTTGCTAAACCCCTATGGTGACCTTCAACCCTGCGCACTGCGACATTGGTGAACCCAATGTGAAGGTCGGTGTAAGAGAACTCCAAGATGGGGGATTCTTCAGGAGATACTCTACAACAATTGGTGTGCATACTGCAGCAGACTCAGCAACAATAAATCCAAATGTTACAACAACAAGAACAACAAAGGCAAAACAAAGAGAAGATTGATTCCACAACTATCAAGGCCCTAGAGGAAGTTGGATGTGAATTAAAATAATTTAATGGTCAAAATGTCTCTATTTTCATTCACTTGTATGTTGAGAAAATGCTGTTCTTGTAAAATACGCAATTCTCACAGCAAACAAAATAACTGGAAAATACAAGAATACACCAAATATACCAAAGAAACCATAGCCAAGGTGGCTAGGCATGAAAATGTATTGCCATGAATGGCTGAGAATCAAAGATGAATGTTGCAACAAGATACTCACCTCTTGCTATGGTGGACATAGGTATACACCCCTATGATAGGTAGGAGGAATGATCCCTCAATATTGTATTCTTGAAATGGCAAAAAGATCCTTCACATGTTACATCTCCACCTTTTATACCAAACCCTAGAATATCCTAGACTAAGGTATTTTATGCTTTATTACAAGCCATCCCAGCCTAGAAGAGCTTTGTCCTCAAAGCTGAATTGGGAACAAATTATAAGGATGATTACAAGGATAGCTTGAAGCATATGGAATCATGCTGAAGTAGAGCTCTTATGTTGATAAAGAATCAAGAAGTTGATGAAAAAATGAACATGTAAATGGAACACAGTGCTGTAAGCTGTCCAAAACAGGCCGTATACAAAATTGGCCATATCTTGAGCTAGAAATATCCGATTTCCATGTGCTATATATAGAAATGTAGAAGACAACATGTAGTATCCAGCCATGCCTTCAAAATCTAATTTCCATGAAGATAAGGCAATTAACTTTTCGACAGGAAATTATTACTGCAAGATGTTTATTGTTCTGTTCATGAACTGTCCTCTTGTAAAAGCCATGGAAATTGCTCCAAGTATTATGCTTGTTGCCAAGAAGATTCTTCGATAGGAAAATCTTTCCATTTGATAAGGTATTCCACAAGAATTTGGTTCCTTAGAACCTTCTCCCTCTTACCAATAATCTTTTTAGGCTCATAGATGATTAAACCATCATCATCCAAGGGAGAGAGTTCTTCAGGAACTTGGATTTGAGAACCAACATACTTTTTAAGCTGAGACACATGAAAAACATTATGAATTCTTGTGCTTGAAGGTAAATCCAGCTGATAAGCAAGATTCCCAACTCGTTTGACAATGCAGTAAGGACCATAAAATCTATGAGCAAGTTTATTGTGCCCTCCTTTGAGAGAAGTGTATCGTGACTTGGGAACCTTCAAGAATACCAAATCATCTTCCTCAAACTCCACATGTCTTCTTTTCTCATCCGCATAGGCTTTCATGGTCTCTTGAGCTTTTCGAATGTTGTCCTTGCATTGCTTCATAAGAGCCTCCATCTTTTTTAACTCCTCATGAGCTTGTGGATTCACATCTTCATGGAATAAGGCAGAGGGTACTTGCACTTTGTAACCATATAGAGCTTCAAAAGGAGACATTCCAATACTCATATGATAAGTATTGTTATAGAAATACTCTGCAAGCCAATGGTCCGAAGAATTTTGTATGTCATGGCAAAAGTGCTGCAAGTATACCTCTAACCATTTGTTAACTATTTATGTTTGCCCATTAGTTTGCGGATGGTATGCTATACTAGGAGTCAATAGAGTCCCCATTGAAGAGAATAAACTCCTCCAAAAGCTTCCCATAAACTTAGTCTTCATCGGACACAATCTTCATATGCATTCCATGAAGCTTGAAGATAGATTCCATAAATTGTTCAGCCACTTGCTTTGCTGTAAATTGAGCTTTGGTAGGGATGAAATGGACTGATTTAGTCAACCTTTTTACCACCACATAAATGTTATTCCAACCATTCTTTGTTGTAGGTAATACCACTATAAAATCCATGGTAATATCAATCCACTTACCATGAGGAATAGAAAGTGGCTAAAGTAAGCCACTAGGTAGAAGAGAAGAGTCCTTGTTTTGTTGGCATGGAAGACGTTGCATAACAAAATCCTTAACATCCCTCCAAATACCCTTCGAATAGAAGCTCTTATGGATATTATCAAAGGTTTTGAACAACCCATGGTGTCCCGCTAAAGGCGAAGAGTGCATCTCATGCAAAATACGGTCTTTGAAAGAAGATTGTGGTGTTACGCAGACTCTACCATGATACCTAGAAGACCGTTGTGCCATTTGAAATTGGAATACTCTTCTCCTTTGCCTTGTTGATATTCCTTCATTATCTTTGATACTTTCTCATCAAGTAAATACTCTTCTTGAGTATCATTGATCCAATCCTTATTCACAATTGAAATTGTAGAGTTTGAGCATGCCCACATTCTTGATAAAGCATCCGCTACAATGTTGTCTTTCCCAGCATATAGGATATTTCAAAATCATAGCTTTGAAGAGCAGCTAGCCACCTCCGTTGTTTAGGACACAAATTTTGTTGGGAAAGGAAATATTTCAGCACATGGTGGTCACTTTTAACCTTGAAATGGCTACCATATATGTAATGATGTCACTTTTTAATAGCATGCGAAATTGCCAACAACTCTTGTTCATAGACATGTAGTTGACGCTCCTTATCATCAAGCTTGCGACTCTCATATGCTATAACTCCATGGTCTTGATAGAGAACAGCCCCAGCTCCTCTTTCACTAGCATCCGTGCATATAGTGAATTCCTTAGAGAAATCCGGGTAAACAAGAATAGGTGTTGAAATTAAGAGAGATTTTAGCTCGTTGAAACTCTTTTCGACTATGGAGTCCCAAAAGAAAGACTCTTTCTTCAGCCAGTCGGTTAAAGGAGTGGCCATACGAGCATAATTTTTTATGAATCTTCTATAAAATGATGATAATCCAAGGAATGCCCACAAAGAGGTAGAAGAAGTTGGTGTAGGCCATTATTTAACACACTTCACTTTGTTAGGATCCACTCTTATCCCTTTTTCTCCCACAATGTGACCTAGATATTCCACTTCTTCTTCTATGAAAGAACAATTTGATATTTTGGCAAAGAGTGTGTGTCTTCTTAATATGTCAAAGACCTCTCGTACATGCATCAAATGCTCCTCCTTGGACTTGTTATAAATGAGAATGTCATCAAAAAATACAAGCACTGTTTTGTATAAGAGAGGCTGCAATATTTTGTTGATGAGAGCTTGAAAAGTGGCAGGGGCATTTGAGAGCCCAAATGGCATGACCAAGAAGTGGTATAACCCTCTTTTGGTCCTAAAGGTTGTTTTATACTTATCTCCTTCCTTCATTCTAATTTGGTGATAGCCTGAACGAAGATCAATCTTGGTGAAGTTCTTTGCATCCTTAAATTCATCCAAGAGATCATCAATACATGGAATGGGAAATCTATTCTTCATTGTGGACTTGTTCAACTCTCTATAATCAATGCACATGCAAAAAGATCAATCCTTCTTCTTTACCAAGAGCATGAGAGAGGCAAACAAAGATTGCCTTGGTTGAATTAGACCCATTTGCAGCAACTCTTTGACTTGTCGCTCCACCTCTTCCCTTTCAAACTTTGACAAGCGATAGGGAGGTTTGTTGATGGGCTTGGTATTAGGCAACAAGTAGATAGGATGGTCAATCTCTCCCTTTGGAGGAAAAATGATGGTAGCTCAAATAAATCTTTAAACTCCTCCAATAGCTCTTCCAACCTTGAATCCTTTTTCTTTGAAGAAGAAGATGGCTGATTTGGTGGCTGCTCTTCAACTACTTTCACAAGCAAAAGAGTGAAGATACATGATCGTGCATTGATTTATTTTCTTAACTTCTTAATGGATATGAGTTTCAACTATTTTTGACCAATGCCCTTCAATTCTATATGATGTCCATTACATTTGAACTCCATTTGCATGTTCTCCAAATCCAATGAAAATTTTCCAATGGACTTTAATCAATCGCAGCTAATGACAATATCAATAGGTCCCATTTCCAAAGTAATCAAGTCCACTTATATGGTACATGAAGAAGATAGAGTAATAGGAGTTTGTAGGCACACTTCATTGCTTGACTCGTAAGCTCTATTCGCAACTTGGATCTTCAATGGCACTTGCATTTGTTGAGGTAGCAATTTTATCCCATGTAAAGATTTGGTATTTATGAAGCTATGGGTGCTACCCATGTCTATCAAGAGATGAACCACTTTGCCATTGATCAGCCCTTCAAGTCGAAGGGTATTTTCTCCCTTACAACTGGTCCATGCATCATGATAAATGGCACATAAAGAACCACCCGGATCAAAAGGAAAGTTGTCCACAATGTCATAAAACTCATCATTGGTTCCATCATCCTCATCATGCATGTCTTCAACCATAGGGTTTGCATCCACTTGAAACACATTTGCCTCTTGATTCTCTTGTCCTTCATCTTCATTCGGTTCATCAATGGTGATAAAAATGAGCTTGCTTTTTTTAGATTTACATTTCAGCCTATGGTCTTGTATTCAGTTCTCTCCACACTTAAAGCATAAACCTTTGGCCCTACATGTCCTGAATTTGATCATTAGAAAGGACCTTGCTGTAAGTGTTGTTTTGAGATCCCTTTTGTGTATTTTCAGCCCTTATAAAATTTTGTTTTGCTTCAACCATATTTCTAAAATTTTTCCCTCTTTGTTTGTGCATAATTTCCACCTTGTTTTGAGGTATAAACAATAGGAAAGATTGGTACTTTGTTGTTATAATTGTTGGGACAGTTATACCATCTTTTTTTTTTCTTGCCTAAAAGTGTCCTTTGGCTGGTTGAAAATAGCTCCCAACTTAGAGGACTGATTTGATAAAGAATACCCTACACCTTTAGGCTGAAAACCCATTGAATCTTTCCTATATTTATGTCCATACATTTCAGCATATTGAATAGCATCATGAATGCTCTTGGGCTGCATTGCACCTACTTTCAAAGAAAGGGCCAGATCTAAACCAAAGATATATTCATTTAATTTTTCCATATCATCAATTCCATCAATGTACATAAAGAGGTTGAGGAACATATTGGAGTAGTCACACATGGAAATGCCTCTTTGTTGAAGATCATACCATCTTCGTTGTAACTTTTCCTTTTCCATTGGAGAAAAAAACACGTCAAACATTACCTTTTTAAAATCTTCCCATGAAGCAAAAATATGACCAACTCTTTGCATGTATCTCCACCATGTATGAGCGTATCCTTCAAGACAGAGTGCCACAAAGTAGATTTTTTGTAAATGAGACATGTCACCTATGAGCAAAGAATCCAAGGAAGTCCCCCTATATATGGCTCATGCAAGAGCCACATGACCCTCTTTTTGCACCTTGCATGATGTATTAAAATGTTTTATTGTATACCCTTGTTTTTAGAAATAAGATTTGTATTCTATTCAATTTTTCAAATTGACTAAGCTTAAAAGGCTACAATACATCTAACACAAGAATTACACATCATAGTGTTAATGAGACATAGACTTGTGCCTTTTTTGGCATCAGTCATTTAGGCCAAGTGTAGTTTGATGGTGATACAATGTATAAAAAATGGTGATAACTTTGAATTTATCAATATATAAGCTCCTACATTGAAAGAAAGGACTAGTGACTAGGGTGAATCTCTAACTTAGATCTCTAACCAATAATTGGTCCTATTCAGGTCCCATACTTTCTTGTCTTGCACCATAAATGAGTGTAGACCCAACTAAATCAGCTGGGTGTACTAAATTTAGGTCACACATCTTATTAGATCTGAATGGTATTTGTGAGTATATAATGCTTATCGAATATAGTCCTAAGTAAAGTCCAAATTCTGAGTTTCCAACTTCTCTTCCACTTAAACCACTAGCTAGGCTTGTTGCCTAAGATATGCCCTATCAAACCTACATCTAAAGTTCATTAGAAAGGGTGGCTTTCAATCTAATCTCTAAGTAATGGTATCTTCAAGTTAATGGGATTGGAAAACCATGAGCAAGATGATACCATCAAAAGTGGAAATCCATATACCAAGATATGAAATAGTGTAGGATCAATGTGAGTTAGTGGTGTGAAGGCATTAGAAAAAAACAAACTCTTGAAGATTATAGAATGGAAGCTTGAGCCAGACTACTTGCCAGTGATGTAAACACCATATTGGGAATATGGGAATTTTCCATAAGTTTGGGACATGTGGTCAAATCTTTGGATTTGTCATAACTTGAACATTGTAACTCCAAATCGAGCGGTCTATAGCTCAATAGATTCTATTTTTCAAGCACTTTGATCCAATGATAGGTCATATCATATGGTTTTGAGAAACTTATGGGCATGTTTTCCGGGTGCCACCTTTTTAGTATTCAAAAAATGAGAATTGGGAGATTCCCAAACTTACTAATATTGTGTTTGTAGCTATCCATGCTTGAGGACAATCACCTTCTTTATGCAAGTTTTGATCATCAAGAGCAGGAGAATAATCACTCAAGAATCCACAGAAAAGGGAGACAAATGGGAGAAGAGGTCTATGACAAAGAAGAGTAGGAGTCAGTAGTCCACAGGGACTTCTTGAAAACATTTGAAGTCTAAATTGATACATTGCATGAATCAGGATCTTCCAATATAGGTGCTTCTGGGTCTGATCGTGGGGAATAATTTTAGTGCATACCTTTTGTTTTGATGTGGAAAATATGGATATTCATGGGTGAAAGCTCTTCAACAACATGAACAAAAGGAGATAACCAAAGAAACAAGCATTAAGAGAAGAGAAGGGAAGGACTAGAATTGATATAGTGGTGACCAGACTACATGTATTGACAACATGTATTGGAGGTGAAAGGGACTAATTTTGAAGAGATGTTGTAGCGAAAAAAAGGGTGAGGAGAATACTAGTAATTACTAAGGGATCTCCTAGTAAGGTCCCTTAAAGATTAGCTTTTAGGGGTCCTTAGAAAGGAGTGGTCACGCATTACGTATGCTAAAACCATAGAAAATAATAATAGAAAACATTATGCAACATCATGCCCTTGATTAATTCATCCACAGCATCATCTTTAAGATTCAAACCTGTAGGTATAGCCCGTTATTCCGCCATAGCCATAGGCGCCTTCACTGCAATTTTGAGCCCCCTTCCGAGCACTCACAAATGTGATGCCTATACCCCATCTTAATTTCATCTGCTCTCTCTTTACCAACATATGCATTTGCCTTAGTTACATTAGCCCAATATGATTTAAACACCATTTTAGAAGAGGCATCTTCTAAACGATCAGTTAGCTTCTCTTGCAAGACAGGATCTGTAGGCCTTAGAAACAATTCAATTTTTTGACTCTCCAATGATTGCTACTCATTGGCATCCAACTGCACTTATTGACTTTCAAATTCATGTAGCAAAGTTGTAGTAGCCAACCCTTTATTGGGCTTTTCAATCAAATCTGTAAATGTCTTTTTAGTTACCAATCTTGCATCTTCCAAGAAAAAATCTTATCTCAAAGCTTTCTTAAAAGCTATGCAATCAACATCTCTTCTATGTAACTCATTAATCCGATCATATAATGCATGCATGGCCAAACAAGATCCAGAATGCATACAAATCCAATTGTAAGTTTCTCTAATGAATGCCCAAGGATGCCCTGCTGTTTAGGATCCCTTGCCAATATATACATGCACTTAGATCAGTTGCAAGATCTTCTGAATTGAGGGGACTGTGGGCTGCCCTGTTTATGACAGTTTTGAATAGTCCAAAACAGCACATAGAGCAAGAAAACTCACTCCTTTGGTTGCCCCAAGTGGTACGCTAAATCTCGAGAGCAAGGTTCAATCTTTTGACATCAAGAAAAGCCATGAGAATAAAGATGAAGCAAGAAGAGACCTTGTTGGTCATGAATTCCCTGTTTTTCCCTGTTTAGGATAGCACCATAGCTCTCCTCCTGTCTCTCAAAATGCATACAACAGACACATTTTACCTTCCCCTCCTCCCTCTTGCCCATTTCTGAGTTGAACTCTAGTTGCATGCTCTTGGTAGCTCCACTTATGCTCCAAATCTGTCCCTGCAGCCCACACGCGTGCTTTGCAGCGCAAATCACGTTGATCTCCTTTTTCTCTCCCACACAACTCCAAAGTTTCACACAACCAAACTTCAGTTACCAAAGTCACTAACAAGGCTTATTCCATGTCTCGTGCTCAAACCTAGTAGACTTGCTGAACTAAGTGACTTCCAAACAAAAATGAACGTAAAGAGTCTCTACTTTATGTCTTGTAACCTATCTTGAAGCTTTTGTAGACCAAGTATGTAGACCTACATGATCCCCTACATCTCCATTTTTCACACTGTAAACATAAAATCCCATGACATCGCAGTAAACAAATTTACCGAAATTTTAAAATGGTTAAAAGACAAAAAATATAAAAAGAACTCTAAATAAACACATAAAAATTTAAATAAAATTAGAAAAGTTTCTAAAAATTCATTAGAATTTTTGTTAATGAATTTCAACTTAAATTTGCAAATAAAAAAATTAAAAATTATAGAAAACCTAATAAAAACATGAAAGTTTCATTAAAATTTCTTAAAAATTCAAAAAAATAGTTGAAATTTTTCCTAAAAGTTTGATAAAATCCAAAAAATTTCCATGACTTGTTCTCAACCTTTTGATTGTTGTTTCCACAAACACAACCCATTAAAAATCAAATAAAAATTAAGAAAATATAACTAAAAATCCAAAAAAAGTCTAAAATCTTTTGTTCAATGATATGGTTTGGGATATGGTATGTTCATTTCTTTTTATTTTCTTTCTTGATACTCGGATTAGGGTGCATGTTTATTGCATTTCATGAAGCTATCAGTAGTCACACATGTGGATAGGTCATGCCAATTTTTTTCTAGGATGTGGTTTGCTTGGGGCAGTCTTTTGTGATGTGGACCAATTTATCCTCTGCTAAGATCTTATTAGTTTTTTGTTTCCCTATTTGGGAGGCCTATCTTGTGTATTGTTTATGGTGTTTGTTTTGTGTTTTCTATTTGAGTGGCACCCTCTACTCCTCCTTGAGTTAACAACAGCATCATTATAGGCTGCCTCATTCAAATTATTCTGATTTATGTCCATCACCGATTCATATCTGTTGTCTTGGGAAATTTGTCAGTGCGAGGGTCATCCAAAGCAAGAAGACTGTAGTATTTACCATAGCTTCCGCCTTCATCATTTGGAAGCTCTTTCAGTGTATACTCGGAAGGATTCTGAGATGCCTCTCTCACCCCACCAAAACCCCAAATTCAACATCAGTAACATCAACAATAATCCTTCCCTGACTTTATCAAGAAGGCCATCCTTCAAGGCCTCGATGAGTAGGCAGTGAGCCTTGTGGGCGAAAGCATGTGTTACAGGCTTGTGGCTGAAGGACAAAAGCTATGGCGAAGGGAGAAAAGCATCCACCCTTCCAGATTCTCAGGCTCGATCCTTATGGAAAGCTCCTCCTTCAACAATGGCACCCCCGCGCCTTGGTGTCTGGCCGTTTCCACTACACATGTGATTGTCTGTCCTGACATGATCTCCTGTTTCTCATGCCGATAATTTTCTCATGCTTGCTCATGGCATGATCAAGCACCTATGCTCAAGGCTTTCCCCTCGCCTTTATATATTTATTGTGTCTCTTTGATCTGATCTTACACTTGGACTTCGCTGATGTTATTGATAGTGGCCTATACGGTCCAGTAATGTGGCCATCTTGACACCATTGTTGAGCTCCCCCTACCTGCCCCATTTTTCACCATGGGACTCTCACATAGAAACCATTATGTCTGTCTGGAGCCAGCACGAATCTCTCTGACAATGTCTCCCACCTCAAAGTTGAAAACGAGCTGCCATTTTTGTCTCCTTGCCTCCAGATTTGGTCAAGCCTCCTACCATAGCTCCTATGTGTCTTCCAAGCAAGCTGCCATCTCTGCCTGTGTATCTGAAAAGTAGGGTTTATTGTTGGAAAATGAGACTAGTTTTGAGGGAAAGGAGAGAGAAATGAAGGATCAAGAACTAGGCTCTAATACCAAGTGTAATGAAGGAGACCTAGGAGAGAAGGGAGAGACTGTAGAGAGGAGAGAGAAAGAGGAAGAATATGAAAGAAGAAGAGAGAGAAAGACTAGCAGAAGAGAGAGAAAGCCATAAAAAGAGAGAGAAAGAGGAGGGAAGCCATGAAAGCTGGAAGGAAGGAGAAAAGAGAGACTTGATTATTGATATGATGCCCTAATTGGGTCTCTCAACACCTTATATACCCTGTCAGTATAACTGGGTATTCCCATGCTAATCCGTGTCCTACCCGTTGATCCCCACTATTTTACAAGAGGGAGAGGAGAGAGAAAAAGAGAGAAAAAACATTAAACCTGATATGGAAAGAGAGGGAGAGGGTGAGGCAGAGAGAAAGAGTGAGAGAGGGAGAGGAAGAGAGAAAAGGGAATGAGAGAGGGAGAGGAGAGAGAAAAATAGAGAAAAAGAGAGGAAAAACATTAAACCTGATAGGGAAAGAGAGAAAGAGAGGGAGAGGGTGAGGGAGGGAGAGTATACGAGAGAGGGAGAGAAAGAGAGAAAAGAAAATGAGAGAGGGAGAGGAGAGAGAAAAAGAGAGAAAAAACCCATCTATCTAATAGGGAAAGAGAGAAAGAGAGGGTGAGGGTGAGGGTGAGGGAGGGAGAGAAAGAGAGGGTGAGGGAGAAAGAGAAAGAGAGGGAGAGGGTGAGGGAGGGAGAGGAAGAGAGAAAGAGAAAGAGAGAGTGAGGGAGGGAGTTGTTGTTGTTGTTTTGTTTTTTCATCTTTTCATGTTTATTATAGTGGTCGTGGTAGTGGTAGTGGTAGTGGTAGTGGTAGTGGTAGTGGTAGTGGTAGTGGTAGTGGTAGTGGTAGTGGTAGTGGTAGTGGTAGTGGTAGTGGTGGTGGTCGTAGTCGTGGTCGTAGTCATAGTAGTGGTAGTCATAGTGGTAGTGGTAGTCATGGTCGTGGTCATGGTCATGGTCGTGGTCGTGATCGTGATCGTGGTCGTGGTCGTGGTCATGGTCGTGGTCGTGGTCGTGGTCATAGTCGTGGTCGTGGTCATAGTCGTAGTCGTGGTCATGATCGTCGTAGTCATAGTCGTGGTCGTGGTCGTGGTCGTGGTCATGGTCGTGGTCGTGGTCGAGGTCGTGGTCGTGGTCATGGTCATGGTTGTAGTCGTAATCGTCGTGGTCGTGGTTGTGGTCGTGATCGTGGTCATGGTCGTGGTCCTCGTGGTCGTCATGGTCATGGTCATGGTCGTGGTCGTGGTCGTGGTCATAGTCATAGTCGTGGTCGTGGTCATCGTAATCGTAGTCGTGGTCATGGTCGTGGTCGTGGTCTTGGTCGTAGTCGTAGTCCTAGTCATGGCCGTGGTCTTCATCATAGTCATAGCCGTGATCATTAAAGAAAATGAGAGAGGGGGAGGAAGAGAAAAAAGAAGAAGGAACGAGAGAGAGGGAATAAACATACAACATAATAAAGAAAGAGAAAAAGAGAGAGAGATGGAAGGAGAGAAGATAATGAATGGATAAAAAACAAAGAGAGAGTGGTGGCGAGGTTCGGTACAACACCACGAGGCAAGAAACACTCCGATATATATATGTTAATCTCTGGGTGGGTGGGTGGAGACTTTACATACATTAATTTTTGCTGAGTTACAAGAGAAGAAATCCCTTCTCAAACAATTTAAGAAAGAAAAAAAGAATGATAACAAAAACAAATTGTTTTTCGTAACGTAGAAAAAATGGAAAATGATCAAGGTCTTGTTGTTCAAGATCGCGAGATGTATCTTAATCAGCGTGTCCCATGTCCTTGCTCTCAATGCAAGTTGGCAATTAGACGAAAACATTGATTGTCTATAGAACATGTACAACGCTTCGACGAGTTTCAATCTAAGATCATTCAAGAGGAGATTGCGGAATTTCAGCAAATGGTAAGAAAAGTTAATATCAGTCATGCATTGTACTCCCAAGCTAATTGAATACCATATATAAGAAGATTGGGTTTGGCTGGCAAATTTTCTATCCAGGGAGGTGATGTCTGGTCCCAAGGAGGAGTGCACCCTTTGCGGCCAGTTAGAAGAGTTCATGGGCGTGCGATGGATGGAGTACCTAAGCCAATCCACCACGGAAGGCACTACCCAATCTATACCGTCAATACCAAAGAAGACAGGCAGCCTTCCAAACCTACCTACAACCTTGGAGCTTGAGATGGAGGCAATGATCGATGCATTGATTCCCATGGATGTCAAGACTTCTGATCCGCTTAGAGAGGAAGCATCCATACATTATATGATGGGTGTGGAGTATCTCGCCTAAAGACACATCTTGCACTCCTAAGTGTGCAAGCAAAATACGGATGGAGCGATGTGAGTGTGACCGAGTTGTTCAGGTACCTTGTACGTACGTTTCGTTGATTTCTTTTCGAAACTATTATTAAAAACATTTGTGCTTTTTCAGGGTATTTTATGATTTTTTTTCAGGTTACTAAAATATCATATATTACCACTTGCAAATACTATGCCTAAGTCTCGTGATGATGCATGACATGTTTTATGAAAGCTTGGCATGGACTACAATAGCATCCATGCATGTATCAATGATTGCATACTGTTTTGAGGAGAATAAGACACTATGGAGACATGTCCAAAGTGTGGTGCTCACAGGTATCGACATGACTTGCAAGGGCAAACCATCCCTCAAAAAGTTCTTAGACACTTTCCGCTTATCCCCCACATAAACCACATGTTTCGTACGTCCGGCATGGCAAGCTTCACAAAGTGGCATGTGCAGAATAGGTCCACAGATGGAGTTCAACGAATATCAGCAGATTCACGCATGGAGCCACATTGACTCTACCTTCCTAGGCTTTGCCCGAGAGCTAAGGAATCTTCGGCTCGGTCTTGCAATGGATGGCGTGAACCCATTCGGTCTCCGCTCAACTTCTTACAATGTGTGGCCTATAGTCCTTATCAACTACAATATCCCTCCATGGCCTTCTATGAAGAAAGGATATCTCATCCTTAGCTTACTCGTCCCCGACCGCTACAAAGTCAAAAATATGGACGTGTATCTTCGTCCATTAGTCAATGAGCTTAAGATTTTGTGGGAGGAGGGGGTCACTATGCAAGATATGAGCAAGCGTAATGGTCGACGGTCCGCCAATATTATTCTCATGTGGACGATGCATGACTTTTCAGAATTTGGAGAGTGCTTAGGTAAATGGGCTTCCATTCTGGTTGGTAATATCTATATTTTATCTTGTTCAAGTTTGTATTCACTAGATAGAGGTATTGGAACAGGTCTGGTTACCTCAGATTATCATGCATGTCCATTCTACGGGTCAGAGTTAGACTCCCGAAGTCACGAACCATGAAGAAGATGGTATATTAAGGACACGCTGCTTTCTTGCCGGAGGGTCATGAACTCAGGGAAGGTTTTCTTGGACGATCTCCAACACGTATGAATGCCACAAGCTGGTACGAGCTGAAATGGTCCACACAGAGTCACATCCAAACGGAATGTGGCGGTTCTCAGTTTTCTATGAGTTGCCATATTGGACCCACTTAGAGATCAACCACTTATTGGATCCCATGCATATTTTCAAGAATGTGGGTAGCTTGCTATGGGACCACATCACACGAAAGAGAGACACTATAGGGGCACGAATAGATTTGAAGGAGGTAGGCAAGATGGAGGCGCTTTGGCCACAGTCGAGTGACTGATGGTCATATGAAGCTACCTCATGCTCCTTGGGTTTTGTCCACTAAAGAAGAGCGCATTGTGAAGTAAGTAGTCAAGTTTATCTGCACTTCGATGGGTATGATGCATTCTCTTAGGTCTACATTTTCTAAAGACGACAAATTATCAGGGCTAAAATCCCATGACTAGCATAAGATATGTTAGGTTTGTACTAGGAATGGATTGTAATTGGCATGCACATTTTGCTATTTGGAGTATAGCCATTGTTCATAATGCTTTCTTATTTGTGGCAGTTTGTACTACTGATCGCAATCACATGATGCCTTACTCCAGAAATACGCAGGGCCATTTACAAGTTGTCGAATTTGGTGCAATGGATATCATAGAAGGAGATTAAGACGTCCTCTATTGAATCCGTGAGGCGGGGAGCAGTGGGGACGGTCTATCTCTTTGAGAAATACCTGCCTACCAGCATGCTCACGATACAAATCCACCTTCTTGTGCATCTTATAGATAAAGTGGAGATTGTTAGACCTGTCCATACGCAATGGATGTTCTTCTTGGAGTGCTTCATGAAAACCCTGAAAGGCTTTGTGCGACAATGAGCTCAGCCAGAAGGTAGTATGACTGAAGGTTGGTTGGTGTCTGAGGCGCTAGTCCATATTTCACAATGGCTACCAACAATGGATCCAGATAACAAAATGCTATGGTCGCTGAAGGACAATGATAGACTGACCGGAGATGTGGTGGTTGGAAATGGGATAGAAAAAAGAATGGATGCTGCAATGGAGGAGAAGGTATTCGAATCGCTTTTGTATGTTGCACCATGCCTCTATGGAGACGTGGCTCGCCAAGTACAGATCACTAGGCAAGATCGAGAGGAAGCGCGATCTGAATTTTGATGTAGTACATGCAATCGACCAATTCAATATCCCAAGGGCATGGAGGAGATGCCATGGTTCATGTCAACGCGATGGTTGGATAGAGCTTTGATCGCAGCATCTCGTGAAGGGGTAGAGGTCTCAATGGAGAAGCTCAAGGGGATGTAGTTCAAAGGTGATGACCTGTTTAGGATTTATCGTATCTATATTTTATATACAACAACTAATTTGAGCATTTCAATGTATAGTACAAAATATATAGTGCAGCATGGTTGCGCGGACGTCATTTTCGCATGGAGCGTATTGACAAAATGCGTTCCGCAATGGACTATGGTATCATGGCAAGGTTCGAGCACGAGAGCCGACGACGAGCAATGGATCCAAACACGGTTATAGATGAGATGGAGTATTTTGAGAACTTGCAAAGTATTGTTACGGTGGATTACAATAGCTTCTCCATGATACTATTCAATGTGGTACTTGAAGGAGCTGGAGCAACAAATCGACGAGGTCCATCTGGATTTCTCAAAATAGATTCCGAAAAAAAATGGACGAATTTGCACAACACCTTTATGTTGCCGACCCATTGTGAACAGGTGCATGAACTCATTTGTTTGTTAGTTGTATTACGACATGGTACATGTCACAATAGTTTAATCTCTCTTGTACGTGTTTATGAACATGTAATCTTCTATCCAAACCCCCAACAACCTCGATGGTGGTATGTTATATCTTCAGCTCCCCGAAGTGCAAGAGTATATGATCAAAGCAATGTTCCAAGCATAGATGAGGACAACATGTAAATAGAGGGGTTGATATTGCAAGGGGTAGAGGCCAATGAAAACTTGGAGCATGTAGAGGAGCCAGCATCGGCTAACAATGACGGAAATACTTCATATTTGGAGCATCCACATACTCAATTCGTTGACTAATCGCTTTAAGGATACATAAGATATGCATTTTAAGTGAGATCATTTTTTTAGGATTTATATTACCGTGCTTTGTATGATTTAAATTGATTATGCTAACATCATTTTTTATCTATGTAGGTGACCTTTTTAGGATGAGTTGAGGGATGAGCGATGAGGAGTTGCAAGATATCTTCACTCGCATGTCTCTAGATCAGATGGTGAGATTAGGAGACATGGCATACCAGGAGCTGTCTCGGACATCGTCAGGCCGCTCTACTAGATCTACTTTGGCGTGATCAGATGCTTCAGCTTCGGAGCTGACAAGGTCGACGCTTTAGACTTGGGCCAGAGGGAGGGAGTACTTCAGGGTTAGGGGGATGCTGTAGAGATACAGAGGTAGTGAGCCCGCGGTCGGCACGGGATACAAGTGCGACTCCTCGCTCTTGTGGTGGTTCTAGGGAGCGTGGCTCAGGTGGATGCTATGGAGGCACAGATGCGGTGTCTCCGTCATGTCGTTCTGCTAGAGTTGTGTCACCTCCAAGATTTGTCACACCTGTGGGGATGTCTACTCCAATTACTCTGGCTTTTGCTTAGCCGTCTACAGGTGGCACCCCTATGGGTGCTACACCAATAGATACTAACCCGGTCGGTACACCGGATGTACAGGGGTCTCCTAAATATGCCCAGGAGCATGGACACTGGTGGAAGAGGACCCATCTTAGGCATTACCCAGAGGGATATGCCTATCTTGTCGATGATAGATCAGGAGCCATCGTCATGAATGATGAGGGGAGGAGGGTGATGGCTTGCATGAGAGAGTTGTGCCAACAAGTTTTTTGGCACAATGTCTTAGATCATTGGAAAAATATACCGGAGGGGAGCAAGGACTACATCCTTGCATGAGGAGTTTCCGATTCTAGCCACAGTAGATAGATTTTCTACGGGCTGGATGATGGACTACATGCGTGCATATATGTCACACAACGATTAGATACACGCAAGGCACTCAAAAGTGGGGCTACAAAGCCTGAGTGGCTAGACACGGACGACAGGCGCCGACTGAGGGAGGAGGCTATAGATTCTCCAAGACGTTGGAGTCAGCAGCGCGAGGAGGCGAGGGCACAACTAGAGGCCGGAGTGGTCCATCATCTTGGGAGTGGCAGCCACAGGACATATCTGGAGGACTTTGTAAGTTTCTCTTTTGTTTTTCTTGCTTATTTTTTTGCAATATCCTTTGTATTGACAATCATGTTTCTAACAGTTAGTATTTTTTTCTCTTTCCAGCACTCCATTACAAATCGCAATCCGACCGGCCTTGAGACTCGATATGTAGAGAGGCATGGTCTCACTGCATTGATCGACCGATTGTATAGACACGGCGGCCCTGTAAGTCACTCATCTTTCTTGTTCATAGTTACCATGTTTAATTAGAATGCAATATTACATGGTGGACTGATGTGTAGTTTTTTCTTTTTTTGCAGAGTCCGTTCGATGCTCCTTTGTGGCGGGACATGCTTTCGGATGGCGAGGATATGTAGCTCACCCTTGGATCCCTGGAGCTCACACACCCTTCTTTTTTGGTCGCCTGATCTATGTAGACATTTTCTATGTAGTAGTGATATCTTGTCATGATTCTACCAGTCGCTTTCATTATGCGATCATGAATTTATTTCATGTATCACTGTTATGATTTCAGTACACTTTATTTTTGTTTACACAAGCATTGTACACAATGCAGAAACTATTTTGTATGGCCCAAATAAAGCACATAGTTACCATCGCTATTAGCATCGCAAATTTACCTGCACGCGTCGTTATTGGCGATGCCATAGAACAGTCGGTATTAGCGTCATTATCAGTGTCGCTATTTGCATCGGTATCAGCGTCGAGACAGGGAAAATTTTTATTATTTACATTTTTGTCGCTTTTAACGTCGGTATAAGGCCTATATTTTATAGTGCAACTTATCAAGAATCATCACTGCTATGCTCAAAACTACTTATCCTAAACAATATCAACCATTCCTACCAAAATATCACTTGCATATATATCCACAATTGCAAGTACTTGCATAAATCAATTGGCTTCAACTTCATTTTCAAATTTATTAGAATCCTCAAAAAATTCAAAAATATTAGATTGAACTGAGATATCATCCACCTGATCATTATCCTGATCATTCACATCTACATTGTTCACTATAGACTAAGATGCTTCCATATCCTAATCTAGAGATTTTGCTTGCTGCTTAGGATAAAGTTGTATAGATCCAAAATTCTGAAATAATTTATCCAATTCAATCCCTAAACTTTCCTAAAATTCAGACAATTCCTGCTCAACCAAAAAGTCTTCAAGATATTGTCATGAATCATCATAAATTGTAGAAAGAGCAACTTGATGTGTAGGAACTTCATTTTTAGCCATGTTGGGCTACTCCTGATACCTCTGAATCATGATGTCCACATCCATTCCAAACATTGGAACTATGGATAAATTTTTGTGAAGAAAAAAATCATTCTCATAAATACTCATTGTAATAAGCTTGCCTTCTTCCTACTCATTTAGATTAACCTTCGTAACTGCATCTTCAACTACTCTTATAGATCCTCTCATAGTGTGCTCATACCTCTGCTCAAATTTAAGAATAACCTTCTGTCCTTCCTCTTCCTGCATATCAGGGTTATCCATTTGCTTAGAATCTGTAGAATGCTGATTTTCAAGTTTCCTATTGAGTTTATTTTTAGGATAACCTGTTCTTGAGTCCTGAATTATTTTATTATGCTCATTTTCTAACCTATCCTAAAATTCAGGGTGCTCTTGATCTTCAGGACAACTACCTAACTGTTGCTCCTCATCTACAAGAAAACTGCCTCAATGTTGCTCCTGTTTTGCAGGAAAACTGCCTGCCTACTGTCCTAACACGTTTTGGATTGCAGAATGAATAGCTTGTTGTTCCAAAACTGCATTTCCTTCAATTATGAAAAAACCTTGATTCTCTAAAATGGTGTCCTTAACATCTATCTCCAAGATATGGACTACATAAATATTTTCTTGCATGCATAATTCGTCCTCATCTTCTTCCACTTCATCAATCATATTAATTGTTTGTTCATACAAATTCTTAAGAATAACATCCTGACTCGAAATACGAGAATAAGCCAACTAAGTATGCAAGTTAGCAATTTCATTATCTTTCAGCAAAACAACTTTCTCAAGAGCATCAATAACCTCTGAACAATGAGAAACTTGCAAATCCATTGCATTATTGATATCAGAAACCTCCTGTTGAAGCCATACTTTCCCTTCTTGAAGCCGAGAGTATAGTCGCTTGGTTAAAATATTTCATTATTGAACATTGTATTTGGGCACAGCCTGACTTTTTGGGGGCCCAACCGCTTTATTCTTTATTTGGACAAAAGCAAACACAAAATACAAAGCATGCTAATTGTAAAATTGGGGTATTTTTGAGCTTGGAGATTAATAAATTTATAAATACATGCCTTGTGGAGTGCTCACACAAGGCATGGCAAGAGATTGTACCTAATTGGTCTCTTTTCGTCATGTCGTGCAAACCTTTCTTCTTGTTTTATGAGCTTTAGTAGAGTTCTTTTGTTCTTGGGGACCCTCCGGTGCTTGCTACGTACACATCCAACATTCAATTTGCACACCATGGATGGATGTAGACAAGGTCACTAACCTCAACTCAAATGTCCTCTATGAATAAGGTAAAAGTTAGGAGCAAATTTTAGCCTAAAAACTATTATTTGGAGGTTTTCTTGGTCATCGGGCTAAAATATTAGACAATTATCCACCTTGTGGATAGTAGGTGTTCACCTTATGGATTGCATGATAAACGCTAGAAAGAAGCCCTGGATGGATGTAGACAAGGTCAATAACCTCAACTCATATGCCCTCTATGAACAAGGTAAAAGTTAGGAGAAAATTTTAGCCTAAAAACTATTATTTGGAGGTTTTCTTGGTCATCGGGGTAAAATATTAGGCTTGATAACTCAAATTATAATGAAAGTCAACTTAAAACCCATATATATATATATATATACACACATATATATATATATATATATATATATATATATATATATATACATACATACATACATACATAAATTTATATATTTTGGCCTAAAATTTACCCAATTTTATCTTTAAATTAGGAATTTCTCATAACATTCACCCAAATTTCTATATTCTTCACCATTGATCAATCAAACATTTTTTCACTTATCTACAAATAAAAAATAATAGGGATTACTGAATTTTCACCCATTCTATGAATGGCCTACGGGTAGTAAAGCTAGAAGGCTTGAAACTAGCAAAAAAATATTGAACTAAATGGAGGGTAGCATACCTATTTACAAAAACTTTTGAGGTCTCATATTATGCAAGTGAACCAATCTTCATAGAAATTGGAATGAGCCTGCAAAACATGAAGATAACCTTATATCTTTTCCAAGAAACAAGTTTGTCCAATGGTTTTGAACTCTCAAGAAAACCATATCACCTTCACTAAATTCTAGTATTCTCTTTTTCTTGTCATAATATTTCTTTTGCCTTAGTTGTGTCTCTCTAATGTGTTTCTTTATTTTTTTAAATTCCTCATTCATTGTTTCAAGCATTTTTTTTGAAATTTCTACTCTAGTTGAAGCATTAAAAAAATAAGAGTCACACAGTTATAAACATACACAGCTTTCAACAAAGTTATTTTAATCAATGCATGCCATGAATTGTTATACGCAAATTCATTTAAGACTGAATAATTAGTCCACTTGTTTTGTTTCATATTTACATTTTGAAGCATGTCTTCTAAAACCCAGTTCACTCTCTCCATCAATCTATTGATGAAATGCAATACTCATCCTTACTTCAATTCCAATGGCTTTAAATATGGCTGTCTAAAAGTTAGGTATAAATTTTGAATCTCTATCAGAAACAACACTTTTGGGCATACCATGTTTTAAAAAAAATCTTTCATAAATAATTTAGCTATATTTAAAGCTGTGACAATCTTTTCCATGGGAAAAAAATGTTCCAGTTTTGTGAGTCTATCCACTACCACAAAGACAGTGTCAGAATCTCCCCTAGCAATGTGCACCTTAGTGATCAAATCCATTGATATGGATTCCCACTTTTGGTTATGTATATTCAATGGTTACAATCTACTAGGCATATTTTTTGTTTAATTTTCACTTGTCAAACATTCCTTCACAAATGTTTTAATGTACTTCATCCCTAGCCAAAAGAATGAGTTCTTGACTTTGTCCTAAATTTTTAAAATCCAGGATGAGCAAGGAAAGGAAAATATGACATTCCTTAAGAATTTCTTTCTTGAATTTTGGAGTAGTAGGAATACACAAATGATTTAGATAATAAATATTTTCTTTAAGCATATGAAACTTAAATTAAAATATGGTGAATTAAATTTATTTAAAAATTAGATCATTTTTGAATGATTTTTTAAATAGGAAATCTAGTATGTTGACATCATAAAGTTTATATAGCATAAATTTATTACTTTTCTAAAATTTAATGATTAATTAAACATTGATACATGAGAATTATCTTGAAACTAGAAAATTTAATCGAAAAAACTTCAATGCTTAATTGATAAGAAATATATTCTTAAAGCTACTAACCAAAGTGTACAATCATTAACCAATTCATATTTTTTATCAATAAAAAAGACCATTAACATGCTATCATTCAAAAATATATTGTCAACTTGCTTTTGCGTAAGTAGAGCTTCATATTATCAAGTAGAAATCAATATCTACATAAAAATCTTGTATGAAAAATTATGAAAACTAAACTTATCAAATCCTAGTATGAGTTAGTAAATCTATAAGTACTATTTAGTATGTTATACAATTCAAGAGATATTTATATTTTTCGTAACATTCTATTTTTAAAAATATATATAGAAACTATAATATTTAAATATAAACTATTGAATATACTAGTATGAGCTAATATATTCTAGTGAATGCTTAACTGCAATATATAGCATAACTGATTGAGAGACCTCACTTCAAAAAAAGTGAAAATTATTTTCATCTACAAAACCTATAGTAATCTAATATATAAATATCTTTCCTTATATATCCACAACTTGTTTGTCTTCACGGTACTGCTCCTTCCTGCTCTTTGGCCTTTTTTCCATCATCAATATAATTAGGATCATCATCTTCTTTTTCATTCTCCACAATTACTTCAATAATTTCAATATCAACATGCTCTACAAGTTGTCTTGGTTCATTAGATAGAGGAGGCATGGGCTCCTTAGATGCATGCATGACCTTATGAATGTCTATTATGACCTTTGCACCTACTTCTTCATCCTCATTTGGCAATTCTAGGACACTATGAAGTTGCATTTTAATAAATGCCAGTTGAAGCTCATCCTTGTTCACATCAATATAATGCTTCCTATCTAAATAGCACACACTATTGTTGCTCTTCTTGATGATATAAAATTTAAATATATTACTTAATTACTATGGGCTATACATATCTTTGTTATATTATTTAGATATTTTTTCTTAGTAGAATAACTATATACGCACCTGTCCTTGAAAATAAATCAAGCCCCCAATCATCTTGTGTTGAAAATAAGTTGAGCAATCTATTAATCAACCATTGTAGCATTTGATATGAGTTCACCATAGACTTATTGCCATCAACGTGCTTTAGTTTTCTTGTGATGGTTGGATACTTAAGAATGTTCTCCAATGATACAAATGCTGCAAAATAGAAAAGAACAAGCACAAAGGGAAGATGAAATTAAAAAGTAGGAAGACAGGCACACACTTTAGTCAATATCTCACCTTTGATGCAAAGAAAGAGAGAGTGTGTGAATCGTCGCTAGTGTAGCTTTAGATATGGACAACAATCAAAATAGAATTAGAATTTCAGAGCAAAGATGGATGACATGATTGGATAAAAATTAGTAGGAGAGATGGAGGAAGCATTATAGTGCATTGTTAGCTATTGCCATCTTTACAAACCAAAGAAGCAATTTGGAAGAGAGCGACAAAGAGAATGCAATGGATATCAAGAGCTTATACACGTTCTTGTGTGACATCTCCTTTCATGGCCTCCCTTAGATGGGTGCAGTGAAGGGTGTCCTTCCCCCTCCTTTTTTTTCGTCCATGATGCAGTGCAAGATCGCCTTGACTTTACATAGATGCTGCCATCGGCCCCTCTAACGGCCTTATTGGTAGCGCTCTATCCAAGTTTATAGACACTAGTGGAATCAAATAACAAAGATTTGACTTGGCAGGATGGAGATAGATGCATATAGAATAACATGGTATTCTGGGCACCAAGTTGTCCCAATTCCTGTTGCTCCTTTCCTCTCCATCAATAGAGCATATAGTCACAACATAAAAGGTCAAAGAAGAAGGGAGAAGAAAGATCTACGCTACAAGACTATGCCCTATCTGGCCATGCATATTGAAGAGGTAGAATAAGAACAAAAGAAAATTGGAGCCATCGAGCAAGAGGCTTTCACCAACCTCTTCTTCAACATTCCATTCGTTTTACTGATAACCCTCCTTGGCCTGTCGGTCGCGATTTGTTCTTGCATCTTTTGAACCCTCATCCACAAAGCATGCCTTGGAAAATAAAAAAGAAAACAAAGTTAATGGTTTTAGAAACCCTTAGTTTTTCCAAATGCCATTGTTTACCTAGACTCTTCCCTCCTTTCATTGTGAATAACCTTTCCTACATCATCACAAATAAGAAAATTAGTCTACCCCAAAGGAATAAGACCCTGAGCAATACCGTTGTCTATCCATGTCATCCCCATCCTTATCCTCCTTCTGGTGGCCACCAACATCATCTTCTTTGTTTTCCAAGTGACAACAATCAGAACAAAAGCAAAACATACAACCAAACCATCTTCTCTCAAGTGCCTTTAGAGCTACATGGTGGAGTCATCTTTCTTTCTCTATTGGAATGGAGGACTTGTGCTCATCATCCATGTGGAAGAATAAACCCTATCCTTCAACAAGTATGCAAACTTTTCAGTGTGGGAGTATGATTGAGGCAGGAGTTCTGTTAGTCTACTGGTCATGGATTTGGAGTCCCTATACTCTACCATGGCTAGGCCTTGTGATTGATGTTGTTTTACTAAAAATTTTGGAAGTTTTTTGTGTTAGAAAATGGTTCTTATTTGATAAGATTTACGTGGATGCTTCACATTTTAGTGTGGGAGGAAATGATGACACCCAAAGAAGCACAAAAATGTCCATGCATATACCATATTTCCATATTTTGTAAAGAGAATAATATTCATTTTGTTGTAAAAGCACTAAAATACACCTTACACATGAGGGGGACCACATCCACCATCATTAATAAATGGTATACACAAAGGTGTACGTGCATGCATTTGCAAAAGGTTAGAAAGAATTAAAATGTGAAGACTAAAGCCTTACAAATACAAATGTATCAAACAAATCAAAGAAAAAAAATATATATGAAGGGTTGTGTGTCTTTTGGGAAAAAGGTGGGGTGGAGTGCATGGCTGATTATGTGGCTCTTTCTTCCTTTCTTCCAAGATTCACACATTCTTCCTTTATGGTGCCAATCTTTCTCTCTCCTCTCTCCTCTGTCTTTTGTGTAGAATCTCCTCTTTTCCCTTTTGCTCTTTATTTTGAGCATAATGGTTGAAGATATAGTTGAAGATGATGCAGATGTTGAATTTGTTCATTATTAAGAGAGAGATTTATGGTTTCCTTTTAGTTTTGAGATTAATAGCGGAGCCATACACAGATTTTGTGTGCTTTTTCCTTAGTTTTGTGGTTGTTTTTTTTTGGGGGACGGTTTCTTGAATTCGATAAGAAGGGATTTAGAGAGTAAAGATAGAAAAGATTAAGAAGAATAATTGATGTAACAATTGTCCAAACACTCTAAGCCAATAGCTCAGACCTAGCACATATCAATTCACCGCTATTCCTAGGATTTGTGCTAACACATAGGCTCCAAAATTCATGTTTTAATCAAGCAACTCTATGGAAAGAGATAGTATCTATCATCCAAACATCATACCAAGTGGTAGAAAAACATAATATCTTGTCAAATCCGTGCAGTATGGGTCACTAATACCACTTTAGCACTCTTATGAAAGTTTATTACAACAATGAAAAAACCCTCTTTCTTGCTCCAAATCCACTCTTCTCTTTATGTTTGATGGTATTCAAATATTCCATAGTGATAGAGAGAAGAATTCCACCAATAGTTGCTTCCTGAATCAAGTTTGAAGCTCTTGAATACCATGAACAACATGCTTCCCTACTTAATCTATTCTATCTTATCAATTTTAGCTAATAGAAATCAAAGGAAGCTTAGTACTTGCTATCCAAGATCATCCAAAGAAATCTTTTCATGTAAATCAAGCCTATGTCTCTAGCTCTGTCTCCTGTATAGATAAGCAAAAGATTTCACTTCTAGTATCCACATTCAAGTTATATGTTGAGTTCTTTATTAGAATAGTACATGTGCTATTGTATACCCTCTTCTATATCAGCCCTATTTTCTTGAAGTAGAAGCTTTCTTTTTCTTGGTTTATACGTTGTGTAGCCTTTTATTAGCTACTTCTCATCAATTAGTACTTGCAAGTGGCATGATGGCACTATTCACGGCATGAACATCCTCAACATTGCTAATTTTACAAGCTGCATAGTAGTGTTTTCTTTTCACATGCTTACTTTAGGCCTAAAGCCTAAAGCCTAAAGCAAGCATGTGCTAATTTTACAGGCTGCATAATAGTGTTTTCTTCTCAATGCTTACTTTAGGCCTAAAGCCTTTCACCTTTACCCCTTTATTCTCTTGCTTCTTGGCCTTGGGAGCTCCTCTTTTGACCATGCCATGGGTAGCCCATAAATCAATCCCTTTTCACACCATAGCTTGTCATAAACAGGGCAGCCCACAGTCCCCTCAATTCAGAAGATCTTGCAACAACTGATCTAAGTGCATGTATATATTGGCAAGGGATCCTAAACAGCAGGGCATCCTTGGGCATTCATTAGAGAAGCTTATGATTGGATTTGTATGCATTCTGGATCTTGTTTGGCCATGCATGCATTATATGATCGGATTAATGAGTTACATAGAAGAGATGTTGATTGCATAGCTTTTAAGAAAGCTTTAAGATAAGATTTTTTCTTGGAAGATGCAAGATTGGTAACTAAAAAGACATTTACAGATTTGATTGCAAAGCCCAATAAAGGGTTGGCTACTACAACTTTGCTACATGAATTTGAAAGTGAATAAGTGCAGTTGGATGCCGATGAGTAGCAATCATTGGAGAGTCAAAAAATTGAATTGTTTCTAAAGGCTACAGATCCTGTCTTGCAGGAGAAGCTAACTGATCGTTTAGAAGATGCCTCTTCTAAAATGGGGTTTAAATCACATTGGGCTAATGTAACTAAGGCAATGCATATGTTGGTAAAGAGAGAGCAGATGAAATTAAGATGGGGTATAGGCACCACATTTGTGAGTGCTCGGAAGGGGGCTCAAAATTGCAGCGAAGGTGCCTATGGCTATGGCAGAATAGCCGGCTATACCTACAGGAGGTTTGAATCTTAAAGGTGATGCTGTGGATGAATTAATCAAGGGCATGATGTTGCATAATGTTTTCTATTATTATTTTCTATGGTTTTAGCATACGTAATGCGTGAGCACTCCTTTCTAAGGACCCCTAAAAGCTAATCTTTAAGGGGCCTTACTAGGAGATCCCTTAGTAATTACTAGTATTCTCCTCACCCTTTTTTTTCGCTACAACATCTCTTCAAAATTAGTCCCTTTCACCTCCAATACATGTTGTCAATACATGTAGTCTTATCACCACTATATCAATTCTAGTCCTTCCCTTCTCTTCTCTTAATGCTTGTTTCTTTGGTTATCTCCTTTTGTTCATGTTGTTGAAGAGCTTTCACCCATGAATATCCATATTTTCCACATCAAAACAAAAGGTATGCACTAAAATTCTTCCCCACGATCAGACCCAGAAGCACCTATATTGCAAGATCCTGATTCATGCAATGTATCAATTTAGACTTCAAATGTTTTCAAGAAGTCCCTGTGGACTACTGACTCCTACTCTTCTTTGTCATAGACCTCTTCTCCCATTTGTCTCCCTTTTCTCTGGATTCTTGAGTGATTATTCTCGTGCTCTTGATGATCAAAACGTGCATAAAGAAGGTGATTGTCCTCAAGCATGGATAGCTACAAACACAATATTAGTAAGTTTGGGAATCTCCCAATTCTCATTTTTTGAATACTAAAAAGGTGGCACCCGGAAAACATGCCCATAAGTTTCTCAAAACCATATGATATGACCTATCATTGGATCAAAGTGCTTGAAAAATAGAATCTATTGAGCTATAGACCGCTCGATTTGGAGTTAGAATGTTCAAGTTATGACAAATCCAAAGATTTGATCACATGTCCCAAACTTATGGGAAATTCCCATATTCCCCAATATGGTGTTTACATCACTGGCAAGTAGTCTAGCTCAAGCTTCCATTCTATAAGCTTCAAGAGTTTGTTTTTTTTTAATGCCTTCACACCACTAACTCACATTGATCCTGCACTATTTCATATCTTGGTATATGGATTTCCACTTTTGATGGTATCATCTTGCTCATGGTTTTCCAATCCCATTAACTTGAAGATACCATTACTTAGAGATTAGATTGAAAGACACCCTTTCTAATGAACTTTAGATGTAGGTTTGATATGGCATATCTTAGGCAACAAGCCTAGCTAGTGCTTTAAGTGGAAGAGAAGTTGGAAACTTAGAATTTGGACTTTACTTAGGACTACATTCGATAAGCATTATATACTCACAAATACCATTCAGATATAATAAGATGTGTGACCTAAATCTAGTACACCCAATTGATTTAGTTGGGTCTACACTCATTTATGGTGCAAGACAAGAAAGTATGGGACCTGAATTGGACCAATTATTGGTTTGAGATCTAAGTTAGAGATTCACCCTAGTCACTAGTCCTTTCTTTCAATGTAGGAGCTTATATATTGATAAATTCAAAGTTATCACCATTGTTTATACATTGTATCACCATCAAACTACACTTGGCCTAAATGATTGATGCCAAAAAAGGCACAAGTCTTGTCTCATTAACACTATGATGTGTAATTCTTGTGTTAGACGTATTGTAGCCTTTTAAGCTTAGTCAATTTGAAAAATTGAATAGAATACAAATCTTATTTCTAAAAACAAGGATATACAATAAAAAATTTTGATACATCATGGAAGGTGCAAAAAGAGGGTCATGTGGCTCTTGCATGAGCCATATATAGGGGGACTTCCTTGGATTCTTTGCTCATAGGTGACATGTCTCATTTACAAAAAATCTACTTTGCGGCACTCCGTCTTGAAGGGTACGCTCATACATGGTGGAGATACATGCAAAGAGTTGGTCATACTTTTGCTTCATGGGAAGATTTTAAAAAGGTAATGTTTGAAGTGTTTTTTTCTCCAATGGAAAAGGAAAAGTTACAACGAAGATGGTATGATCTTCAACAAAGAGGCATTTCCATGCGTGACTACTCCAATATATTCCTCAACCTCTTTATGTACATTGATGGAATTGATGATATGGCAAAATTAAATAAATATATCTTTGGTTTAGATCTGGCCCTTTCTTCGAAAGTAGGTGCAATGCAGCCCAAGAGCATTCATGATGCTATTCAATATGCTGAAAGGTATGGACAGAAATATAGGAAAGATTCAATGGGTTTTCAGCCTAAAGGTGTAGGGTATTCTTTATCAAATCAATCCTCCAAGTTTGGAGCTTATTTCAGCCAGCCAAAGGACACTTTTAGGCAAGAAAAAAGGGGGTATAACTGTTCCAACAATTATAACAGCAAAGTACCAATCTTTCCTATTGTTTATACCTCAAAACAGGGTGGAAATTATGCACAAACAAACAGTGTGTATGCATGTAGGTGCATGTAGATACACATGTGTGTGTGTGTGTGTGTGTGTGTGTGTGTGTGTAGACTCAATGTGTGTGTGTATGTCTTTAATGCACCTTGTATGGGTGTGTATGTATAGGTTCAATGTGTGTGTACATGTATTTAATGTGCCTTGTGTGGATGTGTGTAGCATGTTGTGAGGTGGGGTCCATGTATGGGTTGTGTTTATGAGGGGTGAGGTTCATGTGGGATGGGGTGCATGTGCTTTGTGTATGGAATGCATGTGGGTCCATTCACGAGTGTGCACGTATGTGTGCAATGTATGTGTTTTAAAATGAGTGTAGGAAGTGCATGTGTGGTCATTGCTATAGTGGTGGTCATCTTCTTGACTCTGACTGTGGGTTGGGCAACAGTGGAGGTTGGTGGTGTGGGCCTCCCATGCAGTAATTATGGTGGACGCCCTTGTGATGGGGCATGCTAGGTGGCATGAGTGGGTTAAGGGACGAGAGGGGTGACTGGATGCATAGATGGTCATATGAGCAACAAAAAAGAGAGAGAGGAGGAGATAAGATTAAGTAGAGGGGCTAGTGTGTGACAGTAGTAAGGCAAGAAGGTTGCATGGCTATGGTGGTGGTGTTTCATCAAATAGTATTCAAAATTAATGTTCTCACACAATCTGAAAACAAGAAGACAAGGAGTTTCGATAACTTGATTAACTTTGTTCAAGTACAAAACCTAACAAGAATAATTGTTTAAAATAGAAGTTAACCCATGACAATTATGCCTCAAATAGTCTTAGAATACAAAATACAAAAAGCTATAATAAATGCCCATGGCATAATACATACCTCAATTTGTCAATATACTCAAAATTTCACAAAACTTGTTACTTCTACAAAGCTCAAAGACTTGAACCGAATAGGCTCTACCCAAAAAAACTCTTATTTTTGCAATCCGACTTGATTCTTATGTGACCCTCCTATCTTCTCACATGAGAGGTAATTACAAACATATGTTTATATAGGTTTGATATCCTTCTAAATGATAAGTGTTTATAAAAGCTTAAAGCTTTTCTTCTCGTTTAATTTAATGAAAATCATTAATTCTTTTCTTCTAGTTCTCATGCTTTTGTATCTCCATCGTGAAGCATAGTACGACCTTTCTTCATCACACCGAACACTGCTTCTTATGATTCTCTTCCAAAGTAGCATCTCCTTATTTTCTCTCTGTTAGGGCTACAGTTGAGGATGATATTGAAGTGGCTTCTAATGAATTACTAGCCCATAGATTACATTGACTAGCTTATCAAAGCTCCTCTTAGATATGCATGCATAAATTGTTGCTTTTTCTTCTTACATTAGTCAATCACCCTACAATTTAAAAGACCAGTAGAGCTATCCTAAGGCAATGATTTTGGCTCTCCTCTAAATTAGTGATGTGGTCCCTAGTTAGCTTGTGATGAACCAACATGCCAAAAAGTCACCTCTATAAACTCCTGAAATCATACTCCACCTTGACTAGTTACGACCTCCATCATGATAAGCACAATATATTTTTATAATGGTAGCAATTAGCTCTTCTCAAATCTTCAGAATCATTTTTTAAAATCTGTATACGTTGATCATGTCTACTCTATCAACAATCCTCCTCCTCTTCTTCAAAATTTCCCTTTTGAATTTCTATAAATCACTACTATTTCTCCCTTATTTGAATTTGTGCTCTCTAGTTTCACATCTTTGATGGATGTCTCCATGCAATCACATGTATCGTTCTTCACTTCTTTCAGGTTCTTCTCGTCGTTCACTTGGTCATTTTCCTAAGAACATACTTCATGTCTTTATTACCTTCTCTTAGCATCCTCCTCCAACATAGTCGTTACGTTCCAAGAATATTCATGTGATCCTACACATTAAGAGACAACAACATGTGTATTGATGTCTTTGTACACCATATGAGAGCATCCTTTCTGGCCTTCTTTAAAACACACTTTCATAATAGAGTCATAATGATGAAGACCTCCGAGAAAAAACTCCTCAAGTCAAGATCCTCAATCACCATAATCAATTGGCACTATAGTTGACAAACCCATATGTCACAAATACCTTGACCTTCCAATCCTATGGCTAACACCAATTCTTTATTGTCCATGTACTTGGATTCAAAATTACCATAGAAGCACCCCTCAAAGATACATCAAATCTCGTATTAGCCTCTTGGTAGTCACCATTCTCCTTCTTATGCATATCGTCCCAACCATTCCCCTTACCCCTTGAAAATGAAAATATGCTCGTTGGTTCCAATTAACTTAGTACTATCCTTGTGAGATACCACATAAAAGTATTTTCTTCATAAAGGTTCGCTTTACTTCATGAAAGAGCCATATTTTCATCATCAATATCTTTGAGATAACTTAATGTGCAAACTCTTTGAGCTTCCAATAATCATGGTGTTTTCAGTATTTTTCTTCTTTTCTTGCACCATCTCTTACTTTATTGCAATATATATCTATCATATTTTAGATTTTGAGGAGCATTACTAATAACTTCATGGTATTTTTGACATGCAAGAAGAGCCATTCCATCATGATGTATACACTCTTTGAATCTTCAAAAATGATATTTTCTCAAATGTACCTACTTTAATACCATTCAATGTGTCCTAGCTGAAGACATGCTATAGAAATTGAACTTCATGCTAAAAAACATACCATTTTAAGAAGTGTAAAACCAAAAAATCATGCCATTCATTTACACAATTGTTGCTACACAGAAAAAGATTCATGTATTGATAAAATTATGCGTAGCCTATCTACAATTACGCATTTGCTATGTAAAATGCAAACAGAGTTCCTTAGTTAAATTATGATCCTTGACAAGTGCAACATGAAGTACTCGTGAACCCATAATCTTGGTGATGTACAAAGATATCATCAATATAATATTCCTCTTTCAAGATGTTTAGTTTCTACCATCAAAATCCTACTCCAATTTGTCCAAACAAACACCAATTTTGACCAAGGATATCAAGTTTTCAAGCTCAAAAAATCCAAAAAAATGTCAAAAAATTTTCCTCGTCTAGACAAACACAAAAAATCTAGCCACAAAACAACAAAATCAATAGTTATGTAAACACCTAATTTAAAAAAACATTACCTATCTAATCTTTTTTGTAGGGGTTTTAGTTTACAAAAAAATGCTTAACAACAGCTGATGGCTAGAGGTGGCAGTCATGGGCAATGTGAGGAAAGTGAGACAACTAGAGGTGCATTAGTTGCAAGGTGGACCACCTCAGCGAGGGGACATATGTGTGGCATGGCAAGGAGAGGAGGGAGGCAATGGAGATCAAAGGGGCAGAGAGTAGGTAGCCATTGAGACCGGTTAGTTGTGGTCCCAAGGGTGTAGCCACATAGAAGAAGAGGGAGGTGAAGAGATTGGCCAGCAAAGCAATTGGCCTATGGTGGGATGGGATGCTAGATGGTAGATCGAGGAAGTTACTATATGTATATTCTCTACATCACGTGTGTTCAAGGCCTTCTTATAAATATCCTTATTTGTAAGTTTTTCCTAAATAAAACATAACCATTGTCTTTTCAATTTGTAAATAACATCTTCATATGACACGCTTCTGTATATAAAAAATGTATAAAAATGGCATTTTAAAAATATCTTTTTTTGAACTCACGTGATGCACACATATATTCATGAGTAACTTACCTAAGGATGGTAGATGGGGCAATGGGTAGATCGGTGGCGGGGGTTAGGTCTTAACATTAGTGCATTGATGGGGGAGAAGAGAGGGAGATGCAGCACATGACCACAATAGGCAGGATGAATGAGTGGTCGTTGGAGCACTGCAAGAGCATACGGAGCACTGGGGCAAGGCATTGTGGGGGGCATGGAGTGCATTTCAATAACTACTGAGGGTGGAGGTCTTCGCAGTAGCTAATGAGAGACGAGGCATTGTTGGGGGCATGGAGTGCCACTAGGAGGTAGTTGAGATCACAATGGCAGAGAGGGGCAGCATTGTGGAGATCGCAAGCTGCACGATGATATAGATTGTAGGGCATGTGGTAGTTGTTGTTGGAGCTATATATAGCTCACCCTATCTAGACTAGGTCTCACCTATATATATATAGATTGTGATCAATATGAAATAGTCTTTGGAAATATTGACCAAGAGGGAGGTGAAGAGATTGGCTAGCAAAGCAAGTTGCCTATGGCGGGATAGGGTGCTAGATGGTCGATAGGGCAATGGGTAGATCGCTTGCGGGGGGTAGGTCTTAACAATAATGAGTTGATGGGGGAGAAGAGAGGGAGATGGAGCACATGACTACAATAGGCAAGACCAAGGAGTGGTCATTGGAGTACTGTAAGAGTGTATGAAGCACCGAGGCAAGGCATTGTGGGGGGCATGGAGTGCATTTCAATAACCACTGAGGGTGTACATCTTGGTAGTAGCTAATGAGAGACGAGGCATTGTGGGGGGCGTGGAGTGCCACTAGGAGGTAGTTAAGATGACAGTGGCAGAGAGAGGCAGCATCGTGGAGATCATAGGCTATGGGGCAAAGGAGATTGTAGGGCATGTGGTAGTTGTTGTTGGAGCTATATATAGCTCACCCTATCTAGACTAAGTCTCACCTATATACATGTAGATTGTGATCAATCTCAAATATTTGTTGGAAATGTGTATGGTGTGTCTCTTCTCTCTCTCTCTCTCTCTCTCTCTCTCTCTCTCTCTCTCTCTCTCTCTCTCTCTCTCTCTCTCTCTCTCTCTCTCTCTCTCTCTCTCTCTCTCTCTCTCTCTCGCTCGTGTCTCTACATCTCAATATGGTATCTGAGCTATCATGATTGACTACAACCAATTTCTTGAAGAAGACAATTAGGAAGTATACCTATGTAGTATCTCTTCTTTTCTTTATTCTTGTTCTTTTAATGATTCAATTTGATATATTATGTATGTTATGAGCATCGTATGTTATGAACTTAAGCATAAAAGATATTCACTCGATCATCATTTAGATTACAGATATGTTGAATTGTAGATATGCCTTGCTTGGACACCCTAAAAGTTTCTATTTGGAAAACTCTTAAGGAAATGCATTTCTCAAGAAAACTAGTTTTTGTGATATGCTAGGACCCACAAGCCTTCTTTCTAGCAAATCTCTTCTCAATTTGGAGTTCTCTATCAAAAGTTATGTCAATTGAGGTAAATTGGACTTGAAAGAGGAAAACAAATAGGACAGTAGCTTTTTGTGCAGAATTCTACCACATAGGTTTCATCACAATTACTCACTCTTGTGTTTCTGTATTTCTACCAAGATTAGCTAGATCATCATCTATTCTTGGAAAAAAAGTAAATCGATAATGTTTTCAGCGCTGTTCATATTTGTCATCTATGTTGGACCAATTTCTTCTCACACATGTTTTGTCTATTTTGGGTCACTTTACTACTGCCCATGTTTTACTACTTGGGTCTCTTTCTTTTGGAGTATGCTTTTTGAACTAAGCGTCTTTCTTTACAATATAAGTTCTATGTATAACTTTTTGTACTACACTTTTGTCATCGTTTCGTATATGGTGTTCAAATTCTGTAATCTCATATTGTATGTTTTCTCTCATCCAACTATGTGAAATTTTATAATTGTCAATGGATTTCATTCTGGACAACGTTCCCTCCCTCACTTTCAAGGACAAGGATTCCTTGGGTGGGAAGTAAATATGCTACTAATTCTTGAAGGCGATGACTTGAATGATATTGTTATTGGTAATTATGAATGTGTGCCTCAACGTATTGATCAAGCTCATGATAATACCCTTGTAACTAAATGACCTATCTTTGAAGAATGGCAAACTGTTTATAATGAATGGGTTAGATGCAACAAAGTAGCTCATTGGTATATTATTTTTGCTCTTCAAGTATCTCTTATGCTAGATGTATGTAATCTTTCAACCTCACAAGCTATGTGGGGGTATTTAATAGCAAATTTTGAGAAGAAATCTATTACATAAATACTTTATCTTCGTAGTCAACTCACTGAGTTACAATACAACATCAGAACTTCTATGCCACAGCTTCTTAACACTATAAAAGATCCTACTTATGATAATATTGTTACCATTTTATCTAACAAAGATGGAATCAATTTTGATCAAGCTTGTATATCTTTGATTGAATATTCACAACGATATGAACGATGACACTTAAATCAATAAATAGTTATGATCTCACAAGAGGACACACTATCAAAACAAATCAAGCAAGCTTTACTTACTCAAAGTTGTCCCTTTCCACACTATACATGTAGGAGTCATCATGGTGGTAACATCTCTCATCTCAAGTTTCCTAACATACATTGTTCTTATTGTAATTAAAATGGTCATACTATAGATGGCTACTTGGAAAAAATATATAATGAAGAACATGGTATTAAAAATAAACAACCATGTTTATCCAAATATTATTCTCCTTGTGACTATTGTAATAAGAGTGATCATCCAACCCATCTATGTTTCAAGTGGCATTTTGATTCGGATCATAATAGAGCATATGCTACTACACATGACAATACTATTGAAGAAGCAAATTGTGTGAGTTATTTTATCTCTCCAAAAAGGGTAATTTATGTTCATGATGAATCTCTTTTTATTATTGATTCTGGTGCTATGGGAAACATGACATATCAGTCTCAATGGTTACATAATTATCAGTACTCTTCAATAAGAATTCTGCGTGGAGTTTTACATGTCCCAGATCTACAAATGAATCTTATTTCAATTGCAAGACTTGTGGATCTTGGTCTCTTTGTCGATTTTGACCATACCAAGTGTTACATTAAGAAAGATAGCAAAACCATAGTTGTCGCTCCTCGAAATGGTAATCTTTTTTAGTTATCTTTAAATGAAGATGTTATAAATATTGCTAGAGCTCCTAGGGATCTTCATAGCAAAATATGGTATCATCTCTTTATTCACTCTGATTTTTCTAAGCTTGTCGATCTTTATTTGCATGATCTTGTTCAAGATATGGAATTCAAATCTCATCCTCTATAACGTGTCCACTAGAATCATCCAGGACACGCCTTAGCAATCCATCGGAAAGGATGTCTAGAAAGCTCCGCCCGGCACTCCCATGGAATGTTACGGGATTTGCGATCTAGGTCTTTCCGCGTCTGCCACGTAGTGGAAGTATCCTGGCCGTTCCCACTTAGGATCGATCGGAATTAGGGTTATCCTGATTGGTCATTATCTAACAGCAACTAGCGTCAGACCCAAGTGTACTACTTTACGCAGAAACGCCAGATCCGAAGCGGATTTGCACTGCACTTGGTTCAAGGAGAATGGGAAACGAGAGGGATGCAAAGCTCAACCTCTCTGCCAATAGGCATAGTCCCATTCCGTTCCCCTAAAACAGTGTAAATCGATTAAGATATAACTCTAGGTCATCGCTTTCGTTATTTGTTTTCTTTGACGATCATCCCGCTAACCGGGACCACCCAACCGTAGGACAGACCCATGGCCCATCCTCCACTCTTTCCTCGGTTTGTTTTTAGTTATGTAATTATCTAACACATTAATTTTACATATAACAATCAGCTTCTTTAATTAATCCGTTAAGCACTGGTTCCTTCACGTAATCTTATCACGTGACATAGAAAAACAATATCAAGCAAGTTCTTTATTAACATTTCATTATTTTATCTTTGAAATACAAGGAGTTTCGCTCGTAGGCTTGTCCATAATCTGCCCGAAGGCTATCCAGTAATCCACAGGGATCACTACCCCAAGCTTTTGCCCCTAGACTAGTATGCGGGCCTCGAGATCCAATCTCGAGTCACGTTAGCCTCTTGCGCAGGACCGGGAAGGCAAGGGATTTATGGCCAGAGCCCCCCCTGGCACCCAAGCGTCCTCCTGCTCCAAGTAGAGCTCAACGGAAAGACCTCTCGCGGTGGGTTCGGTCCACGTTCTCGGCGCGGTCAACAACCCCCTTGGTTAGGGTCAAGCAGGCAGTCGGGGGTAACTGAAACTGCCTCTCCCTTCAGGCCTTCATCCTGAAGTATAGGTATTCATTTAAATTGTAATTCATAAATCAAACAGTGCTCTAAAATCTCTAGCAAGCACAAACATTTTAGTTAATCGACCTTGTTGTTTGGCAAACTGCTAAGGAATGATTCTTTCCTTTCGAATGTATCCACACTCGTTCCAAGGGATCTTGCAACTTTTGTAACATGTCCACAAGAATCATCCACAACATGCCTTAGCAGTCCATCGGAAAGGATGTATAGAAAGCTCCTTTATATTCTAGGTTAGGGCGTACCTTATTAACCCAACTTGGTCAACCCTAAAGTTCATTGGATACTTTATTTTCCGATTTGTAACTTTCCTTATTTAGAAGAAAATCCAAGAATACATCCTTTTGCAAGATAACTTGCGTAAGGATCTGCCATCCTTGTTGAGGTTGTTTACCCTTTCTCCTTGTGAATCAATCAAAAGGCTACATGACTTCATACTTGCTGCGTAAGTCCTACAATGAAATAATCCGTTTTAGTTTCTTTAAGCTGACATATGTCGGACCTAGGGTCTCTTTTTAAGAACCTCAAGGACAACCCTAGTTCTTTATCTTTACAAATTTATTGACCCTACAATAAGGAAAGTAGTCAAGTGCTTAAGGTATAAACATTTCTTTGGTCTTTAAATCATTTCCAAGGCATATTTTTTCAGCATCGTATTTCTAAGTTTAGATTGGTTTGGTTATCTTTTGGAAGGTAATATTGATCACCTCGTCACGATTTGTTATCCTTGTGACAATTGATTTTTCAGTCGGTAAAATTCAATTTAATCTTCCTTTTTCCTTGCAAACGAAACTCATGCCAAATAACAATCTTTTCCTTGCTAAGATATGCAATTAGCAATGATTAACTTCCTAGTAATTTGAGCAACGAAAGAAACCTTTCATGAATTTAATCTTCTACAATGATTCGTTGCAAAAAGAAATAGGACTAATGGTGCAAGCTGTGGTTTTTATACCTTCAAGATTTAGCCGAAATATACTACTACAGTAGGCAAATAATCTTGCTCGTAATTCGTTTTAATGCATGATGCTATTCGAAGGAAACTATGTTCTATACATTACCATTTGTTCGATTTAAGTTAAACTCATTCATTGAAAATAACTCGGAAAAATATATCCTATTCCTAGCAATTTATCTTTGCATGATTGGCTTAAAACCGATTTAAAACCAAGAAGAAGAAAAACCTGGTTTTGGGGTGAGATATCCACATGGATACCAGGAGATGACCCTTCCACAGCTACTCCTTGGACTTTCTTAGGCGGCATCGCAGTTCGAATGTGAAGACAACTTTTACTCTTTCTTCCGGATTTCCACCGTCTCTCTTTCAAGGCAAGAAGTCGTTCAAAAAGTTGACCACAAGAAGGGATAATAAGATCTCAAAAATCTTAGCTTCTTCGGAGAGAGGAAAGATTTATAAAACCTAAGAAGGACCTATAGGGTATACACTTGGCAAAAAGGTTATGGGTGAGTGTGGCTTTGCAACCACATGAACCTTTGGAGAACTTTGGGCTTGGTGCAAAAGGTATGGAAAGGGAATTATTCTCTTTTCTTGCACTTCCTCTACCTTTTTCCTTCTTCTTTCCTACTCTTCCTCCTTCACCCCTCTTCTTTTATTCTCTTTTTACTCTTCTACCTCCTTCTATCTCTTCTCTCTTACCTCCTTTATCTTCTCCCACCCTATTCCTTCTTCCACTCTACTCTTCCTCCTTCACTCCTCTCTTCGTCTTCTTTATCTTTTCCCGCCCTATTTCACTCTACTCTTCCTCCTTCACTCCTCTCTTTCTCTTCTCTACTCTTCCTCCTTCACTCCTCTCTTTCTCTTCTTTATCTATTCCCACCCTATTTCACTCTACTCTTCCTCCTTCACTCCTCTCTTTCTCTTCTCTACTCTTCCTCCTTCACTCCTCTCTTTCTCTTCTTTATCTTTTCCCACCTTATTCCTCTCTACTCCTCACTGAACAACATCTGGGGTCCATGATGATGGTTTGAATTGGGGTCCGGGGGGGTCCGTGACGCCCGGGATAGGGGGAAATTTTTTTTGACTGGGTCAGAGCCTACGTGGCCTACGTCGAGACGATGGGGGGGGGGGAAAGGAAGATATCATGGGCCTGGGTGGTGGAGCGGCCCGCAGATCTGCTGCCGCAGACTGACCCAGGGAGAAAACACGTGGGCTTAGGTGGCGGATTTGACGGCAGTGGTGTTGCCGTGTGGTGGCGTACACAGACCCACAGTGCTCCACGATGGCCCTTTTCTTCCTCAGTAGCTTGGCATGATCCTCCAGCAACACAGCAACGTCTTCATTCCAATTCTTTGTCTATAAAGCAGAGAATGCATTGCAGTCATAAACATGACTTGAAATACTAAAAACTTGTTCCATGCTTCATAATTTTGCAAGACAACATTGAAGGTAAGGAAATGTTTGGACAACAACAATTTCTTTACTTCATTTAATTGAGATTTTATAAAAGCAATTTTGTTATTGGTCGGCTCTGATACCAACTGTAACGTGTCCACTAGAATCATCCATGACACGTCTTAGCAGTCCATCAGAAAGGATGTCTAGAAATCTCCTTTATATTCCAGGTTAGGGCGTACCTTATTAACCCAACTTGGTCAACCCTAAAGTTCATTGGATACTTTAGTTTCCAATTTGTAACTTTCCTTATTTAGAAAGAAATCCAAGAATACATCCTTTTGCAAGATAACTTGCGTAAGGATCTACCATCCTTGTTGAGGTTGTTTACCCTTTCTTCTTGTGAATCAATCACAAGACTACATGACTTCGTACTTGCTGCGCAAGTCCTGCGATGAAATAATCCGTTTTAGTTTCTTTAAGCTGACGTATGTCGGACCTATGGTCTCTTTTTAAGAACCTCAAGGACAACCCTAGTTCTTTATCTTTACGAATTTATTGACCCTACAATAAGGAAAGTAGTCAAGTGCTTAAGGTATAAACGTTTCTTTGGTCTTTAAATCATTTCCAAGGCATATTTTTTCAGCATGGTATTTCTAAGTTTAGATTGGTTTGGTTATCTTTTGGAAGGTAATATTGATCACCTCGTCACGATTTGTTATCCATGTGACAATTGATTTTTCAGTCGGTAAAATTCAATTTAATCTTCATTTTTCCTTGCAAACGAAACTCATGCCAAATAACAATCTTTTCCTTGCTAAGATATGCAATTAGCAATGATTAACTTCCTAGTAATTTGAGCAACAAAAGAAACCTTTCATGAATTTAATCTTCTACAATGATTCGTTGCAAAAAGAAATAGGACTAATGGTGCAAGCTGCGGTTTTTATACCTTCAAGATTTAGCCGAAATATACTACTACAGTAGGCAAATAATCTTGCTCGTAATTCGTTTTAATGCATGATGCTATTCGAAGGAAACTATGTTCTATACATTACCATTTGTTCGATTTAAGTTAAACTCATTCATTGAAAATAACTCCGAAAAATATATCCTATTCCTAACAATTTATCTTTGCATGATTGGCTTAAAACCGACTTAAAACCAAGAAGAAGAAAAACCTAGTTTTGGGGTGAGATATCCACATGGATACTAGGAGATGACCCTCCCACATCTACTCCTTGGACTTTCTTAGGTGGCATCGCAGTTCGAATGTGAAGACAGCTTTTATTCTTTCTTCCTGATTTCCACCGTCTCTCTTTCGAGGCAAGAAGTCGTTCAAAAAGTTGACCACAAGAAGGGATAATAAGATCTCAAAAATCTTAGCTTCTTCGGAGAGAGGAAATATTTATAAAACCTAAGAAAGACCTATAGGGTATATACTTGGCAAAAAGGTTATGGATGAGTGTGGCTTTGCAACCACATGAACCTTTGGAGAACTTTGGGCTTGGGGCAAAAGGTATGGAAAGGGAATTATTCTCTTTTCTTGCACTTCCTCTACCTTTTTCCTTCTTCTTTCCTACTCTTCCTCCTTCATCCCTCTTCTTTTATTCTCTTTTTACTCTTCTACCTCCTTCTATCTCTTCTCTCTTACCTCATTTATCTTCTTCCACCCTATTCCTTCTTCCACTCTACTCTTCCTCCTTCACTCCTCTCTTCCTCTTCTTTATCTTTTCCCGCCCTATTTCACTCTACTCTTCCTCCTTCACTCCTCTCTTTCTCTTCTCTACTCTTCCTCCTTCACTCCTCTCTTTCTCTTCTTTATCTTTTCCCACCCTATTTCACTCTACTCTTCCTCCTTCACTCCTCTCTTTCTCTTCTTTATCTTTTCCCACCCTATTTCACTCTACTCTTCCTTCTTCACTCCTCTCTTTGTCTTCTCTACTCTTCCTCCTTCACTCCTCTCTTTCTCTTCTTTATCTTTTCCCACCTTATTCCTCTCTACTCCTCACGGAACAACATCTGGGGTCCATGATGATGGTTTGAATTGGGGTCCGGGGGGGGTCTGTGACGCCCGGGATAGGGGGGAAAAATTTTTGACTGGGTCAGACCCTACGTGGCCTACGTCAAGACGATGGGGGGGGGGGGAAAGGAAGATATCACGGGCCTGGGTGGCGAAGCGGCCCGCAGATCTGTCACCGCATACTGACCCAGGGATTTTATTTAATTGAGATTTTATAAAAGCAATTTCGTTATTGGTCGGCTCTGATACCAACTGTAACATGTCCACTAGAATCATCCAGGACACGTCTTAGCGGTCCATCGGAAAGAATGTCTAGAAAGCTCCTTTATATTCCAGGTTAGGGCGTACCTTATTAACCCAACTTGGTCAACCCTAAAGTTCATTGGATACTTTAGTTTCCGATTTGTAACTTTCCTTATTTAGAAGGAAATCCAAGAATACATCCTTTTGCAAGATAACTTGCGTAAGGATCTACCATCCTTGTTGAGGTTGTTTACCCTTCCTTCTTGTGAATCAATCACAAGACTACATTACTCCGTACTTGCTGCGCAAGTCCTGCGATCAAATAATCCGTTTTAATTTCTTTAAGCTGACATATGTCGGACCTAGGGTCTCTTTTTAAGAACCTCAGGGACAACCCTAGTTCTTTATCTTTACGAATTTATTGACCCTACAATAAGGAAAGTAGTCAAGTGCTTAAGGTATAAACGTTTCTTTGGTCTTTAAATCATTTCCAAGGCATATTTTTTCAGCATGGTATTTCTAAGTTTAGATTAGTTTGGTTATCTTTTGGAAGGTAATATTGATCACCTCGTCACGATTTGTTATCCTTGTGACAATTGAATTTTCAGTTGGTAAAATTCAATTTAATCTTCCTTTTTCCTTGCAAACGAAACTCATGCCAAATAACAATCTTTTCCTTGCTAAGATATGCAATTAGCAATGATTAACTTCCTAGTAATTTGAGCAACGAAAGAAACCTTTCATGAATTTAATCTTCTACAATGATTCGTTGCAAAAAGAAATAGGACTAATGGTGCAAGCTGCGGTTTTTATACCTTCAAGATTTAGCTGAAATATACTACTACAGTAGGCAGATAATCTTGCTCGTAATTCGTTTTAATGCATGATGCTATTCGAAGGAAACTATGTTCTATACATTATCACTTGTTCGATTTAAGTTAAATTCATTCATTGAAAAGGTATGGAAAGGGAATTATTCTCTTTTCTTGCACTTCCTCTACCTTTTTCCTTCTTCTTTCCTACTCTTCCTCCTTCACCCCTCTTCTTTTATTCTCTTTTTACTCTTCTACCTCATTCTCTCTTCTTTCTTACCTCCTTTATCTTCTCCCACCCTATTCCTTCTTCCACTCTACTCTTCCTCCACTCCTCTCTTCCTCTTCTTTATCTTTTCCCGCCCTATTTCACTCTACTCTTCCTCCACTCCTCTCTTTCTCTTCTTTATCTTTTCCCGCCCTATTTCACTCTACTCTTCCTCCTTCACTCCTCTCTTTCTCTTCTTTATCTTTTCCCACCCTATTTCACTCTACTCTTCCTCCTTTACTCCTCTCTTTCTCTTCTCTACTCTTCCTCCTTCACTCCTCTCTTTCTCTTCTTTATCTTTTCCCACCTTATTCCTCTCTACTCCTCACGGAACAACATCTGGGGTCCATGATGATGGTTTGAATTGGGGTCCAGGGGGGGTCCGTGACGCCCGGGATAGGGGGAATTTTTTTTTGACTGGGTCAGAGCCTACGTGGCCTATGTGGAGACGATGGGGGGGGGGGGGGGGAAAGGAAGATATCACGGGCCTGGGTGGCGGAGTGGCCCGCAAATCTGCCGCCGCAGAGATTGACCCAAGGAGAAAACACGTGGGCTTAGGTGGCGGATTCGGCGGCAGTGGTGTTGCCGTGTGGTGGCGTACATAGCCCCACAGTGCTCCACGATGGCCCTTTTCTTCCTCAGCAGCTTGGCATGATCCTCCAGCAACACAGCGATGTCTCCTCTCCCTTCCCTCCACGGCACAGCAATTCGTCCTCCACACGGCGGGAGTTGTCGCAGTCGTCTCCCTCACGGACTATGAGTATATCCCCTCTTCCTTTCTCTCATCGTCATTAAAAGAGAGGAGTATTTATGGGAAGAGGGGGGTAGGGACTCCCTCTCCCACGTGGATCCTGCATGTGATCCCTCCCCTCCACCTCTACACTATCCCATTTTAGCACCATCCCCTTCCCTCAGCCACACTTCTGCTGAGGGAAAAGGTAAAAAAATTTGCATTAAATCCTATATTTATCCCTTATCCTCCTCCCAAGAGGAGGTTCCTACGAGAAATACGCGGTTTCGTAAAGCTGTGTCTCGTTTGGGCTCAGTGGAGAGTGTATTAGTTTAGACTATCCCGTCCCAAACCTCAATGCAACCTTATTATTTTCCCGAGACTTCACATGGCCAGAAATATTACATCCTCATATAGATATTTGTGAATACTGTGCGCTTGGAAAGCATTTTTGCAAACCCTTTTCCATTTCCACCACAACTCATTTTAGAGATTTGCTTGATCTTATTCACACTCATATTTGTGAGCCTTTTCCTCCATCGAAATTTCAATATTGGTATTTTATGACTTTTATTGATGACTTCTCAAGATACACCACTATTTTTCTCTTACAACACTATCTTTTAAGAAATATAAAAAATCTACAAAACTTTATAGTAGTCGTCCTAACAAGAAACTTTGTAGTGATAATGTTGGAGAATACCTTTTAAGTTTTTTTGATGATTATTGTAATAATCAAGGTATTCATCATGAATATATGGTTCCCTACTCTCCTCAACAGAATGGTATTGCTGAATGTAAAAACAGGACTATCCTCAATGCCATGTGATGTATGCTCATTCGTTCTGGCTTATCTTAATGTTTTTGGACTGAAGCAGTCGTAACGGCAATCTTTGTGCAAGATAATCTTCCTACAACTACTCCTTTTGGTAAAATATTGATTACTACTTAGACAAGTAAAGCTCCTTCTGTTTCGTATTTTCAAACTTTTGGATGTATTGATTATATTCATGTACCCAAAGAGACTCACAAAAAACTGGATCCTCCTAGTTTGAAAGCTATTTTCATTGGATATTCAAATATTTCCAAGGGATACAGGTTTTATGATCCATCTTCCAAGAAGGTAATCCTATAAGTCCTGATGTTATTTTCAATTAGCAATTTATGGGTAGTGCATGGTCTCAGGAGGATGCTGGACGGATGTGGTAACTAGAGGACATTGATGATACAAAGTCATCACTCAATTCTTTTCCTTTTCTATATGATGATAAACCTCCTTCACAAGATGATATTGACTCTTCAAATCAAGATGCACAACCTACACCTATTATTACTGATGATGACCTTGGTATTGATCTTTATGTTGATCTTCTAATTGATAATGAGGATGGTACTTGTCATGTTTATAATGTTGATATTCTTGAGAATGCTCTCAATATTTGTGAAGACCGTGTCTCTTATAGTGATGCCATATCATCCCCACAAAAGGAACAATGGTAGAACGCCATGGAAGCTCAGTATGAATCTCTTCTTTGTACATGGGTTGTAACTAAGTTACCGTCTAGATGTATTGCTATTAAATGCAAGTGGGTTTATAAGAATTAAAAAAAGTAGATGGGACACTTGACAAATTCAAAGCAAGGCTACTTGCCAAAGGTTTCTCACAAATTGCAAGAGTTGATTATTAAGAAACTTTATCAGCTATTGTTTGTATTACGAGTATTCGGGTCCTGTTAGTTTTTGTTGTTGAGTTTGATTTAGAGGTTCACCAAATGGATGTGAGAACAACTTTTCTTAATGGCGATTTAAAGGTAGAGATATACATGGAGAAACCAAAGGAATTGGTAGTCAAACATAAGAAAAATCTTGCTTGTAGACTTCATTGGGCACTCTATGGTCTCAAACAATATTCATGAGCTCGGTATCAAAATATTGATCTCTTCCTTACAAACCAAGGTTTTACCTCTTGTTCTTTAGATCCTAACTTATATGTCAAGTGCTGCAATGATAGTTTTATTTTCTTTCTCTATATGTGGATGGTACCATATTTGTTTCTAACAATCTCAACTTCCTTCACAAACTAAAGAAGGCTTTATCTTTTGAGTTTGACATGGTGGATCGTGGAGACATACACTCATGTCTTGATATTCAGATTCAATGCTATCGAGAAAAGGGTGTTTTATTAGTGTGTCAAACAAAGTTCATGGAAGATATTATTTAGAAGTTTGGTTGGGGTTCTGCACATCTTGTTAGTACTCCTTGTCTTGTGAGCTCTACCATAAATTCCCATTTTTTGCAAAATGATGGACAATTAGCATTATATCAATCTTATGCTAATTCTTTTTGCTACAAATTTTCTTGGAAAATATCTTACTTCTCCATGCCTTAAACATTGGACCATAGACAAATGAGTTTTGAAGTATTTGAAAGGTGCTAAAGATTTTGGGTTGGTTTATTAGTGCTAACAAAACTCTGATTCTCTACATTCACTTCAACTTTTGGGTTATATAGATGTAGATTGGGCAAGCTCTCACTTATCTATGCATTCTACAAGTGGAAATTGTTTATTTATCAATGGTTGTCTTATTTCTTAGACTAGTAAGAAATAATAATGTGTTATTGTTTCCACTATAGAGGCTGAATATGTAGCTACATCTTTAGTTGCTCAAGAGAAGTATGGCTTCAACAAGTTCTATCGGATATTGCCATGCTCCTCTCTCCAGCACACCACGTCCATGTCATAACCAAAGTGCTATTAGTCTTGCTAAAGACTATGTTCAATATAACAAGTCTAAACATATTGCAGTGCATTATCATTACGTTCCATATGAAGTAAAGAAAGACACAATCATGATTGAACATGGTCGAAGTAATGAGATGACTGCAAATATTTTCACCAAAGGACTCAATGAAGCATGCTTCAATTTGATGTGCTCAGAACTTAGAGTTCTCCCAACTTCAATCTTTGGAAATTAATCTACCATGACATTGTAGTGCCATTGTACATACTCCTTGTAGGCACCACACACTTTACATATGCACATATACCTCAGACCTCTTAGTCATCTTTGTACATACATATTTAGTTTCACTTCACATGCACAAATTCACTTTACATATAATAATCCTTCTTGATCATGTCTGTACGTTTGTATATAAGAGCTCGCGGTTTCCTACATTTGTATATATAGAAGCTCGGTTTTTTCCCTTGTGCTCTGTAAGGGTTTTTTAATCTACACCTAAAGACCTTTGTTTGAGTGGGGGTGTTGGAGCTATATAGAGCTCACCCTATCTAGACTAGGTCTCACCTATATATATGTAGATTGTGATCAATATGAAATAGTCTTTGGGAGTGTATATGGTGTGTCTCTTCTCTCTTTCTCTCGCGTCTCTACATATCTTCTCTCTCTACATCTCAACAGTATAATGAGGTGAAGGTGGGCAACAACAGTGGAGGATGGTGGCAAGCATGTAGCCTTGCATCACAAGGGTAAACACTTTTCTTTTTTGCTAACAAAAGGAGTGAAAATAGGTGATTCTTGCTAACAAAATATTGCAATCTCCTTACCAACTAAATTTTATCTCTTCATTACAAATACAAAATCCTAACCAAGCACTTGTATTTCAGAGTTGAAACTTTTGCAAAGATCTTATTTAGTACACACAATGCATGAGTGACCTCATAGTCGATGTGCCCATGGTCTTGATAATCAAATCAAAATATTGTGATAAAAAAGCTTAATGTATTGGGATGTTGGACACAATCTTATTCCTTCGAGAGCTTCAACACATGAGAATCAATAACTACCTCACACATAGTCTCTCGTACACAAATGCAAGCATTCATTTATGGTGAGTGGCATGGCCTTCCTTGAATTTTCATACTCCACATAAGAGGGATGACATATTTTATTGCATATATCCAAGAGGGCAACACTATGACTAGAAATCTCAAGGAGCACGCCAAATATAACTCTCCTAGAGTCCCTAATACATGCGCCTCTAATGAAGAAAACATATATTTCATCCAAAATGGAATTTTGAAGGAGTCATTGTCTAGCTTCATTGGAAATTTTAGCAATCTCCTCAACATAGGATCTTTTTATGGATTTCTAATATATTATTGAAGTAAAAAGCCAACCATGTATAAATACTTCTAAGTTCCACTCTTATTTCATGTTAACGTTGAAATGAACCATATTTAAAGGATATGCCTTTATCTTCAATAATTGCTCATTTTGTCGTACTACATCACTCCATTAAAAAATTCCATTGAAAGATATGTTTGATAGTAGGTTTGCTCACTATACACACTTGTTCTTTGTAGAATCACCTATTACATTGTAGGAGTTAGTGAAAGACAAACTTTTCACTAAGAGTGTCCTATGTACATGTTGCAACCAACCTCTGAATTGTGAAAATTATCCTAAATAAAAAAGGAAAAAGAAATTGAAAAAATCAACAAAAAGAGAGTAAAGCTCCAATTAGATTAAGTGCATTCACACCCCTTGCATCTACGAGTCTTTGAATTTAAGGATGCAACATGCCTTGACCAATCAACTCTCATTTTAACCCCTTTTATTGATCCTCCCCAACCTCAAGAAATCAAGGAACATCAAGAGTAGGACATCCTGGGCATGTTTGGGAGACCTATCTCTCTAAATCTCAATATACTATGCATCTAATCACCAACTCAATTCTTACGTGTGGGAAATATCATGTCAAGGAGTTCTTTCAACTTTTCATTAGACCCACCTCAAATTTCACATTTGCATGCACCTCATTAACTCCACACTACAATAAACGTTGTCGTATTGCTGCGCATTCGAGGTGTGAAAACCACCCAAAAGTTGTGTGTGTGATTTGATACTTTGTACATACTTAGTTGTTGTGTTTACATTTATTTTCTGTGTATGAGTATAGTGGGGAGGAGTTTGGAGGCATAGTGGTGAGTCTATGTTAAGCAGTGGTTCACTGTATCCGGGCATACGAAAAGTCTGTCATCATCACGGAATCAAACGGGGAGCCATCTCCGCCATAGCAGGCTGTAGGACAAATATCTTAGATACATTCACATCAACAAATCAAGTTGAGCAATGATTCATGGTTGGTGGCCATAGTGGTGACAAGAAATGAATGTGAATGCTTTGCCAACAAATGATATATATTGAGTGATATGATGGAGGTCATTTACAAACATAGAATGGAGAGGATCTTGCAAGATTATCTGGTAACCAAATATAGGAGAGATGACAGTCTGCACTGCAAAATCATTGAGGGGTTGTACGTTGGATGGATTGGAGCAGCTTACAATAAAGAGGAATTATTAAGATTAGAAATGACACATCCTTACAATTGCAAACACGATCGAGCCGCGTTATCCTTCAGATTTCAAGTACAAGCAAATCAGTGTGCTTGATAGTGAGGATGTTAACATGGAGGAGCACTTTGATGAGTGCTTTGCTTTCATAGATGAAGTCAGGCAAAGTGGTGGTGCAGTCTTGGTACAAAGTTTTCAGTTTTTTTTAAATGTGTGAGCTGCCAGTGGTTGTATCAACTGGGGTGCTGGGGAAGAAAGCAAAAGAGAACTATTTTTAAAAGAGCTTTTTTGGGGGGAAAGAAAAAGAACACTATTTTTGAAAGAGGGGAAAGCGCTGAGGAAAAGGGGAAAACCTTTGGAAGCAATCAGAGGAGGACAGGAACGACGCGAATTCAACGGAGATAGAGGGGAATGTTTATCTCGGCGCGACTGGGAAGGCTCAGAGGAGAAAAATCTTGACCAATAACAATCAGAAGGGCTTTTCTGGTTCAGGAGGGGGCTGCGTTATAGGCCGCTTGATGGGGAAAAAGAGGATCGAGTGTCGAGGAGGGGAATGATGCGAATTAAACAGAGATAGATGGGGATTTTTATTCTCACTCGACGAGGGAATTAATTCAGCTACAGCGACTGCCACACCTGGAAAATTGATGCACCCAGAAGCAATAGAGTCTTCTCTTCCGATTCTTCTCCTTAAGAAAGAGACAACAGCAACAACAGTAAAGACGGTGGACTGGAGATGATCTCTGAAGACGAAGTCGAAGAAGGAATGTGACGAAGGGAGGCAGGGAATGGTGCCATTGCAGGACAGCGCTCCTCAGGACGGTCGGCCTCGAAGCGTTCCCAACATCATCAAGGAGGCAGTGATGATGATGTGAGCAAAAGAAGATAGCCCCAGCTCTGCTACAATACCCAAGAAAAGAAAGTTCTCCCCAATTGTCTGGGACCTCGATGAAAAACCCCACTTGCAGAAAGGATCAAACTTCTCCAGCATGTCTGGGGCGTCGCTGTCAAAAGCAAGCCCTGCAAAGTCACAGCATTTAGCTTCGCCTTGTTTGCCTCAAGTGCATCTCTTTCACCACAATTACCTCTTCCTTCCCCAACCCCTTTGCTTCACGCAGTGCCACTCCCAAACACAGTACACCTCCCTCAAATGTTACACGAAGAACGCCACCTATAAGCTCCACTGGTCGAAGCTCTACACCTCCTTTTTTTGGTGCAAATGTTTCAGCTGCAAGGTGCAGATAAAGACAAAAAAAGAAGCAGAGACACATATGAAAAGTCCATATACATAGGATGAGCCTCTTCTGGGCCACTTATTTGACACACCTCCTCAAATTGATGAAACTGAGATGAGCCTGGTTTCCTGCATAAATATTGCAGCATCTCGTTGGACAGAAAAGACTGCATCAGAGTTGGAGACTGGGGGATTCAACAGCTCCAATGTTTTGGTGTATTGACTTCTCTATACTCGTAACCACACTTGCTAAATCCATGGAAATGAAGCCTATCCAAACTGTCAAGAAATATAGAGACATTTCTGTTTATACAAACCCTGTGCTGCAACATGTAAAGAATGTCCACTTTGTTGGAGTGCAATCACTGATCGGATAATAGCTTTGACAACTTGATAAAAGCTAGAGAGTCCTGTAGTGTCAAATTTTTATCCTTAAGAACTGGCTGAAGTATTTCATGGTTACTTGATACAAAATTTCTGCATAGAATTCTGAGTGAAAAGACAGTGAAATTATAGCAAACACATGATATATACCATGCAGAACTCTTCCATGATTTTGAAGGATTACTGGTTCATTCAATACAAAGAATTTTGTATGATCGTGAACATTATTGTTCTTTCCAACTGATCAACATCATAGGAAGTAATTGCAGTCATAACAGATTAGACTTCATTTACTTGCTTGATCTTCTATCCTGAAATTTATAAAGGACTTCTGAAGTCGCGACATTGCTTTCGAAACCCTTTGAAATCTTTGGTGAACCCGACGTGAAAGCGTCGCAGAAATTTCAGGATGGGAGATACTTCAGCCTCTATTTCAGCCTCTTCTACAATTCCAACTGCGTCTTCTACTTCAGCTCCATCAATGACTGCTGCGGCAAGTACTTCAACAGAGGATCTAAAGCAAATTTTGCAGAATATGTCCATGTATATGCAGCTCCAAAATCAGCAGACACAATTGTATATGCAGCAGTAGCAACAATCGCATCAACAGCAGTTGTCTCAGCAAAGGCAACTCTATTCAGAGCAGGAGAATGCAAACAGTGCGACTAAGGCCATTGAAGTAGTTGAGAATGAGAAGAAGCTATTTGACGGTCGAAATGTTTCAGCATATTTGAAGACATATGAGATCAAGATGGGGTTTTTTGGAGTTCCAGCTGGACTTATGAGTAAATATTTCCTTCGTCTTGTCACACCCGCTTTGAGGGCAAAAGTGACTGATTTTTTTATTCAAAATACACATTGGCAAGATTTTAAGAAGGCCTTGAAAGAAGAATATTTCCTTGAGGACTTTGGTATGGCTACTCGGCGGTCATTCCGAGAGTGGGTCTACATGCCAAACAAAGGTCTAGCTGCTTCAGAGTTGATTCGAGAATTTGAGGAGAGGTATAGTCACCTTGATGCTATTGAACAAAGAGCATTGGATGTTGAAAAAGTTGAGCTTTTCTTGCAAGCTGCAGATCCTGTTCTTCAAGAAGAATTGGGTGAGCTTCTTGAGGATCGCACGAAGCCTATGGGTCTTAAAACGGATTGGCAGGATGCTCACGATGCAGTCTCGACTTTGACCAAGAGGAGGATATGGAAGACTCACCTACAGAATGGTTCCATGACACCTACACCATCATCTGCTCTTATGCCTGCTTCTATCCCTGTTATTTCTTCTCCTCCTCAGCCAGTTTCTTGGCCTATGCCAGTGCCTACTGTTTCCACTCCACCTATTCCTCCTGTTCCACGACCGATGCCTACACCTTCTGCTCCAAAACCATCCGCTCCATCGGTGCCTACCTCTCTTGATGACATAATCAAAGGCATAATAGATTTGGCACTAGAGTCAGTTAAAGCGGAATTGGTGGGAAAATTGAAAGAGCAGTTTGCTTCGACTGTGCCTACTACTTCTTCTAGTGCTCCTATTGCACCTAGGAGTGCTCCTAGTGCACCTAGGAGAGATCGGAGATGTATTTGGTGCGATAGTACGGACCATCATTATTGCAGGGATTTTGAATCTTTTCAGGATGCAAGGAGGAAGAATTTGGTATATTGGGGACAAGATGGTAAGATTTGGTTGACTGAGACAGGAGCTCCACTTGCTACCAACTTTGGTAAAGGTGGAATGAAGAAGTTAGTAGATGACATGGCTGCGCGTACTTCTTATGTGACAGCTAAAGGTGATGCTTCTACATATGGAGTCCAGATTGAGAAGGGATCAAAGACTCAGTCAGCACTATGGACTTATGCTATGGAGACCGCAAACAAGGGAAAAATTCAGCAAACTGTTTTGACTAGTGCAGGCTCTAGCATCAGATCAGAGAGACAGGTTGGGATTCGCCTGTTGACAGGTACTCTATTTATGCTTATTTGGCTAAGTCTCATGGAGCAGATGTACTTGTTGAGGAGAAGCGTAAGAGGGATGAAGAAAATCCAAGTGCAGCTAAAAAGACTAGAGGGGGTGAGTTTGTTACTCCACCTACTGCAGGACCGTCTTCAAGACCAGGGCCAGATCGACAGATGGAAGATGCTCAAAAGAGAGAAAAGAGGCAAGAGCCTAGAGAGAGAAAGCAACAAGGGTTTAGATTGATGTCCGATATTGAGACATCTACAGATATGAAGAAAATCTTTAATGACAAGATACTTGGCAGTGAGGTGACTTTCACTATTTCTGAGGTTTTGGGCATCTCAAAAAGAGAATTTCAGGATCAGTTTCAGGAGGTCCTGAAGAGGAAAAGACATGCATTGTCTACCACTGATACACAGGGAGTTTTGATTGGGGAGTTGGATGAGAATGAGGATGAGGTTATGGTTGAAAATGCTTCTGTTTTTCCGCAGGTAGAGAAGAGGGTTCAGCCTATGCATTATGCTGAAATTGATGAGCCTGTCTTGATACCGCATAGTCACTTTTCGCGGAGCCATTGGGCTAGGGAAACTACAGAGACAATGGTAAAGATTGGAGAGAAACAGGTGCCTTATGTTGCATTGGTGGATCATGGTTTAGAGATTAATCTCATAGTTCGTGGAGTTTATGAGAGTAACAGATGGCCTATGGATGTAGAGCATGGGTGGTGTATGAGAGCTCCCAATAACACTGCAGGTGATTTGTATGCTACCTGTCCTAGTGTTAGGGTTTCTATTGGTGATGTAGAGGAGGATTTTCATTTCTTTGTGCAGGATTCATGCTCTTATCCTATAATTCTTAGACAGCCATTCATCACAGAGATGCGTATGGAAACAAAGGTAATGGATGATGGATCTGCTTATGCACGGATTCGCTGTAAAGATGGTATGAGTGCAGTTCAGTTTATGACTGTATGTGTGAACCATGTTAGAAACAGAGATACTCTTAGAGATGCACCTTTGCCCACTGTGAGGGATTCGGGTTTTCATTAGGTACCGCCGTTTCGCGAGATGATGGTGGTACAGAGCAGAGGAGATTGGAGTTCTCGCCTCCTGGTAGCAGTGTTTTCTCCTCGGTTTTGTTGGGATTTTAGCAAACAGTTCGATGAGCTATCAGAAGATTTCTAGGTTGCCTAGAGCTGCCAGGCAGTATATATGTAGGAAGGAGAAAAATTTGAAAAATGCAGGAATTTTGGAGTATGATGAGCACATAGATGGGATGTATGACAGTATGATTTGTGCAGATAAATGGAAGAGATGAAAGATATGCTGAAAACTGATATGCAGAGTTGTCACAGTAATGTATTAGTGCAGTCCCTGGACATGTTTCATGAAATTGCAGATTTTGCCAGCTAGTTATGATTAGCTTTCAGAGACACAGAGGGCTGAAAACTTTCAGCCAACAGAGTTTACTGCTGAAATATTTCAGCATCCAAAGTTTAGGGTTGTTCCTATGCAGTCCATAGAGCAGAGGGCTGAGAATATTTAGCCATTGGAGTGCAGAATTGCTGATTTACAGCAAGATTTGAGTAATGCAGAAGAGCACAATGAAGCCAGGGTTGACACGAAATACAAAACTGTGGATAAGAAGGTGAAGCCGGTTGCTGTACCGCTTCCACCTTACAGTGATCAGCAAATAGAGAGGGCTGCTAAACAGCCAATTTTGAGGAATTTGGATCATATTGGTCATAAATTTTCAGCAGAGACTCTTGCTGAATTGAAAATTGGAAATGGTGATTTCTTACTACCCATAGAGAAGCAATGCTTTCAGGAGATGCTTGAGCGACATGGAAGGGGATTTGCTTTTTTCCCGCATGAGATTGGATGTGTGAATCCTGATATTTTTGCTCCTATGGTCATTTTTACTATTCCTCATATTCCATGGAATCTCCGACCTATTCCAGTGCCTAAAGCACACCTGCCAAAGCTGATTGATTTATTGAATGAGAAAATCAGGATGGGAATTCTTGAGCCTTCATCTGCACCATATTTAAACAGGTGGTTTACAGTTCCAAAGAAGAATGGTACTCTCCGATTTATTTAGGACATGCAGCCAGTGAACAGAGTCACTATCAGGAATGTTGGTATAGGTCCAGTTGTGGATGAGTTTGCAGAAGCATTTGTTGGACGTGCCATCTATTCTTTAGGTGATTTGTATTCAGGATATGATCAGTTTCAGCTGGCTTTGGAAAGCAGGGACATAACCATCATGAGAACTCCTATTGGGCTTGCCAGGATGTGTACCTTGCCTCAAGGTGCCACTAATTCTGTTGCGCATATGATGAATGCCATGCATAAGGTCCTTCGTGATTATATACCTCAGCTTACCATGCCTTTCTTGGATGATGTGCCCATTAAGGGGTGTGCAGAAGAAGAGAAAAATGAGAGTCTAAATGAGCAGGGATGCAGATCCTTTGTGGCTGATCATATTTCAGCATGTGAGAAGATTTTGGCCAGGTTAGAAGAAGTGAACTTGACACTTTCAGGGCAAAAATCTGTTTTTGGAGTGAATGAGGTTGTCATTGTTGGACATATGTGTGGATATTATGGCAGAAAACCCTCACCTGATAAGGTGAATGCTATAGGCAAGATTGCAGAGTATTGTTCTACCACTTCAGAGGTACAGAGATTCATTGGAGCTTGTGTGTTTTATATGATTTGGATACCTCATTTTGCACACATAGCAGATTGTTTATATCAGTTGCTTCGAAAGGGGCAGAAATTCTATTGGGATGAGAGCCACACTAGAGCTATGTGGAAATTGAAGAAGTTATTGCAGAATGCTCCTACTCTCAGGAAAGCGGATTATAATTGTGGAAGGCCTATTGTATTGACAGTTGACACTAGTCCAATTGGCATAGGTTGGGCTGTGGGTCAAGATGATGCAGATGGAAATAGATATGCCATTCGGTTTGGGGCGAAAGTCCTAAATGAGAGACAGAGGAGATATCCGCAAATCAAGAGGAAGTTATTGGGGATTGTTACGGCTCTCAACTGTGACAAGGAGTACTTTATTGGAGCTTCAGTTGTGGTAGAGACAGATTGCTTGCCATTGATTGGTATGATCACGAGTTGCTCTACTCCGGATATAGCTATGCTGAGATGGATTACGTACATCAAGTCATTAAATCCGGAATTTAAACACATAGCAGGGAAGGATAATCCAGTGGTGGCAGATATGTTGTCTAGAGCCAGATATGATGATGAGGAGAGTCTACTTGCAGAAGAGGATGATGCAGAAATTTCAGCCACTATGGTTGATCATGTTTGTCATGTCTATGATATTGTGGCTTTCATAGAAGAACTCTATGTTGGAGATTGGTTGCAGATTGGCAGGTACCTTAGTACACTAAGCAAAAGAGATGAATGGACAGATGAAGAGTTCAAGAAGATCAGAAGGAAAGCCTATGGTTATTTTCTCAAGGACGGATTTCTTTGGAAGCATCTGAAGAAAAGAGGTGGATTACCTTTGCGGGTTGTCTGCGATAGAAAGACACAGTTACAGGTGATGAGGGAGTTTCATGAGAGTCCTTGGGCTGGTCATAGAGGAGTGTGGGCTACTTATGAGAAAATCAAGGAGAAATATTGGTGGAAAGGCATGTATAGAGATGTTTCTCACTTTGTTGAGACTTGCAGAGACTGCCAGATGTATTCGGTAGTGCGTCATCGAGATGAGCTTCATCCGACCTATCCGCTATGCATTCATTATAAGTGGGTAGTTGATTTGGTTACTATGCCTATGGGTCTATGGCAGATGAGATACATTTTTTTGGCTAGAGAGGATCTTACCAATCATGTTGAGGGCAGATCTTTGAGAACGAAGACCACTAGTGCAGTGTGTAAGTTCTTATTGGAGGAAATTTTCTGCAGGTATGGTTGTGTGGTTAAGATCACTGCGGATTGTGGTGAATTGGATGCAGATGAAGCTAGGGAGTTTTTCTCTCAACTAGGAATCAAGTTGGCTCTAACCACAGCATACAATCCAGAGGGAAATGGGAAGAATGAAAGAGGGCATCCGCAGATAGTGAAAGCATTAGCCAAAGCACGCAGAGGATGGATTGGAGACTGGCCGAGACTTCTACCATTTTCTTTGTGGGCTGATCGTATGACTCATATTGTTACCACAGGATATATGCCTGCAGAGTCGATGTATGGTCAGAAACCTGTTACGCCGACTGAGACTTGTGCTTTGACTTGGTCAGTTTTACCTTGGCAGGAGGATTTGATGAGAGAGGAGCTCTTAGCTCTTCGGATTCGACAGTTGGAGAGGAGACCAGAGGATATTCAGCTAGCTATTGACAGGTTGAAGGTTGCTAGACTAAGAAATAAGGACAGGTTTGACAGCAGGCATCGCTTGCGGCCTAGAGCAATAGAAGAGGGAGATTGGATATTGGTCTTTGATAGCAGCCTTGAAAATCAGCATACTGCACTTCGGAAGATGGTGAAAAGATGGTTTGGGCCGTACATAGTCAGACATGTTTTTGATAATGCAACATATGAATTGACAGAATTGGATGGGACAGTGCTTAGAGTGCCTATTGCTGGAAAAAGAATCAAGATTTTCAAGAAAAGAGATAATGAAGATTATGCATTGGAAGAATTTGCAAGAGAAGAGCAACGAGAAGAAACTCCAATGGAAGAGACAGATGATATGACAGATAATCTTGTTGATATACCGGAAATGCATAATGAAGAGATTGATCTGTTTGTGGATCTTGATGATAATGATCATGGGTAGTTGGCCCATCCGGAGGATGCGCAGGATTAGAGGGGGTGGATGTCGTATTGCTGCGCATTCGAGGTGTGAAAACCACGCAAAAGTTGTGTGTGTGATTTGATACTTTGTACATACCTAGTTGTTGTGTTTACATTTATTTTCTGCGTATGAGTATAGTGGGGAGGAGTTTGGAGGCATACTGGTGAGTCTATGTTAAGCAGTGGTTCACTGTATCCGGGCATACGAAAAATCTGTCATCATCACGGAATCAAACGGGGAGCCATCTCCGCCATAGCAGGCTGCAGGACAAATATCTTAGATACATTCACATCAACAAATCAAGTTGAGCAATGATTCATGGTTGGTGGCCATAGTGGTGACAAGAAATGAATGTGAATGCTTTGCCAACAAATGATATATATTGAGTGATATGATGGAGGTCATTTACAAACATAGAATAGAGAGGATCTTGCAGGATTATCTGGTAACCAAATATAGGAGAGATGATAGTCTGCACTGCAAAATCATTGAGGGGTTGTACATTGGATCGATTGGAGCAGCTTACAATAAAGAGGAATTGTTAAGATTAGAAATGACACATCCTTACAATTGCAAACACGATCGAGCCGCGTTATCCTTCAGATTTCAAGTACAAGCAAATTAGTGTGCTTGATAGTGAGGATGTTAACATGGAGGAGCACTTTGATGAGTGCTTTGCTTTCATAGATGAAGTCAGGCAAAGTGGTGGTGCAGTCTTGGTACAAAGTTTTCAGTTTTTTTTTAATGTGTGAGCTGCCAGTGGTCGTATCAACTGGGGTGCTGGGGAAGAAAGCAAAAGAGAACTATTTTTAAAATAGCTTTTTTGGGGGGAAAGAAAAAGAACACTATTTTTGAAAGAGGGGAAAGCGTTGAGGAAAAGGGGAAGACCTTTGGAAGCAATCAGTGAGGAGGACAAGAACGATGCGAATTCAACGGAGATAGAGGGGAATGTTTATCTCGGCGACTGGGAGGGCTCAGAGGAGAAAAATCTTGACCAATAACAATCAGAAGGGCTTTTTTGGTTTAGGAGGGGGCTGTGTTATAGGCCGCTTGATGGGGAAAAAGAGGATCGACTGTCGAGGAGGGGAATGATGCGAATTAAACAGAGATAGATGGGGATTTTTATTCTCAGTCGACGAGGGAATTAATGCAGCTACAGCGACTGCCGCACCTGGAAAATTGATGCACCCAGAAGCAATAGAGTCTTCTCTTCCGATTCTTCTCTCCTTAAGAAAGAGACAACAGCAACAACAGTAAAGACGGTGGACTGGAGATGATCTCTGAAGACGAAGTCGAAGAAGGAATGTGACGAAGGGAGGCAGGGAATGGTGCCGTTGCAGGACAGCGCTCCTCAGGACGGTCGGCCTCGAAGCATTCCCAACATCATCAAGGAGGCAGTGACGATGATGTGAGCAAAAGAAGATAGCCCCAGCTCTGCTGCAATACCCAAGAAAAGAAAGTTCTCCCCAATTGTCTGGGACCTCGATGAAAAACCCCACTTGCAGAAAGGATCAAACTTCTCCAGCACGTCTGGGGCGTCACTGTCAACAGCAAGCCCTACAAAGTCACAGCAGTTAGCTTCGCCTTCTTTGCCTCAAGTGCATCTCTTTCACCACAATTACCTCTTCCTTCCCCAACCCCTTTGCCCATATCACGCAGTGCCACTCCCAAACACAGTACACCTCCCTCAAATGTTGCATGGAGAACGCCACCTATAAGCTCCACTGGTCGAAGCTCTATACCTCCTTTTTCTGGTGAAAATGTTTCAGCTGCAAGGTGCAAATAAAGACAAAAAAAAGAAGCAGAGACACATATGAAAAGTCCATATACACAGGATGAGCCTCTTCTGGGCCACTTATTTGACACACCTCCTCAAATTGATGAAACTGAGATGAGCCTGGTTTCCTGCATAAATATTGCAGCATCTCGTTGGACAGAAAAGACTGCATCAGTGGAGACTGGGGGATTCAGCAGCTCCAATGTTTTGGTGTATTGACTTCTCTATACTCGTAACCACACTTGCTAAATCCATGGAAATGAAACCTATCCAAACTGTCAAGAAATATAGAGACATTTCTGTTTATACAAACCCTATGCTGCAACATGTAAAGAATGTCCACTTTGTTGGAGTGCAATCACTGATCGGATAATAGCTTTGACAGCTTGATAAAAGCTAGAGAGTCCTATAGTGTCAAATTTTTATCCTTAAGAACTAGCTGAAGTATTTCATGGTTACTTGATACAAAATTTCTGCATAGAATTCTGAGTGAAAAGACAGTGAAATTACAGCAAACACATGATATATACCATGCAAAACTCTTCCATGATTTTGAAGGATTACTGGTTCATTCAATACAAAGAATTTTGTATGATCATGAACATTATTGTTCTTTCCAACTGATCAACATCATAGGAAGTAATTGCAGTCATAACAGATTAGACTTCATTCACTTGCTTGATCTTCTATCCTGAAATTTATAAAGGACTTCTGAAGTCGCGACATTGCTTTCGAAACCCTTTGACAACGTACCCTAGAGAGAACACACCTTGTGTCACACCCTAGAGAGAGCACAACTTGTGCATAAGTAAACCAAGGATGCAATCTAGAAACATTGGTAGCTACTTATTCTTTATTAGTAGTAACAACATCATACACTTTTCTAGGCATTGAGTTTCATATATCTTTAAATAAAGATTCCATAAAAATAACACATTGAACCTTAGGAGTCACCCATGGCATCCAATTGTTGACTAGTAAGGGTTGAAAATGTTGATTGCCATAAGAGAAAGGCTACTTAAGGAAAGCTAGAGTGGAAGCAAGGAAGAGTAAAGAAGATTGAAGGATGCCACATTGAAATTCTCTGGGTCATGATAAAAGTTAAATGTTTCTAATGTGATTTAAGACGCTCTAGTAATATTTCTAAATCATTACTTATGGATGATTATATAATCTATGGAGAGCAATTCAAGCCTACCTTAAAACAACCATGTCTTACCTTGTTTTATTGCTCTAATATCATTCCTCTCTACAATTCTTCATATAGTCTATGATTACTCCCTCTTCTTTTGGAACGTATTGGAGATTAAACCGGTCCAAGTCTTCTTCTATTTAGAGAAACCATGTAGGGGCTTGTAGTCTATCCAAAACCACATAGTTTTTACCCAATAAAAAGTGCTAATTCACCCCCTTTTTCCTCCCGTCTGATGTAGTTTTGATATGGCACCAAAAACCCAAAAAATCATGCATCTTTCTTCAATATGGCCCCATTTGATTATCTTTCATGCTCCTAGCTCAAACCTTACTACATGTCTTCCAAACTCGTAGTTTACTTAGTTTTAGTAAAAGCACACAATTTATCTAGCAAATTTCAGTTCTAATTTCATGTAAGCCTTATGTAACTTGCAAAGATGCTTGATCAAATATTTTTTATATACTATCTTCCAAACCATATGACAACATGTGAAAAGGAGAAAAGGTTGATGGAGCTTCCATGAAAGTGTGCAGAAGATGGGAGAAGCTTCATAGATTTTAATGGAGCTCGATACATCTATGGAGAACAAGGAAGAACCTCAGCACATTTCAATGAAGCTTTTGCACACATATGGAGAAAAGCGGAGAATCATGGTAACTTTTAGTGGAGCTTGTGTGTATTATGGAGAAAAGAATTCTAGTAGTGTTCTTGCGGAGGTATAGAAGAGGGAGACAAGTTGAGAGAGAGAGAGAGAGAGAGAGAGAGAGAGAGAGAGAGAGAGAGAGAGAGAGAGAGAGAGAGAGAGAGAGAGAGAGAGAGAGAGAGAGAGAGAGAGAGAGGGGGGAGGGGAGGGAGGGAGGGAGGGAGAAAGAGAGATTCCCTCTAGCTTCACCCAAAGTTGTAGAGTAGTGTGTCATGTACGAGAGTGGTTTGTTGCATATATCTAAAGTTGTGTATTATGAGGCTCTTAAATAGTTTTTGGCAAGGAGAGAGTGATTTTTCATTTAACATTTGTAGCTTATATCATTGATTATGAGAGGGAGTATGCTTTTCATCTTAATACAAAAGGAATGTCTTTTTATTGTTTTTTGAGATATTTTACCCAAAATTTGAGGTTGTTGACATATATATATAAATTTTGGGGTCTAAAAAAGCAAGAATATGACCTTTTTCGACTCGCACATAGCTCAAGTGTAAAAACTCCAATAGAGTGGACAATACTTAAAATGGCCGTAACTTTTGATCAAAACCTCAAAATTCAAATGAGTTTGAAGGTTGAAATTGTGGCAATAAGATCTACCATCCTATTACTTCATTTGTGTTTTTGAGAGATTTTTAAAAATCTCAAATTTCAATCTCTATGTGTACGTGGAATTTCTACCAATATGTCAAAAAAGTTAGTGAGCGTTCATTGTTATTACTTCACTTTATGTGCTTAATAAATTTATAAAAGTGCTAAAATTCAATGTCCCCATTTTCCTATTAGGAATTTCTACTAATATCTCAAAAAACTCAATGAAAGTAAGGCCTTTATTAATACCCCTAAGCATTATTATCTTGATGCTTGCTCATTAATCTAGGTCTTCATACCTCAAGGTATAGCAACGCTTGCAAACCTATCGAACAAAAATGGTGGGTATAAACAATACAATAGAGTCTGCTTTCCCTAGCTCTACCGAGGGCTAGTATGGCGACATATACAACGCTAAGAAAAGGAATCAACAGGTCACGTGATGACAAGAGAATGCGAAAGACATTCTAATATACACGCAATTGGCGATGCATTATAGATCGAGACATGATAAACACTACAGTACTGGACATCCGTATATATTAATATGGGTATAAGTGCAATGCACCACAAGATGACAAAGAATGGCGTGGGTATACACACCTTCTCACAAGATAGAAAAGAATGGAGTGGGTAGAAGTGGCATGCACCAGAAGATGACAAAGAATGGAGTGGGTATAAGTGCAATGCACCAGAAGATGACAAAGAGTGGAGTGCTTATACACACCTTCTCACAAGATAGCGAAGGATGGAAGGAGTAGTCATGAAAAGGAATATGGAACGAAGCTGATAATAGAATCCATAGATAGGAGGCGTTAACTGGATGAAGAATGGAGAGTGCGGATGACGCTGGGTAGATTGTTCAGTTGAGCAAATGATTATTAAGTAACCACAAGTTGGCCATCGCTCCTATTTTCGATTGTCACCGTCGAAGGTCCGCCTGAGAGCTCGATGTAGGCTTTGATGGTGTGGCCTTCAAGAACCGCAATTCGCGTGTTGGAGAGCACTCTGGAGAGCTTCTTGACGGTTGATGCTGCAGGAGAGAGCCTGCCCAGGTGGCTGCCCAGTACACTTCCCGTTTTCAATCGAAGGCTTAGCTCTGAGCTGCTGTGGTTGTTGATGACAATTTCGACGTTAGAAGGCATGATTACTTCAGTTATGGCGATCGATCTCTCACGGTTCGTTAAGTATATATATATATAGGAGCCAGCACCCAGCAGGTTTCTGCTTGCCTCCTCCTCTTCTTCTTCTTCTTCTTCTCAAGTCTGGCAGGACTCAACCGGTTTCTGTTTGCCTGTTCTTCTTCTCAACTCTCGCAGGACTCAGCAGGTTTCGGTTTGTTCGTCGAGTGCTCTGGTTATTTATCAGTACTCAGGAGCACAGCTGCCGCATTGAGCGACCGTCCTCGGATGTACTTTCTGCGCTATACCTGAGTGCCTTCCTTGGCTTGACTATATTCTCAGGACATAGCCAACCCGTTGATAATTAGGTCAAGCTGCCTGTGCCAACCAGGAGCCTTCCTCGGCTTGACTATATTCTCAGGACATAGAATGGAAATACCAGCGAACGCTGGCTTCCTGCTTTGCTTGACCATTAGCCGGCCTCCGTGTAAACCACCAGCTTCCAAATGTGGGTTCGCTAATTCAGTACGTCCTTCCACGTTAATCGCTAATTCAGTTGGATAATTAGGTCAAGCTGCCTGTGCCACGTTGCTACGCTCCGTTGCTTCTTGCTCTTTTCTTCTTCTTTAACTTTGGAAATAGCCAGATATACCATTTTGGAGACGGCGTGATGAATCGTGGGTCAGCCTGACTTGATACCTCTTCAGTGAACCAGCGTAGAGATTACTCCATAGGAAGTTCTTGAGACACGAAGTTTCTCTGACGATTCACTCACGATGGAAGATGAACACGCTTTCCTTGACCCTTATCAGAACATAAAAGCACGGGACGTGTAGCGTGAGAGGAAAATCTCATCAGAATTTGAAACTTACTTTGGAATATTGAGAGAAAACTGTATTTAATTCATTATCTTTTATCGGACAAGAATATGATGGGTGACTACTTTTCCCATCCATGAGTTCATTGGCGAAGGCCATATGAGAGCTAGCACATGCACAACACTAAATGGGTTATCCTCGTTTCGCAAAGTTTTTATCTTCTACCATAAAAAAAGCTACCGTACCTCCCTAGCCTCGTGTTTGCATTCTATTAAACTCTACATAAATCTATCATGTTTCATAATTAATGCTATAGTTCGTGCAATGTTTTTTTAAAATGCGAAGTTAATTTTAATATAAAGATACGCACATCAGCCTAAAAAGGCGACGGATCAACTACTGAAAGAATTACTACTTTTTAATAAAAAACTTGAAGTATGCCTTAAAGATAGGCTTCTTCTTCCCTAAACCCTAAGAAAACAGTAAGGACTTCCTCCTTGCATCTCACTACACTAAAATCTTTAAGAGAAGGCTTATCAAAAAGTTTCTTATTTCTAAAATTCCATATATTCCGAATTATCACAGCCCTCAGCACATCCCACAACTCTTCTATTGTTCGATTAAGGTGCCCATAATCACCAAACAGAATTGCTTTCAAACTACTTTTGTTGAAAAAACTAGCCCTCTCAACCCAATTCATAATCACCCTCCAAATACTTTGGATTTCAGACACTCCCAGAAAAGATGTTGGATTGATTCCACAGGACATTTGCAAAGAACACAAAGAGGAGAACATCTACCAAACTTGGAAAGACACTTCTGTGTCGACCATTTGTTCATTCTAGTTTTACAAAGGACCATGTTCAACTTATGTGAAGGAGTACTTCCCCAAACCCTCCTGACTCTTCTTTTCCAAGTTCTAACCTTGGTCTCAGGACAAATCCTCTTCCAATACTCATAAACCTTGAGAATGTGTCTTATGTCTCTTCCTCTGTAGCCGCTTCTCTTTTTAACAGCTTCTAGAGCTCTACCCTTGTCAGTATGAAAGCATTTCAACAGGCTCATATCTTGTGGGGTGTAGGAGGTAGGCCATGATTGCTTAATCCTTGAGAATATTCTTCTCAACCACATCACCTCTTTGTTAGTGAGCTCAAACCTCCTTTTAGCTTCAACCTCAAACTACTAGCGAGATTCATTCTTCTCCCATAAGTCTCCCCAACAATGCATACCCTTGCTAAACATACGCTTAGCAAAGTTGGGTCCATCAACCAACTGGTAGGTAATCTCCTTCAAAGGCTTGAAGGGAGAGCCAAATAACTCTTAGTAGACTAGCATGAAATTTGGTGTATTAGAGCTTTTCCACAGCATGATTAAGGAGTGTTAGTTCATGCAATGTTTCTACTATATCAGCAACTTTTGGACGTCTTCACATGTTGGGAGGATGCCTTTTCCACCCAAAGAAAATAGTTGCTACACTTTAGACACACTTAGTTGTGGATTAAGCACTATACCTCATCTTTTATGTTTTATTCATGTAGCAAAAGAGATTAATCAACTAACTGCAATCTCTTCATATACGGGAACCATTTTTATACGTGTAAGTAATCAACAATACCTTAGGCTTTTGATGTTTCAATTTCTATTTTTGGCCTTTTTTTTCAACTATTAGTGCAAATTTTGGAGCCTTTTTAATACACTTATGCATTGCTGATAAATATTTTCTATGTAAGATATGTGGGCCGAAACTAACCTTCATGCTGTACATGTATCTCTTCAAAGCTCGAAAACTTCAACCATGTACCAATCCTCCATAAGACACATGTATATTTTAAGGTTGAGCTTGAAATCACTTGCAAAACTTCTAATATGAATTGCCCTTCAATACCCATAGCTTGCAACATGTTGCTTACAAAGTTATAGCAACATCGATGCTATCATACTTGACATGTAGTTTTGATAGTCATACCTAGAATCCACCTACAACCCGTAGGTAGAGCCTACAATTTGTCTCACAACATGTCCTAAGGGATCCACCAAAAAATATGGAGATGTAAAGTGTGAAACTCATCACTAGGGCTTTTTTAAGGTGTGCGGTTCTAAATATTTATACCTACTTAAGTTTGTAGGAGATGTTTTCAGTCAATTTTAAGATTTATAGATTGTATTGTGAATTGAATCTTCAGCACACCCTGTATAGAGGATGTATTACTCCTCAACAATGGAGGGATGTATTAGGGTTTGTATGTTTATATGTGTAGTTATACATGTGTGGGTAACAACAACTTTTTGTATACAATTAGCTAAATATATATAATGTCTTCCACTTTCAATATCTTGACAACTCAACAATCAACTCAAATGTGTTTCTTTGGCTCATCTGAAAAGACTACTATAGAAAAGAGTTGAGGTAAGTGTGTGAGGTTAGTTTTAATGCAAATGAGCCCATCCTTATCTCTTACGTCCACGCTATCAATTGTTGATTTCTGTTCGACATGTTAAATATACCATCGAATAGGAATATGCACTTGGCGTCACTAGCCTCACTCTCAAGATTCCTATACCTTGTTCCCTAGTGTGTGTCCCACTAAATCTGTATGTCATCATAATCTTCCTTTCCCTTCATCCTTGGTGTTTCTAATGGAAGGATAAAAATGTAGATTTGGAAAATGCACCCATATCATGTATCCACCTTAGTACCTTAGATATTATGTAATATCTAATGAAAAAAGTAATTAAAGATATTATGTTGTTTGTTCAACGTCAATAAATGCAAGAGTAGCAACGTTTAGGAGTGTCCAATTCCTTTTATTTATTGATATTTTTGAGATATAAGTTGGGATTTCTAATGAAAAATCATGAAGATTGAATTTTGATATTTTACAACTTTCTCAAAAATGTAACATGAAGTGTAAAAATATAGGGCTCGTTTCACTATCGCAACGGTTTAAATGGATCCCAAATTTGAGATTTGAATCAATACTTATGGTTTTTTTAGTTTTTGCTCAATATTAAAATTTACATTGTAGTCATGCATGAATTTTAATGCATGAGCTAGAGGTTAGTGCAAAAGTTGTTTTTGCTTTTTCAAACTGTAAATTTGTAAAAAGTAGATGTTTAGCAAGTGAAGCTAAATCACTTAAAATAACTTGTTTCAATTTTTAGATATGTCCCCCTTCTTTGTGTATATAAATAGCCCATGGGTAGCCTCAAGGACACACATTATTCTTTTGGAGGAAGTGCCACTTTCCAATCATGGGTGAAGCTAGAGAGAAACTCTTTCTCTTATAATTTTTTCTCTCCCTTCCTTCTTCAGACATGTAGGATAGGCCTTCCAAAAATCCTTGAAGCTTCTCTTCTCTTCTCCATATGTATGTAGAAGATCTACTAAAATCCAACAAGCTTCTCTACTCTTCTCCACACATACATGGAAGGTGTGCGAAAATCCCCGAAGATTCTCTGCTCTTCTCCATGCATGCACAGAAGCTCTTCTAAAACTCATTGAGCTTCTCCTCAAATTTCCTTCATGTATGGACCTTGTGTTGAAATCTCATGAGCTTCTCTCATCTCCTCCATACGTGTGTGAAGGCTTTGTCAAAATCCTTCGAGCTTCTTCTCTCTTCTGTACACACATGCAGAAGTTTTACAAAAATTCCCCCATACTTCTCCTCTCTTCTCCACAAGTGCATGGGAGTTTTGCCAAGATCCCCCAAACTTCTCTCCTTTTCTCAATGTGTACCTGAAAGCTATGCCAAAATCCATGCTGCTTTTTCTCTCTGCTCCATCATGGGGAAGTCTATTGAAATCAACCAACCTTTTCCCTCTTCTCTAAAACTAGAGGAAACTTTGTTGAAATCCACCTAGCATTTTTCTCTCTTTTCCAGAATTTTGCGAAAGCTCATCAAATTAATCCAAATGATGCCCCCTAAGATACATCGTGAAGGAGAGGAGGTTGTAAGGAAAGGTATTTCTAGAGAACTAGAGGAAGACACTCTAGTGAAGCACTTAGAGGATGATATCGAGGATGAAGATCATATCATACTAAGTAGTGATAATTAGGTTTATGATGTTTATTTTAATTTTTTTAAGCTTTTACTTGAGTTAAATGTGATTATTCTTGTTTATTAATTGGAAAATTTGTATTCCTTGCTTTGATATGTCTCTTTTATGGTTGTGTTTATGAAGTAATAATAAAATTAAAAGTGAATTGAGAGTGATGGGTATAGCTACTTAAAAGCACGGCATGTTGCGTTCCCACCATAGACAAGAGGTCCCTTCGTAATGTGCAACCGATTGCCCAAGACCATCACAACTACTAGGGCTCTAGGGAGACTTTTACAAGTTGAGGATGGGATTAGTGACTTATGAGCCCATATGCATTTTAGAAGGTCTACACTATTTAGGGAATATGGTGACGACTCAGTATCAATAGTTGTAGTTTAGAGCGGTTTTCTTGATATTGATGTCACATGGTTCTATATCTATAGGTTGAAAACTTATGGGGTACTTAATGAAGTCATGATTTCATCTATATGTCTATGGGACATGTCTATCATTGTTTATGTTGAATTCATACTACATCTCAATATATGTTATGAAGTTGGAGTTTGTTTTTATGTAAAGTGTGAATGAAAATTAGGTAGACTTATTCCTAGACATGTAAATGGTTTAATATGTATTATAAATAAGGGAAATTATCAATTTGAAGTGTGTGATGCCTTCAAGATAGCCTTTGTGGCTTTGAGTGCAAATTAGGCTCGTTTCACTATCGCAATGGTCCAAGTGGATCCCAAATTTGAGTTCTGCATTAAAACTTATGGTTGTTTTAAGTTGTGCCCAGTATTGAATTTACACTATGATACAATGTCATATGTATTCGAACCTAGTTTGTATGATGGGTAGTTTGGTAGTCGTGCAAGATTTTTAATGCATGAGTTGCAAGTGAGTACAACAAGGTACGTTTACACTTTTTTGGACTTTTAAATTTCTAAAAAATAGACGGTTACTAAGTCAAGCTAAATCACTTTAAAAAAACTTATTTCAAGTTCAAGATAATCCCCCTCTTTGTCTATATAAATAGCCCATGGGTAGCCCTCACGTAAGTCACTCATGAATATATGTGTGCATCATGTGGGTTCTAAATAAGGTATTTTTAAAATACCATTTTTATACAGTTTTTACATACAAAAGGGTATAATATAAAGGGGTTATTTAAAAATTGAATAGAAAAGGGTTATCTTTTATTTAGGAAAAATTCACAAATAAGGATATTTATAGATAGGCATTGAACGCACGTGATGTAGAGGATATACATATAGTAACTTCCCCGAAGGGTAGCCTCAAAGATATACATAATTATTTTGGGGGGAGATGCCATTCTACAATAGTGGATGAAGCTAGAGAGGAACTCGTTCTCATAGTTTTTCTCACCCTTCCTTTTTCACACATGTAGGATATTTCTTCCAAAATTCCTTGAAGCTTCTCTTTTCTTCTTCACATATGTGTAGAACTTCTACTAAAATCCAACAAGCTTCTCTCCTTTTCTCTACACTATGTGCTGAAATTCCCAAAGATTCTCTCCTCTTCTCAGTGCGTGCACATAAGCTCTACTAAAATTCACTAAGCTTCTCCTCAGATTTTCATGCATGTATGGACCCTATGTTGAAATCTCATGAGCTTCTCTCCTCTTCTCCATACATGTGTGGAGGCTTTGTCAAAATCCTTTGAGCTTCTTCTCTATTCTCCACACATAAGAAAAAGATCTATACAAATCCCCAACACTTCTCTCCTCTTCTCCATAGGTGCATAGGAGCTTTGCCAAGACCCCCCAAGCTTCTCTCCTTTTCTCCACATGTACCCAAAAGCTCTACCAAAATCCTTTAAGCTTATCCCCTCTTCTCCACACATGCATGAAAGCTCCACCACCAAACTCCACGCAACGTTTTCTCTCATCTTCTCCATCATGTGGAAGCTCTATTAAAATCTGCCAAGCATTTTCCCTCTTCTCTAAAACTAGTGGAAACTCCATTGAAATACACCTAGCATTTTTCTCTCTTTTCCAAAACTGTGTGAGAGCTTAGTCAAATTACTCCAAATGATGGCCCCTTAGAGACAGCATCAAGGAAAGGAGGCCATAAGGAAAGGTACTTCTGGAGAACTAGTGGAAGACACTCCACTGAAGCACTTAGACGATGACATTGAGGTTGTAGATCATGTCATACTGAGTAGCAATAACTAGGTGTGTATTGTTATTTTAAATTTCTTAAATTCTTTTTACTTCAATTAAATTTGATTAGCATTGTTTATTTATTGGAAAAGATTATATTCCTTGCTTTGGTATTTTTGTTTTGATGGTTGTGTTTGTGAAGTAACAAGAAAAAGGATAATAGATTGAGAGTGGTGGATATAGCTATCCCCAAGCACACCATGTTGAGTTTTCACCATAGACAAGGGGTCTCTTGGTAAGGTGCAACTAATTGCCTAAGACCATGCTAAATATTAGGACTCTAGGGTGACTTTTATGATTTCAGGATAGGATTAGTGACTTGCTAATCTAAATGCATTTTTGAAGGTCTACACTATTTAGGGAATATGGTGAAGACCTGATCTTGGTAGTTCTAGTTTAGAGTGATTTTATTGACATCTATGTCACATGGTTTTTGGTCTATAGGTTGAAATCTTAGGGGATCTTTAATAATGTCACGATTTCATATGCTATGGGATGTGTCTATCATTGTTTATGTTGAATTCTTACTATCTCTCAATATCTATGATTAATTGGAGTTGATTCTTATTTTGAGTGTGAATGCAACTTGGGTAGACTTGTTCTTGGACATGTGAATGGCCAAAGTATTTACCTCGAATAAGGGAAATGATCAATTTGAAGTGTCTGATGCCTCACGATACCCTTTACATTTGTGAGTACAAAACATGAGCTACTGCAAGGTGCCTTCAGTCAGCGAAAAATCATCAAGAAAGATGAAGATTTTTGGCTACGAATGACAAGGAAAAGCTAGGCTATAACTAAAAGAGACAACAAGAAGACTTGTTGATGTGGATGAATGCGTAAAGAGGGAGTAATGTGGGTATCATTGGACTACTTGGAATGATCTATACAAAGATTACATGATGCTCATTGTTGTTTGCTACTTGCTCATGGAGTTCTACCTTGATTGAAATACAATCTATTGCTTGGAAGTGTTCAGATTAGAGGTAATATGTGGATAGATTTGGGTTTTGCTTTTTCCTATTTCTCAATTATTGTAGGTTTAAAAAAAGGGATTTTGGGCTTTTCCTTTCCCCATTGATTTATTGTAGAAAAATAGGGATTATGGGTTGAGAAAATAGTCTTTTGAAAGCTTCAAGGCATGAGATTTTGTTTTATGTTCATTGTTTTGGATATACACTATTATTGGCATAGTAAGGCCTGATTTTGGATTATATTATATTGTTTTATGCTTGAATTCTTGTATGACAATCATGGAATCTTGTGGGCTGATTTAATTCAGGTTTTCTTTGGACCAAGTCCTATGAAATATTTTTTACAAGTGAATGTATATGCTATACAAGATTTGAGCTAAACTTTTATTTGTAGGAGCAGTTAGACTTTGTTCTCAAGCATGAATCTATTGTAACTAAAGCATTCTAGGCTATGGAAAGTAGTTGAAAATTTTTGTGATCAAAATAGTTCCAATGACTTGAAGTTCTATATCCAAAAAGTTGATTTAGGTGGGCTAATATTTTGTGCAGTTTGTAGCACAAGAGATAAACCCATTCATAAAAGAATTTTGTATAAAAGATAGAAAATGGGATGAATTTAAGAAAGCTCAAAAGGGAGTTTTTTTGTATTAGAGGTACATGTTTGGTTACTTAAAAAACTTTCATGGAGTGGGTTATGAAACCCAATAAAGGTCTTACAAATATAAAGCTTTTGTGTGAATTTGAGTGTGGCCAGCTAGATATTACAAAGTGATAGCTCTTGAATCTTAGAAAATAGAATTTTTTCTATGGGTTGTAGAACCTACTTTGCAACTAAGCTTGGAAGATCTTTTTGAAGATGAAACTACACAACATGGTTTAGAAATAGAGTGATAGGATGTCAAGACAATTGTCTCTATGCTTGTCAAGGGATAGAAGAGATAGGCTAGGATACATGTAGTATTTATGCATTGCTGTCTCTAGCTAGGTCAGAGATCATACAAGAAAACAACATGTTTCCATAGTTGCACTTGTAAAAGACGGTCTAATGAATGAATTGGTCAATGGTATGTGAAATTTTCAACAACTAAAGTTTGCAAGGATGCAAGAAAAGGGTGGATTTTGGAGCCCCAAGAGGAACACCAAGAAAAACCAAGAATCTAATGGAATAAAATCTATCTTGTCACATCAACAAGCATGTTTTTCATATTTTCATTAACCACAAGGAGAAAAACAACACTAATCTTCATGCAACAGCATATAGCAATTCTCCCACTGATTTATTCACAACAAATCTTCAACATATTCTTCATAGAAACCAACAAATAACCACAATGACACAAAGGAAATATCAACTTTGAATGGAATTCATCATATACTATTCATATTTCATAATCTTCATAGTCTTCATAGTGTTTCTTATGTAGATACAATGTTCCTCATAGAAAATTGGCTCTCTCTCATACTCTATCTCTCTCACATATGCTATCTCTCAATAGCACATTGGAGTCATAACGAATAATCCTCTCCTGGTCATGGATGCCACTCCCAAGAGGTATGCCTGATATGAAGAGTCACCAAAGCCACTATAATGTCCCTCGAAAGCTCATTACTGTCATTGTCACTGTAGTCTTCACTTTCAGTCTTCTTCAACTACTTCTTTTGCTTCTTTGATCTATTTTGAGCTTTTATTCTTCCTCTTCCAAGATTGCAAATTATTTCCCAAGCTAAACATCCATCCATTAGAACATATACATAAGTAAATAGAGGCTTAGAGAACAGGGACGGAGGCTCTACAAAACACTATGGAGAGTCAACAGAAGGCATAAAAATCTTATAGCTCAAACCAAAACCACTTCAAACCATCCAAAACCATTCATAACACTCTCAATAATTCCTCAAAAGGCTTATTTACAATCCCAACCTCACAAATAGAAAGAAATCAAATCAAAATAGAGGCAAAACAAACCCTATCAGGACCAAACACACACATTACAAAACCTATCAAAACATCATGTCTCAATCGAAAACCATCATGAGCTTCACAAACATACTCAACCCATCCCAAAACATTTCAAAACACTTCCGACTTAATAAAAATGAATTAGTAAATCCTTGAAATCAACCATTCAACTCACAAAAACAACAAAAATCAATCCAAAAAAACAATTCAGTTCAACCCTCAACATATCCCCACACTTAATCAAGGAGCACCCTCGCAACCTTGAGATAAGGAAGAATACTAAGCCCAAAAACTAGCTCAACATTGTGTTCTCCAACATAGATGAAATAGCATCCATAAAAAAACCTCAACCTCATCAATCTCCAAGATAACCTAGATCTATCAAACTGACTGACGAAAGGAAAACCCTTAAAGCATAAACCAATTCTTAGTGTTCAAAATAGAACTAAACAAATTAGTAAAGGATATAAGAGGTTCTTCCACTCCTTTGCAAGTCTTTTTATAATGGAAACCGGGGTTAAAGGACTTTTAAGGGAATATCAATGAGAAAGGGGGCTTAAAGATCCCCCCTTAGAAGCTTCCAAGAAGCTTCTTGGAAGCTTCTGAATGTACGTGGCTTGTGGAGGACGACGACCCCTGACGGCTCTTCATGGACTGGTTGGCGATGGCAGGGGCGGCCTCAAGATGTAGGCGGCAGCAGCCTTCTGTCCTCCTCCCTCAGCTCGGTGTTATGGCGGCACTCTCCTCTTCGCAATCACAACAAGATTGTCTCCTTCGGCCTCTATTTCTCACGGCTCAGCCTCCTCTTCTCCAGCGGCCCCCCCTTGTTTAAATAGTGGAGGGGAGGGGGATCTTCCCTCCCTGTGTGTCATCACGCATGGTCCCCCTCCCTCCATAAGGCTCCACCAAGGAGCTTAATAGCTCCTTCTATTCCCCTCCCCCTCCAGCTCATCAGTCGGCTGGAGGGATAAGGGGGGAATAATTTTTTTTTTTCCATTTCTCCCATTTTCTTTTGATTCATTTGAGACAGGTTCACGCGTTTAGTAAAACGGAATGTTACAACGGTTCTAAATATTTATACCTACTTAAGTTTGTAGGAGGGGTTTCCAGCCAATTTTAAGATTTATAGATTGTATTGTAAATTGAATCTTCAGCACACCCTGTATAGAGGATGTATTACTCCTCAACAATGGAGGGATGTATTAGGGTTTGTATGTTTATATGTGTAGTTATACATGTGTGGGTAACAACAAATTTTTGTATACAATTAGCTAAATATATATAATGTCTTCCACTTTCAATATCTTGACAACTCAACAATCAACTCGAATGTGTTTCTTTGGCTCATCTGAAAAGACTACTATAGAAAAGAGTTGAGGTAAGTGTGTGAGGTTAGTTTTAATGCAAATGAGCCCATCCTTATCTCTTACGTCCACGCTATCAATTGTTGATTTCCATTCGACATGTTAGATATACCATCAAATAGGAATATGCACTTGGCGTCACTAGCCTCTCTCTCAAGTTTCCTATACCTTGTTCCCTAGTGTGTGTCCCACTAAATCTGTATGTCATCATAATCTTCCTTTCCCTTCATCCTTGGTGTTTCTAATGGAAGGATAAAAATGTAGATTTGGAAAATGCACCCATATCATGTATCCACCTTAGTACCTTAGATATTATGTAATATCTAATGAAAAAAGTAATTAAAGATATTATGTTGTTTGTTCAACGTCAATAAATTCAAGAGTAACAACGTTTAGGAGTGTCCAATTCCTTTTATTTATTGATATTTCTGAGATATAAGTAGGGATTTCTAATGAAAAATCATGAAGATTGAATTTTGATATTTTACAACTTTCTCAAAAATGTAACATGAAGTGTAAAAATATAGGGCTCGTTTCACTATCGCAACGGTTTAAATGGATCCCAAATTTGAGATTTGAATCAATACTTATGGTTTTTTTAGTTTTTGCTCAATATTAAAATTTACATTGTAGTCATGAATGAATTTTAATGCATGAGCTAGAGGTTAGTGCAAAAGTTGTTTTTGCTTTTTCAAACTATAAATTTGTAAAAAGTAGATGGTTACCAAGTGAAGCTAAATCACTTAAAATAACTTGTTTCAATTTTAAGATATGTCCCCCTTCTTTGTCTATATAAATAGCCGATGGGTAGCCTCAAGGACACACATTATTCTTTTGGAGGAAGTGCCACTTTGCAATCATGGGTGAAGCTAGAGAGAAACTCTTTCTCTGATAATTTTTTCTCTCCCTTCCTTCTTCAGACATGTAGGATAGCCCTTCCAAAAATCCTTGAAGCTTCTCTTCTCTTCTCCATATGTATGTAGAAGATCTACTAAAATCCAACAAGCTTCTCTACTCTTCTCCACACATACATGGAAGGTGTGCCAAAATCCTCGAAGATTCTTTGCTCTTCTCCATGCATGCACAGAAGCTCTACTAAAACTCATTGAGCTTCTCCTCAAATTTCCTTCATGTATGGACCTTGTGTTGAAATCTCATGAGCTTCTCTCATCTCCTCCATACGTGTGTGAAGGCTTTGTCAAAATCCTTCGAGCTTCTTCTCTCTTCTGTACACACATGCAGAAGTTTTACAAAAATTCCCCCATACTTCTCCTCTCTTCTCCACAAGTGCATGGGAGTTTTTCCAAGATCCCCAAACTTCTCTCCTTTTCTCCATGTGTACTTGAAATCTGTGCCAAAATCCATGTAGCTTTTTCTCTCTGCTCCACCATCATGGGGAAGCTCTATTGAAATCAACCAACCTTTTCCCTCTTCTCTAAAACTAGAGGAAACTTTGTTGAAATCCACCTAGCATTTTTCTCTCTTTTCCAGAATTTTGCGAAAGCTCATCAAATTAATCCAAATGATGGCCCCTAAGATACATTGTGAAGGAGAGGAGGTTGTAAGGAAAGGTATTTCTAGAGAACTAGAGGAAGACACTCTAGTGAAGCACTTAGAGGATGATATCGAGGATGAAGATCATATCATACTAAGTAGTGATAATTAGGTTTATGATGTTTATTTTGAATTTTTTAGATTTTTACTTGAGTTAAATGCGATTATTCTTGTTTATTAATTGGAAAATTTGTATTCCTTGCTTTGATATGTCTCTTTTATGGTTGTGTTTATGAAGTAATAAGAAAATTAAAAGTGAATTGAGAGTGATGGGTATAGCTACTTAAAAGCACGGCATGTTGCGTTCCCACCATAGACAAGAGGTCCCTTCATAATGTGCAACCGATTGCCCAAGACCATCACAACTACTAGGGCTCTAGGGAGACTTTTACAAGTTGAGGATGGGATTAGTGACTTATAAGCCCAGATGCATTTTAGAAGCTCTACACTATTTAGGGAATATGGTGACGACTCAGTATCAATAGTTGTAGTTTAGAGTGGTTTTCTTGATATTGATGTCACATGGTTCTATATCTATAGGTTAAAAACTTATGGGGTACTTAATGAAGTCATGATTTCATCTATATGTCTATGGGACATGTCTATCATTGTTTATGTTAAATTCATGCTACATCTCAATATATGTTATGAAGTTGGAGTTTGTTTTTATGTAAAGTGTGAATGAAAATTAGGTAGACTTATTCCTAGACATGTAAATGGTGTAATATGTATTGTAAATAAGGGAAATTATCAATTTGAAGTGTGTGATGCCTTCAAGATAGACTTTGTGGCTTTGAGTGCAAATTAGGCTCATTTCACTATCGCAATGGTCCAAGTGGATCCCAAATTTGAGTTCTGCATTAAAACTTATGGTTGTTTTAAGTTGTGCCCAATATTGAATTTACACTATGATACAATGTCACATGTATCCGAACCTAGTTTGTATGAAGGGTAGTTTGGTAGTCGTGCAAGATTTTTAATGCATGAGTTGCAGGTGAGTACAACAAGGCATGTTTAGGCTTTTTTGGACTTTTAAATTTCTAAAAAGTAGACGGTTACTAAGTCAAGCTAAATCACTTTAAAAAAACTTATTTCAAGTTCAAGATAATCCCCCTCTTTGTCTATATAAATAGCCCATGGGTAGCCCTCACGTAAGTCACTCATGAATATATGTGTGCATCATGTGGGTTCTAAATAAGGTATTTTTAAAATACCATTTTTATACATTTTTTACATACAAAAGGGTGTAATATAAAGGGGTTATTTACAAATTGAATAGAAAAGGGTTATCTTTTATTTAGGAAAAATTCACAAATAAGGATATTTATAAATAGGCATTGAACACACGTGATGTAGAGGATATACATATAGTAACTTCCCCGAAGGCCGGTAGCCTCAAAGATATACATAATTATTTTGGGGGGAGATGCCATTCTACAATAGTGGATGAAGCTAGAGAGGAACTCTTTCTCATAGTTTTTCTCACCCTTCCTTTTTCACACATGTAGGATATTTCTTCCAAAATTCCTTGAAGCTTCTCTTTTCTTCTTCACATATGTGTAGAACTTCTACTAATATCCAACAAGCTTCTCTCCTTTTCTCTACACTATGTGTTGAAATGTCCAAAGATTCTCTCCTCTTCTCAGTGCGTGCACATAAGCTCTACTAAAATTCACTAAGCTTCTCCTCAGATTTTTATGCATGTATGGACCCTATGTTGAAATCTCACGAGCTTCTCTCCTCTTCTCCATACGTGTGTGGAGGCTTTGTCAAAATCCTTTGAGCTTCTTCTCTATTCTCCACACATAAGAAGAAGCTCTATACAAATCCCCAACACTTCTCTCCTCTTCTCCATAGGTGCATAGGAGCTTTGCCAAGACCCCCCAAGCTTCTCTCCTTTTCCCCACACGTACCCAAAAGCTCTACCAAAATCCTTTAAGCTTATCCCCTCTTCTCCACACATGCATGAAAGCTCCACCACCAAACTCCACGCAACATTTTCTCTCATCTTCTCCATCATGTAGAAGCTCTATTAAAATCTGCCAAGCATTTTCCCTCTTCTCTAAAACTAGTGGAAACTCCGTTGAAATACACCTAGCATTTTTCTCTCTTTTCCAAAACTGTGTGAGAGCTTAGTCAAATTACTCCAAATGATGGCCCCTTAGAAACATCATCAAGGAAAGGAGGCCATAAGGAAAGGTACTTCTGGAGAACTAGTGGAAGACACTCCACTGAAGCACTTAGACGATGACATTGAGGTTGTAGATCATGTCATACTGAGTAGCAATAACTAGGTGTGTATTGTTATTTTAAATTTCTTAAATTCTTTTTACTTCAATTAAATTTGATTAGTTTGTTTATTTATTGGAAAAGATTATATTCCTTGCTTTGGTATTTTTGTTTTGATGGTTGTGTTTGTGAAGTAACAAGAAAAAGGATAATAGATTGAGAGTGGTGGATATAGCTATCTCCAAGCACACCATGTTGAGTTTTCACCATAGACAAGAGGTCTCTTGGTAAGGTGCAACTAATTGCCTAAGACCATGCTAAATATTAGGACTCTAGGGTGACTTTTATGATTTTAGGATAGGATTAGTGACTTGATAATCTAAATGCATTTATGAAGGTCTACACTATTTAGGGAATATGGTGAAGACCTAATCTTGGTAGTTCTAGTTTAGAGTGATTTTATTGACATCTATGTCACATGGTTTTTAGTCTACAGGTTGAAATCTTAGGGGATCTTTAATAATGTCACAATTTCATATGCTATGGGATGTGTCTATCATTGTTTATGTTGAATTCTTACTATATCTCAATATCTTGATTAATTGGAGTTGATTCTTATTTTGAGTGTGAATGCAACTTGGGTAGACTTGTTCTTGGACATGTGAATGGCCAAAGTATTTACCTCGAATAAGGGAAATGATCAATTTGAAGTGTCTGATCCCTCACGATACCCTTTACATTTGTGAGTACAAAACATGAGCTACTGCAAGGTGGATTCAGTCAGCGAAAAATCATCAAGAAAGATGAAGATTTTTGGCTACGAATGACAAGGAAAAGCTAGGCTATAACTAAAAGAGACAAGAAGAAGACTTGTTGATGTGGATGAATGCGTAAAGAGGGAGTAATGTGGGTATCATTGGACTACTTGGAATGATCTATACAAAGATTACATGATGCTCATTGTTGTTTGCTACTTGCTCATGGAGTTCTACCTTGATTGAAATACAATCTATTACTTGGAAGTGTTTAGATTAGAGGTATATATGTGGATAGATTTGGGTTTTTCTTTTCCCTATTTCTCAATTATTGTAGGTTTAAAAAAAGGGATTTTGGGCTTTTCCTTTCCCCATTGCTTTATTGTAGAAAAATAGGGATTATGGGTTGAGAAAATAGTCTTTTGAAAGCTTCAAGGCATGAGATTTTGTTTTATGTTCATTGTTTTGGATATACACTATTATTTGCATAGTTAGGCCTGATTTTGGATTATATTATATTGTTTTATGCTTGAATTCTTGTATGACAATCATGGAATCTTGTGGGCTGATTTAATTCATGTTTTATTTGGACCAAGTCCTATGAAATATTTTTTACAAGTGAATGTATATGCTATAGAAGATTTGAGCTAAACTTTTATTTGTAGGAGCAGTTAGACTTTGTTCTCAAGCATGAATCTATTGTAACTAAAGCATTCTAGGCTATGGAAAGTAGTTGAAATTTTTTCTGATCAAAATAGTTCCAATGACTTGAAGGTCTATATCCAAAAAGTTGATTTATGTGGGCTAATATTTTGTGCAGTTTGTAATACATGAGATAAACCCATTCATAAAAGAAATTTGTACAAAAGATAGAAAATGGGATGAATTTAAGAAAGCTCAAAAGGGAGATTTTTTTGTATTAGAGGTACATGTTTGGTTACTTAAAAAACTTTCATGGAGTGGTTTATGAAACCCAATAAAGGTCTTGCAAATATAAAGCTTTTGTGTGAATTTGAGTGTGGCCAGCTAGATATTACAAAGTGATAGCTCTTGAATCTTAGAAAATAGAATTTTTTCTATGGGTTGGAGAACCTACATTGCAACTAAGCTTGGAAGATCTTCTTGAAGATGAAACTACACAACATGGTTTAGAAATAGAGTGATAGGATGTCAAGACAATTGTCTCTATGCTTGTCAAGGGATAGAAGAGATAGGCTAGGATACATGTAGTATTTATGCATTGATGTCTCTAGCTAGGTCAGAGATCATACAAGAAAACAACATGTTTCCATAGTTGCACTTGTAAAAGACGGTCTAATGAATGAATTGGTCAATGGTATGTGCAATTTTCAACAATTAAAGTTTGCAAGGATGCAAGAAAAGGGTGGATTTTGGAGCCCCAAGAGGAACACCAAGAAAAACCAAGAATCTAATGGAATAAAATCTATCTTGTCACATCAACAAGCATGTTTTTCATATTTTCATCAACCACAAGGAGAAAAACAACACTAATCTTCATGCAACATCATATAGCAATTCTCCCACTGATTTATTCACAACAAATCTTCAACATATTCTTCATAGAAACCAACAAATAACCACAATGACAGAAAGGAAATATCAACTTTGAATGGAATTCATCATATACTATTCATATTTCATAATCTTCATAGTCTTCATAGTGTTTCTTATGTAGATACAATGTTCCTCATAGAAAATTGGCTCTCTCTCATACTCTATCTCTCTCACATATGCTATCTCTCAATAGCACATTGGAGTCATAATGAATAATCCTCTCCTGGTCATGGATGCCCCTCCCAAGGGGTATGCCTGATATGAAGAGTCACCAAAGCCACTATAATGTCCCTCAAAAGCTCATTACTGTCATTGTCACTATAGTCTTCACTTTCAGTCTTCTTCAACTACTTCTTTTGCTTCTTTGATCTATTTTGAGTTTTTATTCTTCCTCTTCCAAGATTGGAAATTATTTCCCAAGCTAAACATCCATCCATTAGAACATATACATAAGCAAATAGAGGCTTAGAGAACAAAGACGGAGGCTCTACAAAACAATATGGAGAGTCAATAGAAGGCATAAAAATCGTATAGCTCAAACCAAAACCACTTCAAACCATCCAAAACCATTCATAACACTCTCAATAATTCCTCAAAAGACTTATTTATAATCCCAACCTCACAAACAAAAAGAAATCAAATCAAAATAGAGGCAAAACAAACCCTATCAGGACCAAACACACACATTACAAAACTTATCAAAACATCATGTCTCAACGGAAAACCATCATGAGCTTCACAAACATACTCAACCCATCCCAAAACATTTCAAAACACTTCCAACTTAATAAAAATGAATTAGTAAATCCTTGAAATCAACCATTCAACTCACAAAAACAACAAAAATCAATCCAAAAAAACAATTCAGTTCAACCCTCAATATATCCCCACACTTAATCAAGGAGCACCCTCGCAACCTTGAGATAAGGAAGAATACTAAGCCCAAAAACTAGCTCAACATTGTGTTCTCCAACATAGATGAAATAGCATCCATAAAAAAACCTCAACCTCATCAATCTCCAAGAAAACCTAGATCTATCAAACTGACTGACGAAAGGAAAACCCTTAAAGCATAAACCAATTCTTAGTGTTCAAAATAGAACTAAACAAATTAGTAAAGGATATAAGAGGTTCTTCCACTCCTTTGCAAGTCTTCAAAACTTTATTCATACCCATAAATCAACATCTTCAATTCTTTTTCTACTTTCTCAAACCATATCTCCAAATAAAAACAAAGTAAACATACCCACACACTAACACATAACACATAAAAATATGAATGACATCCCAACTAGAGAGAATGAAAAAGAGAGATTCCATTAACACTCAATCCACAAATTACATCCATAAAGAAATCATCAGTGAAGATATTCCCTTTCTGATGATTTTGAAACCTATCCATAGAGAAAGATTGGTCTACAAATATCTTGGGAAGTTTTTGAAAGAATTATAAACAACACATCCTCTCTACAAGGACAAGATATCTAGTCAAAAGACAAAGAGCATGAAAGTACAAGATATCTAATTGTTGGGGATCAATATCCACATTGACATTCAAGTATACCTTTGGGACCTACTTCTAATCATTATGAGATTGTTGATGCATGTACACTAAGTACCAAGCAAAGTGAGTAGTCAATCTAATTGAAGGATCAATAGATTTATGATGGATATGAGAAAATTGTAAATATTTCTAATAAGCTTGGATAGGAGTTTGCCAATCTACTGAATTTATAGGCCAATTAATCTAAGGTCCTATCAATTTGGCTCCATGCTCTTTGTCTTTGTATCTATAGATCAATACAAGAGTGACTACTAACCAACTAAGGGGTGCTTGGAATGAAAGAGGTAGATGAAGGAAGTGGAACAAGTACCAAGGGATGAAGTGATGAAGTGATGGATAAGCCAAATTATAAAAGAAGAAAGAGTTAAAGATGGAGATTTGGGTAATTTTACTAAATCATATAAGAAAGGATTTAGGAAATAGGCTGGAAAAGTGAAAAGGAGTGTGATAAAAGGTGTAGGACAAGGAGTAGGAGAGAAAACACGATCAACAATAAAGGGACAATGAGTGAAAATAGGGATTTGAGGAGCACCTTTTGGTTGAAAAGAAGATGGGAAATGACATAAGGAGTTGTTTTAAGGATGGATAGATAAGAATCAAATCTGTGGAGGTGATTTGTTTATAATAAGTAAGGGAAAGTAATGAGGGACCTTGAACAGAGTAGTGACTATAAGATTCAAAGAAAGAGGGATCAAAAGAAAATTGATTAGAAATATGGGCTAAAAGATCCTCTCTCAATTGGTTAGCAATTTGTAATCATGTAGGAACTTTTAATTGCCTATGATTCAATACCACAGACTCAATCATGGAATGCCAAGACACCTCAAGACATGCATCCACTTTGGAAAAATAGGATTGAAAAATCTCATCCATTTGCAACTCCAACTATTTGACATAAAGAACAGCTTGCAAGATGACATCCCCCAAATACCAAGACATATCCTCATCATTAGGAATCATGAGATCACCTCTAAGGTATATATAAGATATTAGCATTGTGTTTAGAATGATTGAATCCACAAAAAACATTCTTGCAACTTCTACTAAAATATTTGAAGTCCAAACACCACCCCATCCATCGTCTAGACGAGGCAAATCCATAATGGAAAGCTTTATGTAAAAAGCCAGCTTCTATTGTTACTGATAATGTACAAAAAAGGAATGGTCTAATAGGATGTACTCCCGAAACTTCTCAAAATAAGAACACAAAATATCCATTCTAGAATAAAGTCTTTCCACTTTGTCTTGGAACAAAGGACATAAAGTAGCTTAACGTTGAAGAGCAACCAAGTCCATAGCTAATAAGAACAGTATTGATGGTATTCTAGGACTTGAAGGAATGGAGAATACCTTAGCCAAGTTTTCTTTTAACTCCTCAATGTTGGTATTATGATGCTCAATAGTACAATTGGATGATTATAACTCAACATTTTGGGTAGCAATTAAAGATTTAAGCTCTTATATCTCCTAAAAATGATTGTCCTTATTCTCATTGGCAGTAACTACTTGAGCTGTTGCTTTAGTAAACCAAGTATGCAAAGAGGAGATTTCCACGTTCTACACCTCTATCAACTTAGTTTGTGACTCCATCTACTTGAAAAGATTGGAAAGAGTTTCCTTGGATGAGGCAAGCTTAGTGGTAACCTTAGGTAACTCCTCCTTGGAGTGTTGCATCTCATCGTGGTGAAAAGAAGAGTACAACTCTATTGAACACAAGCTATAACTAAGATCTCTATAGAGCTTTGAATATCCTTACAAAGGAAAGGAATGGCGTCTCTTGAAACTAGGTTATGCAGAGAAGAAATTAGTATATCCAAACTACCATCCTTTTGTACCCTAAATAAATTTAGAGCTATGAGGCATGGAGAAATGGTACTACTGGATGTAGTAGAAATTGGCATGAGAGGAACAGGTTCCTCTTTCTGCTACTCACTTTAAGCACTTTCTCTGAATGACCACAAGAGGAGGGGAGTCATGATCTTTAGGGATAGGCTTAGAATCCGCAAGAGAAGGATGGGGAACCATTGGAGGGTTATCAAAGAGGTGAGGAAAGCATACAAATAAGAACCATATATGACATCAGTCACATTATCCCTAGTCACCGTGATGTAATGTTGGTCAATTTTAGCTAAGAGATAGGAACTCAAGTCAATAGTTATGCCCTTCAGCACTATTCTAGAAGAGGTGAACAATTCCTTGGACATGAAATTGGTCCACATCACAAAAAACTGCCCCAAGCAAACCACATCGTAGAAAAAAATTGGCATTACCTATCAACATGTGCGACTACTGATAGCTTCATGAAATGCAATAAACATGCACCCTAATCCCAGTATCAAGAAAGAAAATAAAAAGAAATGAACATACCATATCCCAAACCACATCATTGTGACCATCAAAACAAAAGGAATACCACAAAATACACCACTCAGGACATAGTTGAATCAAGACTAGACTAGAACCTTTCAACATGCATAGACGAATCAACTACGTCTCCCTTGTGCCACGTATCGCATTCATTGATTAGATGAGAAATGTACAGTGAGGATAGATTTAGGTTTAATAGAAGATGGATTTTATCAATTATTATCAATGGATGATTTTTTAAATTAGGTGATGAACTTTAAAAAGAGAACTGCAGTTCATTTTATCCTTTAAGAAAAAGTATTATGCTTTACGTTGCATTGAGCGAACCCAAACTTCGATCCCAACTTCATAAGTCTTCAAATGCATATTCATTTGAGTCCAATTTAATATGTATGTAGCACCTTTTGTTGCCAATGTGTGCAAGAATGATGGCGGTTGGTTCATTTTATTACCAATTAAAAAGTGTGTGTGTTTAGCACATGAACCGCGTGCAATGTGGATGGTAGATTCATTTTATTTCATTAAAATTGTTGTGTGCTGAGTGTGGATGCATGTGGAAAAAGTGATCAACTAGTTCCTTTTAACCATTAAATGTGGCTAGAATGTAGGAAAAATCAAATAAAATATAAATACATGTAGGGTGTGTAAATGCACCCTAATCTGAATTGGCACATAAAAATTGACAGCTAAAGAGATAATCAACCTCAAAGCAATCCAAAAGATCCACCAAGCTCAAAATTGATTACATGAGGGAAAAATACCAAAAAGATCACTTATATTTATTTTAAAAAAATTTAGATTTATTTTGGATTTTTAGATATATTTTGTTAATTCTTATTTGATTTTTAATGGGTTATGTTTGTGGAAACACTACAAGGGAATGGGGCAATAGCAATTGCGACGCCGATTAGCGACGGCGGATGTCGGCATCGCTATAGGCGTCGCTATTGGCGTCGCAATTGGCGTCGCTATATGCGACGCTATTTGCGTCGCATTTGCGACGCAAATAGCGACGCATATAGCGACGCCAATTGCGACGCCGCAGGGAAAAAAAGCGCGGCCGAAACCAGAGCGCCGTTTTCATTTTGTTTTCTTCGCCTTTTGAGAGCGAGAGCGAGGGAGAGAGCGAGGGAGAGAGCCAAGGCTTTGTGGGAGAAGAGGAGGAAGAGACTTGCCGCCGCCGCCGCCGCCGTCGTTGTTCGTGAAGGAGAGGAGGAGCCCTCGTTGCAAACAGAAGCCGCCCACGCTCGCCATATCTCATTGGTGAGTCTCCCTCTCTCTTTCTTTTACTTGTTGAAGGTTTAAATCGTTCTCTTTTGTTTGTTTAGGAGAGGAAATGAAAGAGAAGGAGAGGGAGAGGGAGAGAGAGGGAGAGAAAGAGAGGGAGAGGGAGAGAAAGAGAGGGAGAGTGCATTCTCTCTCTCCCTTTTGCTTGTTTAATGTTTAAATTACTTTCTTCTTTGCTTGTTTAGGAGAGGAAACGAGAGAGTAAGAGAGAGGGAGAGGGAGAGGGAGAGGGAGAGGGAAAGAAAGAGAAAGAGAAATAGAGGGAGAGGGAGAGGGAGGGGGAGGAAATAGGAGAGGGAGAGAAAGAGAAAGAGAGGGAGAAGGAGGGAGAGTGCATTCTCTCTCTCCCTCCCTCTCCCTTTTGCTTGTTTAATGTTTGAATCACTTTATTTTTTACTTGTTTAGGAGAGGAAATGAGAGAGAAAGAGAGTGAGAGGGAGAGGAAGGGAAAGGAAATGAGAGAGGGATAGAAAGAGAAAGAGAGGGAGAGTGCATTGTATCTCTCCCTCTCCCTTTTGCTTGGAGGATGTTTAAATCACTTTATTTTTTGCTTGTTTAGGAAATGAGAGAGAAAGAGAGATAGAGAGGGAGAGGGAAAAAAAGAGAAAGAGAGGGAGAGGGAGAGGGAGAGGAAGAGGGAGAGGGAGGGGGAGGGGAAGGAAATGAGGGAGGGAGAGGGAGAGGGAGAGGGAGAGGGAGAGGGAGGGAGAGGGAGAGGGAGGGGGAGGGAGGAAATGAGAGAGGGAGAGAAAGAGAACGAGAGGGAGAGGGAGAGGGTGAGGGTGAGAGAAAGAGAGGAAGAGAGGGAGAGGGAGAGAAAGAGAGGGAGAGGGAGAGAAAGAGAGGGAGAGGGAAGGGAAGAAAATTTAAGATAATATACGTATTGATAATGGTATGCAATGTGCTTTGCATACGGCCACGTACTTCATCAAAATGAACCCAAAATTATTGTTATAGAAAAAGAAACCCTTAAATTGAGTATAGGATAATTTCTCTCAGGTCTTATGACTATGAGTAGAATTGATTGAAATAAATTTTATTACTATAGTTATAAAATTTCATAGATGGCGCGCATTAATTTTAAAATGGATTACTTATACTCAAAGCCGAGATATAACAAAAAATTATCTACCGGGACAAACAAATCGTTGAGCATGATACAAGGCCGAGATATAACATCGGAAAATCTCTCGACTACTATATACAATGCAAGGTTTATGGTCAACTTGCAACTTGACGTACATCTCCATAAAGCTATCCATTTAAGCCTTGTTTGCTGTAATGTAGATAAGATGGCAAACGAAGAAGGTCCTATTGTTCAAGACCGCGAGTCGTATCTTAATCAGCGTGTCCCATGTCCTTGCTCTCAATGCAAGTTGGCAATTAGACGAAAACGCCGATTGTCGTTAGAACACGTACGACGATTTGGCGAGTTTCAATCTGAGATCATTGATCAGGCGATTGCAGACTTTCAGCAAACGGTAATTTGAAGTTAGCATTTTTCATGCATTGTACTCTCAAGCTAATTAAAAACCATACACAATAAGATTGGGTCTTGTTGGTAAATTTTGTATCCAGGGGGGTGATGTCTCGACCCAAGGGGGAGTGCACCCTTTGCGGCCAATTAGAAGAGTTCGTGGACGTGCGATGGATGGATTGCAGGAGCCAATCGACCACTCGCAAGGCCCATCTATACCGTCAATGCCAGAGGAGACAGACAACCTTCCCGACTTGCCTACAATCTTGGAGCCTGAGATGGAGGCAATGATCGATGCATTGATTCCCATGGATGTTGAGACATCTGACCCGCTCAGAGAGGAAGCATCCATACCATTATATGATGGGTGCCGAGTATCTCGGTTGAAGACATTGCTTGCACTCTTAAGTGTGCAAGCAAAATACGGTTGGAGCGATACGAGTGTGACTGAGTTATTCAGGTACCTTGCACACAGACTTCATTGTTTTTTTTTTAAACAGTATTATTGCAAACATGGATAGATTTTTCAAGGTGTTTTATGATTTTTTCAGGTTATTGAAATATCATATATTGCCACCTGCAAACACCATGCCTGAGTCTCGTGATGATGCGCGACATGTTTTACGGAAGCTTGGCATGGACTACAATAACATCCATGCATGTATCAACGACTGCATATTGTTTCGAGATGAATACGAGAGTATGGAGACATGCCCAAAGTGTGGTGCTCACAAGTATCGACAGGACTTGCAAGGGCAAACCATCCCTCAAAAAGTCCTCAGACACTTTCCGCTCATCCCCCGCATAAACCACATGTTTCGCACGTCTGCCATGGCAAGCTTGACAACGTGGCATGTGCAGAATAGGTCCACGGATGGAGTTCAACGAATATCAGCAGATTCGCGCGCATGGAGCCACATTGACTCTACCTTCCCAGGCTTTGCGCGAGAGCCAAGGAATCTTCGGCTCGGTCTCGCCATGGATGGTGTGAACCCATTCGGTCTGCGCTCGACTTCTTACAGTGTGTGGCCTATAGTGCTTGTCAACTACAACATTCCTCCATGGCTTTCTACGAAGAAAGGACATCTCATCCTTAGCTTGCTCGTCCCGGGCCGCTACAAAGTAAAAAATATGGACGTGTATCTTCGTCCATTAGTCGATGAGCTTAAGATTTTGTGGGAGGAGGGAGTCACGGTGCAAGATATGAGCAGGCGCGATGGTCGGCGGTCAGCCAACATTCGAGCCATTCTCATGTGGACGATGCATGACTTTCCGGGATTGGGAGAGTGCTCAGGTGAGCAGACCGAATTGTTCTCGCCGGTAATATCTATATTTTATTTCATTCAATCAAGTATTCACTAGGTCGTGGATCGCCTTGCAGGTCTCGTTACCAGATTGCATGCATGATCGAGAGGAAGCACGAGCCGAATTCCGACGCAGTACGCGTCATCGACCGATTCGATATCCCGAAGGCATGGAGGAGATGCCGCGGTTTATGTCAACACGATGGTTGCATGGAGCCTTGACCGCAGCATCCAGCGAAGGGACAGAGGTCTCAATGGAGGAGTGGGAGTTCTCGAGGGGATGTAGTCCAAAGGTAATGAGGGGTTTAGAATGTGTCGTATCTAAATTTGCTTGCTACATCTAATTTGAGTGTTTCAATGTGCAGTACAAAATATATAGTGCAGCGTGGTCACGCGGACGGCATTTTCGGGTGGAGCGTATTGACAAAATGCGCTCCACAATGGACTGTGGTGTCATGGCAAGGTTTGAGCAAGAGAGCCGGCGACGAGCAACGCATCCGAACACGGTTGTGGATGAGATGGAGTATTTTGGGAATTTGCAAAGTATTATTACGGTGGATTACTGTAGCTTCTCCATGATAATATTCGACGTGCAGTGGTTCAAAGTGGTACTTGGAGGAGCTGGCGCAACAGTTCGACGAGGTCCATCTGGATTTCTCGAAATAGATTCCGAAAAAAAATGGATGGATTTGCGCGACACCTTTGTGTTGCCGGCCCATTGTGAACAGGTGCAACTAGGCATTTGCTTGCTAATTGTAATACGACATGGTTTATGTCACAATGGTTTGAAGACGGTTTGTAAGTGTTTGTGAACAGGTAATCTTCTATCCAAATCCCCGACAACCTCGATGGTGGTATGTTATACCTTCAACTCCTCGAGGTGCGAGAGTATACAATCAAAGCGATGTTCCAGGCATAGATGAAGAAAATATGCAAATAGAGGGATCGAAATTACAAGGGGTGGAGGCCACCGCAAGCTTGGAGCCTGCATCGGCTAACAATGATGGAAATACAGAAGTCGTAGAATTTTTTGAGAACGAGACAGACTCGTTGTTTTGTGGTGATATGTCTATCGACCTTCCAGTGTATGCAGAGTTGTGTCAGGAGATTAACATGGAACCATAGAATACTTCATTCTTGGAGAATTGTATTACTCAATTCGTTGTTTAGATCTTCCATAAAGGTACATAAGATATGCATTTTAAGAGGGATTTTTCAAAAATGATTTTATTAATGTGCTTTGTATAGTTTAAATTGATTATTCTAACATTATTTTTTATCTGTGCAGGTATCGACATTTTCAGGATGAGTCGAGGGATGAGCGATGAGGAGTTTCAGGAGATGATGGCACGTATGTCTCCAGATCAGCTCGCGAGATTCAGAGAGATAGCAGATCAGGAGCTGTCTCGTTCTTCGTCAGGACGCTCTGCTAGATCAGCTTCGGCGCGATCAGATGCTTCAGCTTCGAGTAGACGATCTCGACGCTCGCGACTTGGGCCAGAGGGAGGGACTGCGACTGCAGGAGGATCAGGGGGGTGCTGCTGTGGAGACACGGACGCGGTGTCTCCGTCTCGTCGTTCAGCTGGAGCTCGGTCACCGCCAGGATTTGTCACACCTGTGGGGACGTCCACTCCAGTTACTCCGGCTTTTGCGCAGCCGTCGGCAGATGTCACGCCTTTTGGTGGCACCCCCTCTGGTGGCACTCCTTTTGGTGGCACACCCTCTGGCGGCACCCCTTTGTGTGGCACTCCAGGAGAGGGTACCCCCGTCGGTACACCGGATGTTCAGGGATCTCCTGGATATGCCCAGGAGCGTGGACGGAGATGGGAGAGGGCCCATACACGACACACTCCTAGGGATTATGGATACCTAGTGGATGGCAGGTCAGGAGCCATTATCATGAATGATGAGGGGAGGAGGGTGATGGCTCGCATGAGGGAGTTGTGCCAACAAGTTTTTCGGCACAACGTCCTGGATCATTGGAGGAACATACCGGAGGGGAGCAAGGAGTACATAGTAGCATCCTTGCACGAGGAGTTCCCGGTGCCAGCCGCAGTGGATAGATTCTCTACGAGCTGGATGATGGATTGCATGCGTGCATACATGTCACATAGACGATCCGACGCACGCAAGGCAATCAAGAGTGGGGCTCCAAAGCCCGAGTGGTTAGATGCAGACGACTGGCACCGACTGAGGGAGGAGGCTACAAATTCGCCAGGACGTTGGAGTCAGCAGCGGGAGGCGGCGAGGGCACGAATCGAGGCCGGATCGGTACATCATCTTGGGAGTGGCGGCCACATGACATATTTGGAGGACTTTGTAAGATTCTCTTTTGTTTTGCTTATTTGTTTTTTTGAGATATTCTTTGTACTGACAATCATGTTTCTAACAGTTAGCATTTTGTTTTCTTTGCAGCACTCCATTACAAATCGCTATCCGCAAGGCCTTGAGACTCGATATGCGGAGAGGCACGGTCTCAGATCATTGATCGACCGATTGTATAGACGCGGTGGCCCAGTAAGTCACTCATCTTTCTTGTCCGTAGTTACCATGAGATATTTGAATGCATTATTGTATGGTGGATTGATATGTTGTTTCTTTTTCTGCAGAATCCGTTTGATGCTCCTTTACAGCGGGAAGAGCTTTCGGGGGACAACGATTTGTAGCTCGCCCTTGGATCCTTAGAGCTCACATACCTTTAGTTTTTAGTCGCCCGATCTATGTAGACATTTTCTATGTATTAGTGATATTGTTTTATGATTGTACCAATCGCATTTTATGCGATATCATGTATTTATTTCATCCATTAGTTTTATGATTTCAGTATACATTCTTTTTGTTTGCAAACGCTTTGTATGAAGCAGTGCAGAAACTATTTTGTATGGCTCTCATACAGCACACAGTGCTATATGTGGCAGGGCAGCTTGCTGCCCTGCCACAAAATTTTTTTTTCTCTGTTACCGTCGCTATTTGCGTCGCAAATTTACTGCATTCGTCGCTATTGCTGTCGCTATCAGCGTCGCAAATTGTCTGTAACCGTCGCTATATGCGTCGCATTTGCGATGCATATAGCGACGCATATAGCGACGGTTATAGCGACGATTCTATGGCGTCGTCAATAACGACGCTTTTTGCGACGACGGGGGCAAATTTTGTTGTTTGTATTTTCGTCGCTTTAAACGTCGCTATAAGGTCTATATCTTGTAGTGAAACAACAATCAAAAGGTTGAGAACAAGTCATGGAATTTTTTTGGATTTTAACAAACTTTTAGGAAAATTTTCAACTATTTTTTTTGAATTTTTAAGAATTTCAAATTAAACTTTAATGTTTTTATTAGGTTTTCTAAAATTTTTAATTCTTTTATTTGCAAATTTCAAGTTGAAATGCATTGAAAAAATGCTAGTGAATTTTTAGAAATTTTTTATATTTATTTAAATTTTTATGTGTTTATTTGGAGTTCTTTTTATATTTTTTATCTTTTAACCATTTTAAAATTTTGGTAAATTTGTGCGATGTCATGGGATTTTATGTTTACAGTGTGAAAAATGGAGATGTAGTGGATCATGTATGTCTACATACTTGGTCTACAAAAGCTTCAAGATAGGTTACAAGACGTAAAGTAGAGACTCTTTACGTTCATTTTTGTTTGGAAGTCACTTTGTTCAGCAAGTCTACTAGGTTTGAGCAGGCGACATGGAATAAGCCTTGTTAGCGACTTAGGTAACTGAAGTGTGGTTGTGTGAAACTTTGGAGTTGTGTGGGAGAGAACAAGGAGATCAGCGTGATTTGCACTGCAAAGCATGGGTGTGTGCTGCAGGGACAAATTTGGAGCATAAGTGGAGCTACCAAGGGCATGCAACTAGAGTTCAACTCAGAAATGGGCAAGAGGGAGGAGGGGAAGGTAAAATGTGTCTGTTGTATGCATTTTCAGAGACAGGAGGAGAGCTATGGTGCTATCCTGAACAGGAAAAAACAGGGAATTCATGACCAACAAGGTCTCTTCTTGCTTCATCTTTTTTCTCATGGCTTTTCTTGATGCCAAAAGCTTGAACCTTGCATAAAGAGGGCAGCCCACAGTCCCCTCAATTTGGAAGAGCTTGCAAGTGATCTAAGTGCATGTATATATTGGCAAGGGATCCTAAATAGCAGGGCATCCTTGGGCATTCATTAGAGAAGCTTATGATTGGATTTATATGCATTCTGGATCTTGTTTGGCCATGCATGCATTATATGATCGGATTAATGAGTTACATAGAAGAGATGTTGATTGCATAGCTTTTAAGAAAGCTTTGAGATAAGATTTTTTATTGGAAGATGCAAGATTGGTAACTAAAAAGACATTTACAGATTTGATTGAAAAGCCCAATAAAGGGTTGGCTACTACAACTTTGCTCCATGAATTTGAAAGTCAATAAGTGCAGTTGGATGCCGATGAGTAGCAATCATTGGAGAGTCAAAATTGTCATAAACAGGGCAGCCCACAGTCCCCTCAATTTGGAAGAGCTTGCAAGTGATCTAAGTGCATGTATATATTGGCAAGGGATCCTAAATAGCAGGGCATCCTTGGGCATTCATTAGAGAAGCTTATGATTGGATTTATATGCATTCTGGATCTTGTTTGGCCCTGCATGCATTATATGATCGGATTAATGAGTTACATAGAAGAGATGTTGATTGCATAGCTTTTAAGAAAGCTTTGAGATAAGATTTTTTCTTGGAAGATGCAAGATTGGTAACTAAAAAGACATTTACAGATTTGATTGAAAAGCCCAATAAAGGGTTGGCTACTACAACTTTGCTCCATGAATTTGAAAGTCAATAAGTGCAGTTGGATGCCGATGAGTAGCAATCATTGGAGAGTCAAAAAATTGAATTGTTTCTAAAGGCTACAGATCCTGTCTTGCAAGAGAAGCTGACTGATCATTTAGAAGATGCCTCTTCTGAAATGGGTTTAAATCATATTGGGCTAATGTAAGTAAGGCAATGCATATGTTGGTAAAGAGAGAGAAGATGAAATTAAGATGGGGTATAGGCACCACATCTGTCAGTGCTCGGAAGGGGGCTCAAAATTGTAGCGAAGGTGCCTATGGCTACAACGGGATTGCCGGCTATACCTACTGGTTTGAATCTTAAAGGTGATGTTGTGGATGAATTAATCAAGGGCATGATGTTGCGTAATGTTTTCTATTATTATTTTCTATGGTTTTAGCATACGTAATGCGTGACCACTCCTTTTTAAGGACCCCTAAAAGCTAATCTTTAAGGGGCCTTGCTAGGAGATCCCTTAGTAATTACTAGTATTCTCCTCACCCTTTTTTTCTCTACAACATCTCTTCAAAATTAGTCCCTTTCACCTCCAATACATGTTGTCAATACATGTAGTCTTGTCACCACTATATTAATTCTAGTCCTTTCCTTCTCTTCTCCTAATGCTTGTTTCTTTGGTTATCTCCTTTTGTCCATGTTGTTGAAGAGCTTTCACCCATGAATATCCATATTTTCCACATCAAAACAAAAGGTATGCACTAAAATTCTTCCCCACGATCGAACACAGAAGCACCTATATTGCAAGATCCTTATTCATGCAATGTATCAATTTAGACTTCAGATGTTTTCAAGAAGTCCCTATGGACTACTGACTCCTATTCTTCTTCGTCATAGACCTCTTCTCCCATTTGTCTCCCTTTTCTATGGATTCTTGAGTGATTATTTTCCTGCTCTTGATGATCAAAACCTGCATAAAGAAGGCGATTGTCCTCAAGCATGGATAGCTACAAGCACAATATTAGTAAGTTTGGGAATCTCCCAAATTCCATTTTTTGAATACTAAAAAGGTGGCACCTGGAAAACATGCCCATAAGTTTCTCAAAACCATATGATATGACCTATCATTGGATCAAAGTGCTTGAAAAATAGAATCTATTGAGCTATAGACCGCTCAATTTGGAGTTATAGTGTTCAAGTTATGACAAATCCAAGGATTTGACCACATGTTCCAAACTTATGGGAATTTCCCATATTCCCCAATATGGTGTTTACATCACTGGCAAGTAGTCTGCCTCAAGCTTCCATTCTATAATCTTCAAGAGTTTGTTTTTTCTTAATGCATTCACACAACTAACTCACATTGATCATGTACTGTTTCATATCTTGGTATATGGATTTCCACTTTTGATGGTATCATCTTGCTCATGGTTTTCCAATCCCATTAACTTGAAGATACCATTACTTAGAGATTAGATTGAAAGCCACCCTTTCTGCTAAACTTTAGATGTAGGTTTGATATGGCATATCTTAGGCAACAAGCCTAGCTAGTGCTTTAAGTGGAGGAGAAGTTGGAAACTCAACATTTGGACTTTACTTAAGACTACATTCGATAAGCATTACATACTCACAAATACCATTCAGAGCTAATAAGATGTGTGACCTAAATTTAGTACACCTAGCTGATTTAGTTGGGTCTACACTCATTTATGGTGCAAGATAAGAAAGTATGGGACCTCAATAGGACCAATTATTGGTTAGAGATCTAAGTTAGAGATTCACCCTAGTCACTATTTTGACTATTATGCCACACATGTACAATAGACCAACACTACAAGGGTACACACATATAGCGACACTAAGTAGCGACGTTTTTTTTCTAGCATCGCTATTTATGTCGCTAATCCTCAAAATATTTTAAGTCAAAAAATGCATCGGTATTAGCGTCGCTATCTGCGTTGCTAAAAACGTCACTATTAGCGTCACTATTTAGCGTCGCAAATAGCGACGTAAATAATAACGCTAATAGGACGCTAATAGTCACGACTTACTCTGGTAACATTTCGCGGAAACTCGAATGTTTCTTTCAAATGCGCGCGCGAACTCCAGAAGCAAGGCGAAGGCGGAGAGAAAGAGAAAGGGAGGTGAGCAAGAGAGGGAGATGAGCAAGGGAGGTGAGCAAGGAAACAAGCCGCGAGCCGCACGCGAGGAGAGGAGCGTCGCCTGCACGAAGAGGTCGTGGAAGAAGAAGAGAGCACGACAGTATGCCCTGTTTTGGTTTCTTTACAATCTTTGTTTTGCGTTGCAATGTAGGTTAGAAAGTGTTGGTTTCTCTTGGATCTTTGTGTTGCTTTGTGTTGCTTTGCAATGTAAGTTAGGAAGTGTTGAAAGAGAGAGAAATGGAAGCGAGTGTTTTCAAATTTTTTCTTGTGTTGGTTTTTATTCTTTGCAATGTAGGTTAGAAAGTGTTGGTTTTTCTTCAATCTTTGTGTTTCTTTAATTTGCAATGTAGGTTAGGAAGTGTTGAAAGAGAGAAATGGAAGAGAGTGTTTTTATATTTTTTCTTGTGTTGGTTCTCTTCAATCTTTGCAATGTATATAGGGTAGGAAGTGTTGAAAGAAAGAGAAATGGAAAGGAGTGTGAAGGGGGATGCTTGTTTTGCTTGATTATAATTTTAGAGAGAGAGTGAGAGAGATAGAGATGTAGAGAAAGAGAAATGAGATGCTTGTTTTGTTTGGATTGTATCTTTTGCAAGATCTTTCTAAACTACATATTTATCCACAATGATATTTCTAGATGTAGAAATACTTCTTTTTCTAGGATCATAAAAGTAAAATGCTTTGGTGATGTTACTATTACTCATGAGAATACGTTTGAGAGATTTAGAGTCTAATTTCTTTCTATGAGCATAATAATGCTTCCAAAAACTTTCAAACAACTCACTACTAGCATTTGACCAATAAAGGCTTCAAAAGGAGTTGTGCCTTTCAAGGCATAGTGGAAGATCTATTAACTGTTATAAAAATCTATGTGTGTGAGCATAGTTTAGAGCCGACCTCAAAGATAGATAAGTTTAGAGCTGAACTCAAAGAGATAGGTACGAAATTTTTTTAAAAAAGGACCTGAAATATATATAGTGGAGTGGTCCCAATATACAATATAGAATTGTTATTAAATTATCATTCCATTACATCGTAGTCAAGATGTCTAGCACTCACGACCAACATGGTGGGGATCGTGAGGCTTGGCTCAATCAACGTGTCCCTTGTCCATGCACACAATGCAAATTGGCCATTCGTCGAAAACGTCGTTTGTCCATAGAGCATGTGCAACGGTATGCAGAGTTTCAAGTTGAGATAATTGACCAAGCAGTCTTGAATTACGAGATTGCGGTAAGTTCTCTCTCATTACTATATGACATGTAATTGATTTAAGTATAAGAGTTTGGGGTTATCTTAGAAGTTAGCTCCTTAACATCCTTTACAGGGTCAGGGCCATGTCGATACATTGCAGTCCGCAGATCTCTTGTGTCCAGTAAGACGGGTTTTCATCCACGCTCTATACAAATGCCATCTGAGATAACTAACTGTCTCATAGAAGGTGATAACTCTCAACCCCCTTCTATGGGTGAGAACGCTGGAGACATGGACGATCCTCTTGCTGTTTTGGAGCCCGAGTTAGAGGACATGATGGAATCATTACTTCTGATGGACTCGGAATCCCAAGATCCTTTAATTGTGGAGGTTGCCATTCCATTGTATGATGGGAGTCGGGTATCCCGTTTGAAGACACTTCTTGCATTGTTGAGCATACAAACAAAGTATGGATGGAGCGATGTGAGTGTGACAGAGCTATTCAGGTATATTATGATGTGTATGATTCTTTATTTAAAGCCATTAAAATGTGCTATGTAGTACTCTAATAACGTGCTTCACTGCAATTTGTAGAACGTTGAAATCTTACATTTTGGCTACCCAAAACACGATGCCTAAGTCTCGTGATGATGCAAGATAAGTGCTGCGAAAGCTAGGCATGGATTATAATTGCATTCATGCTAGCCCCAATGATTGTGTTCTCTTCCGAGAAGAGTTTGAATTGTGGGCCACATGTCCCAAGTGCGGTGCGGACAGGTATCGAAATGACTTGCAAGGATAGACTGTTTGTTTCACAGAAGGTTTTGAGGCACTTTTTGCTGATACCGCGTGTTCGTCACATTTTTTAGACCAAGAGTTTTGCAAAGTTGACTACATGGCATGTGGAAAATCGATTCACTGATGGTGTACAACGTACACCAGCTGACTCAGAAGCATGGCATCACATTGACGAGACTTTCCCTGACTTTGCAAAGGAGGTGAGGAATCTACGATTCGGTCTTGCCATGGATGGGGTAAATCCTTTTGGTTTACGTTCCACCTCCTATAGTGTATGGCCCGTGGTCCTTGTTAACTACAATATACCGCCATGGCTTTCCACCAAGAAAGGACATCTTTTGCTCAGCTTGCTTGTGCCTGGACGATACAAAGTCAAGAATATGGATGTCTACCTCTCTCCACTGATTGATGAGCTAAAGGAGTTGTGGGAGGGAATTGTAGTGGAGGACATGAGCAAACATTTTGGTAGGCGATCCGCAACTATAAGAGCAATTCTTATGTGGACCATGCATGACTTTCCAGGTTATGGAGAATGCTCTGGTAAAGCGTGTTTTCTTATTTTGCTAGTTTTCTTTGAGCGATGTGTTATGACATGCCTCATTGTACATGTGTGTTCTGCACAACTAGTCACGTCAGGTTACCATGCATGTCCTCTGTGTGGGACCAAGGTTGGATTCTCGTATGTCAAAATCTATGAAGAAGATGGTATTTGAGGGACATCGGGCTTTTTTTCCAGAGGGTCATGTCATGACAGAAGGATTTCTTGGTCGCCCTCCTAAGAGAATGAACGCACTGAGCTGGTTTGATCACAGGATGGTGGACCAAGACTCGCTTCCCAATGGAATGCGACGCTTCTCAATTTTCTATGAGCTGACTTATTGGAAAAATTTGAAAATTAACCACCTTTTAGATCCCATGCACATTTTTAAGAATGTGGGTAGCTTGCTATGGGACCACCTCACTGGGCAGCGAGACACACTAGGAGTGAGGATGGATTTGAAAGCAGTGGGAAAGATGGAACCATATTGGCCTGTAAGTGGCATCGGCGCTCGAGTGCAATTGGCGCGTGCTCCTTGGGTTTTTTCTGGCAATGAAGTGCTACGAGTAAAGGAAAACATCACGTCCTTTCGCACGCCGATTGGCCTAATGCGTTCTCTCAAGACAGCATTCACAAAGGATGACCAACTGACAGCCTTGAGCTTGTCTTTGAGTTTCAAATGCAAATATTAGAAAGCACTCATAAGCATGTCTTCTTGGTGCACGTGATGCTTGTTGCATGCGAACTCTTTTGTTGGACGAGGATTTGGATCTCCTCATGGTGATGTATGCATTATTTGGTGGAGGAATTGATTAAAACTATAATCCAAGATCACATAAAATTATGGATTTTTTCATATTTATAAAATAGTAAAAATCCTTGTTCATCATTATAAAATATTTAAAATTAAAAAAAAAGAGCTCAAAATTTCATGCAAAATCTTTCAAAATATATCTATATTTGAAGTTATCTAAATAGATATCCACAGAGCTTGTAGTTCTATTTTCAAAAACTTAGTGTGTTAACAAATGCGTGTAACTTCACATTTCATCTATAGTTTACATGTGATTTATAACATGCTCTCTGACAATATCTCAATCCTCATTGTATAGAGAACTATCCTTACAAAAAGGTGATCTGTAGTGTACAAATAGTTGTTCTTATACAGAGGTGATGAAATCGATAGGCACACTTTTGGATATGTGAAAGAGGGTGTTTTAGGGCATCTATATATATTTCACATGTTTTAGTGCATCTTTAGAGACTTCACATATTTTTTCATGCTAAAAGGCATATGACTTGTACCCCCAACAATCCTAGTAGAGATCTCTTTAAAAGTCATGCTGACTAAAAATAGATTAAAATAAATATAGTCATAACACACAAAGAACATAGATCTAACATAGGGAGCCTAAAGTAGAAGGAGAAGGGATTAAGCCTCAAGATGAACTCACCTTGTTTGAGACCAAGCTTGCCCTTCCTCTAAAAAATATAGCGATTACATCCTTTAACAGACAAGAGAAACAAGAAGGAAAAAATACAAGAATACAATGGAGAGAGATGAAGAGGGAAGGGAAGGATTTCAAAAAATGAAATCACCATCATGGGTGCATAGAAGAATAGGAGGTGAGGATTCAAATGTCCTCTTTCCATGAAACCTCTCAACCATGGCATCTTTCATATGAGAGCTCATATTCTTCTCTTTTGTCTCATCTATCATTGAGTGCTCTCTTAGTCCTTCTCTCACTATATCTCACTCAAAAGAAAGATTCAAATTGAAATGAAAAGAAGGCATGATATTTTATTTTATTTTTAGTATCCCATTAAATTTGTGTTTGTGGTAATGTTAATATTTAGAGTGTTTTGCATGGAGATGCATATTTAAATGCCTAATTTGAAATTCCTTTTTATTTGAGTTTGAACTTGAAAAAAACTTGATACATCTATTTGTTTGTTTCTCTGCGTTCCCAAGGCCTTGACTAGTCCCACAAAAGTTATACAAGATTTTTTTATAGGTTTATAAATATGGCTATAAATTCCCATCACCCATCCATGTCTCTACTTTGATTTCGTTGTAGTGTGTGCTATAGTTAGCATATTGAAAACCTCATTAAACTACACACTAAAACAACCCTATAAGACATTTATTAAAACTTTAAAGACCCCATGTTATTTGAGAAAAAAATTATGTGTCAAAGATCTTGACAGAAACTGCATTAAAAATCATGTTTAAGCATGTCACAATAATAGCTTAAGCAAAGGTCCCATTTCAAGACCCATTGACAATAGAGAAAGTACTCTCATTAACACAGATAACAATCACAATAGAGAAAGTACTCCCATTAACTCAAATGGAAATTACAATAGAGAAAGTAGTACCATTAACATAGATGGCAAAAAATATGTTTACTATGCAAAATCATCTCGCAAATCCTTGTGGTCACCTAGTACCATTTACATTTGTGAATACAATAAGGGAAGACATTCACAGTAATAAACAAATAGTTTACCTTGTAAGCTTGAATAAAAGCAAGCAAGTGCCCTCTTCATTCGAATTCCTATTCAAAGCTCTCTCTCTCTCTCTCTCTCTCTCTCTCTCTCTCCCTCCCTCCCTCCCTCCCTCCCTCCCTCCCTCCCTCCCTCTCTCCCTCTCTCCCTCTCTCTCTCTCTCTCTCTCTCTCTCTCTCTCTCTCTCTCTCTCTCTCTCTCTCTCTCTCTCTCTCTCTCTCTCTCTCTCTCTCTCTCTCTCTCTCTCTCTCTCTCTCTATGTATTAGATGAAGAGCTGAAAGTAGCTCATGTGTGGTTTCAAAATTGGGGATACATATGATTGGACCTTTATTAAGTCTAAAAACTATATGTAGAGAGAGAGATAAATGTGCCAATGCACATCACACATGTACATCCCTACTTTGATTATATTGTAGTGAGTTATGGCCATTTTGAGTTGTGTCAACTCTATGGGAATTTTATGCACGAGGTGCATAGAAGTAAGAAAAGGTGATGCAATTTTTAATTTTCTCAAACCCCAAATTTTGTAAAAATATGAATACCCTCAAATTTTGGATAAAATGTCTGAAAAAATAATAAAATTACCTTGCTTTCGTGTTTAGAAAAAAAGCACACCTCTTGTTTATGATTGATGATATAACTTTGCAAATTCTAAAAGAAAAATCCCTCTCTCCTTCTCAAAAACTTTTTAAGAGCCCTATATCACACAATCATTGACATACCCAACACAACTTTCTTTGAAAAAACATAACTCTGTGGGTGGATGTGAAGCTACAGGACAATACTTTCTCTCTCTTAACTTGTTTCTCTCCTTTAATGGTCCAAATGATTTTTAGAACAATGACCCTTACTACTTTCCAAAGCTTTAAGGATTTCTCATCTAGGGATCCTTTATCAACCAAACAAAGCTATGTGCATCCTAATGGTATTATTTAGCCCAACAAGATGGGTCCATTCTCTCACTCTTTCCCACAATCTCCTTACCCCCACATAATGCCAAAAGTGATGGGTGACTATCTCACTGTGTACAATATACAGAGGAGTCATCAATCATTGATTTTCATGAATTTGGAAATCTTAACCTTAGTAGGTATCTTTTTAGCACCTACTTTTCATAGCATTAAGTTCAACACTTGGTGTCACCTGTCAAGTTCTTAATAGTTTTCTTCTTGAAGTGTCAACAATGGTGTAAGGGTAAGGTGTCTTCCATGCTTCTTTGATGTGGGCATCCACATGTCCCTTCTCTTCTGTAAGTCATGTTTCTTGCTTGTTTTGCATGTTCATTTTCCCCTTATATTGATGATAACGCACCACATATCGTCTAGAAAAACCTTTGTGTCTCGAACCACTTTGCCTTTTGATTTGGAGGAGTGCTTCATGCACTCCTCGTCTTCTTTATTGAGCTACAAATTACATGTCATTTCCTCCAACTCAAGTACTCCCTATATGTCAGTGTTCTAGATATCCAACCATCTCATTGTTCCCTTGTTGCTATTTTGAGGTCCTAGGTGATGGGGGGATATTCAAATTATAAGGTTGGGAAAACATCTAGACAGTTTGTAGAAACACTTTGCCTCTCATATAACTCTCCTTTCCAAAATTTCATTGAACCTTAGACACAACTTATCTCCATTGGTCAATAAGTACTTCTCATGATAGATATTGAGAGCTAGATTTTCCCATTGCCAAGCACTATCCTCCTAAGAGTTGTCCATTTTCACCCATGTAAGTTTCATTCTCTTTTCCCTATGTAACTTTGCCTTATGGGTAATTGATGTCCATTTTCCACATATATCTTTGCCTTCTCTCACATGTGTTTAATCATGATATCACATGGTTTTCCTTACTAAGCTTGTAAAGAAATTTTAAGATCAAACTCTTGGCCTTTGATTTGATTTCTCCTCTGATTTCTATAGCCCTAATCCTCCACAATTCCTTATTGTGGTTATCACTTTCTAAAAATTGAATTCATCCTACTACTTGGTCCAAAGCTAACAAGCATGTGATATGCCACCTAACAAATTTGCACTACAACATATACATGCTATAACGATGTTTATAACGACGTTTTCTTTATATATGAAAAATATCCCCGTCGTCGCTATTAGCATCACTACAAAACCATCGCTATTTGCCTCGCTAATTTTGTCGGTATTAGCGTCGCTAATACTGAAAAATAGCGACGCTAATACCGACGATTGCAGAATTATTTTGCGACGCTAATACCGACGGTTGCAGAATTTTTTTTTTGTGTGGCAGCGCTGCAGATGCAGCCCTGCCACAGTTAGAGCCACACAGGGCTAAGAGACAATTCCTGCTGTCAAAGAAGTTAGACAATTGATCCCAAATAATGATAAGACTTTGCAAACAAGTACTCTCATGACATTAATTAACACAAATGTGCACTGCATTGATAAAGAAATAACAGAACTTAAATTGAGAAGTGCTACTGCGACAAAGCAAATATGTATACACCTGTACATCAATATGTAATAAATAACATGGAGATGTGTATATGGAGTCATGCTACAACATAGAAGTCTGAATCATATACACTTAGCTATTACATATGGAGGATAGAGGCCATAAGGCCTTACATAATACAAGATGGAGAGTAATCCTATGTAGCCTAATTTGCTCTCTATGACTCATCTGCATTAGACAACTCCTCTCGCTATAGTGGCATATCGAAGGGAGCCTGCAACAGCAAATACATATATAATTGTGAGTACCAAATACAAACTGACATATAATGATAGATTTCTCAAATTAGGAATGATATTTATTACTACTTACCGGTCCTCTGCAAGCATAGAGCTTCTCGATCAGGGCACTCAAGCCATGCTTCTCCCCGTATGTCACCTCTAGTGCAGTCGGGTCGCGATTCGTAAAACCTTGCTGTGGCACACAAACATTGAAAAACAACGTACTTGAGATTCATGTTTGAAATACATACATCAACATGGATGTCATTAAATTAGAGTACTCTACCCTATTAATACTTATGAAATCTGCCAGGAATGTTGCGTAGCTGCCGCTACCAAGGTGATGCACCGATCCTGCATCCATTCATGTATAAATGGCCAATGGCCTTATCTATGAGATACGAGTAACCTGCAAGATTTTGCAAACGAGTACTTTCATGACATTAATACAAATATGTCAAACACAACTTGAATTGATAAGTGCTACTGCAAAAAAGGATGCGAAAAAACATACATGGAGGAGTGGGTTTTGTGTACTTCTTGTCGGCCCTAGGAGTGATCGGTGGGGTGCGTAAAGGAGTGAGAGCAGTAGACGTCTCCCCGCCACCGCCAGCGAAAGACGGTGTCGACTCCCTGGTGGTAGTGCGAGTGGGAGAGACTGCATCTGTATCCCCACAACAGGAGCTGCCTTCTCCTCGACTACGTGACTCTGAAGCAAAGCGAGACCTGCGACTGCATCTACTGGAGACCGAAGCATCAGACCATCCAGAGTCTACCGATCATGCTGAGGTGGAACGGGAAAGTTGTGCATCGGCTCTATCTCTGACCCATGCTAGCTGCTCCGGTGAGAAACGCGCTAGCATCGTGTCAATGTCGTCATCTGTAAAATCGCGACTCATCCTGCCATCCGTGCCCAAATCCTAAACCTGCACATACAAGGAAAAATAATAATATTAGATAATGAATTGCAAGACATAATAAAACTAAGACTTAATTTGCAAGACTTTATTTTAAAATAATAATAATAATTAGATAATACAAAACACCATACTCCAAAAACATACAAACTGTCCTAACCGATTTGCAAAAAGTGGCATTGCTGTAGTGGGAAGAATGTTTTGATCAAGTCACTTTTGTTTAGGGTTCCACAATCTCATCTTGACATAGCTCAGTATACACCGGGAGATCTATACAAAATTCTCCACAAAATGAGGACTCAGCTTCATTTTCAAAAAACCCATCCTCTATCTCCTCTATCTCCATAGGTGAGATGTCTTGGTCCTCCAGGCGGTTCATCCTAGTTTCTTGTATGCCTTTTGTCATTGCCGCTATTAAAGGTGTCTCTTCTACGATCGGTACAGGGGTTCTGGCAAACGCGGGGATACTCCTAGATGTCATGGGAATGACATACCACCATTGAGGTTGTTGCGGATTAGGGAAAAAGACTACCTGATCCATATTACGATTAGTATAAAAGTCCACTTTGAGATTGCTAAATCGCGTCAAGTATTAGGGACTCTTACTTGCTCACAGTGATTTGGCAAAACAAATGTATCACTCAAATCGGTCCACTTCTTTGTTGAGTCAATCTCAACAAAGCCACTTGGCCCTCGCCGAACAGTTGCACCTGCTCCTTTGAGAGTAACCTTGAACCATTGCACATCAAATATGGTCACGGAGAAACTTCGATAGTCCACTACAAGGATACTTTGTAAACATCCGAAATACTCCATCTCTGCAACTACACGGTTTGGATCTGTGGCACGTCGTTGGCAATACGAACTGTGAAAACCATGTAATTAATATTGTGTATAAACAAACGGAGATTCTGAAATGTAATATGCAGAATCATGCCATACGCAGCCTCATACTGTACATACCTGACACATCTTATGCCAATCATGGGATTTGAGTTCTGTCAGTTGGTCATCCTTTGTGAATGCTGTCTTGAGAGAACGTATTAGGCCAATCGGCGTGCGAAAGGACTTGATGTTTTCCTTTACTCGTAGCACTTCATTGCCAGACAAAACCCAAGGAGCGCACGGTAATGCACTCGACCGTCGACGCCACTTACAGGCCAATATGGTTCCATCTTTCCCACTGCTTTCAAATCCATCCTCACTCCTAGTGTGTCTTGCTGCCCAGTGAGGTGGTCCCATAGCAAGCTACCCACATTCTTAAAAATGTACATGGGATCTAAAAGGTGGTTAATTTTCAATTTTTTCCAATAAGTCAGCTCATAGAAAATTGAGAAGCATCGCATTCCACTGGGAAGCGAGTCTTGGTCCACCATCCTACGATCAAACCAGCTCAGTGCGTTCATTCTCTCAGGAGGGTGACCAAGAAATCCTTCTCTCATGACATGACCCTCTGGCAAAAAATCCCAATGTTCCTCAAATACCATCTTCTTCATAGATTTTGACATACGAGAATCCAACCTTGGTCCCACACAGAGGACATGCATGGTAACCTGACGTGACTAGTTGTGCAGAACACACATGTACAATGAGGCATGTCATAACACCAACATCACTCAAAGAAAACTAGCCAAAAAAGAAAACACGCTTTACCAGAGCATTCTCCATAACCTAGAAAGTCATGCATGGTCCACATAAGAATTGCCCTTATAGTTGCGGATCGCCTACCAATATGTTTGCTCATGTCCTCCACTACAATTCCCACCCACAACTCCTTTAGCTCATCAATCAGTGGAGAGAGGTAGACATCCATATTCTTGACTTTGTATCGTCCAAGCACAAGCAAGTTGAGCAAAAGGTGTCCTTTCTTGGTGGAAAGCCATGGCGGTATATTGTAGTTATAGGAGGTGGAACGTAAACCAAAAGGATTTACGCCATCCATGGCAAGACCGAATCGTAGATTCCTCGCCTCCTTTGCAAAGTCAGGGAAAGTCTCGTCAATGTGATGCCATGCTTCTGAGTCAGCTGGTGTACGCCGTACACCATCAGTGGATCGATTTTCCGCATGCCATGTAGTCAATTTTGCAAAACTCTTGGTCCGAAAAATGTGACGAACATGCGGTATCAGTGGAACACGCCTCAAAACCTTCTGCGGAACAGTCTGTCCTTGCAAGTCATTTCGATACTTGTTTGCACCACACCTGGGACATGTGGCCAACAATTCAAACTCTTCCCGGAAGAGAACACAATCATTGGGGCAAGCATGAATGCAATTATAATCCATGCCTAGCTTTCGCAGCACTTATCTTGCATCATCACGAGACTCAGGCATCGTGTTTTGGGTAGGAAAAATGTAAGATTTCAATGTTCTACAAATTGCAGTGAAGCACGTTATTAGAGTACTACATAGCACATTTTAATGGCTTTAAATAAAGAATCATACACATCATAACATACCTGAATAGCTCTGTCACACTCGCATCGCTCCATCCATACTTTGTTTGTATGCTCAACAATGCAAGAAGTGTCTTCAAACGGGATACCTGACTCCCATCATACAATGGAATGGCAGCCTCCGCAATTAAAGGATCTTGGGATTCCGAGTCCATTAGAAGCAATGATTCAATCATGTCCTCTAACTCGGGCTCCAAAAAAGCAGGAGGATCGTCCATGTCTCCAGCATTCTCACCCATAGAAGGGGGTTGAGAGTTATCACCTTCTATGAGATAGTTAGTTATCTCAGACGGCATTTGTATAGAGCGTGGACAAAAACCTGTCTTACTGGACGCAAGAGATCTGCAGACTGCAATGTATTGACATGGCCCTGACCCTGTAAAGGACGTTAAGGAGCTAACTTGTAAGATAACCCCAAACTGTTATACTTAAATCAATTACATGTCATATAGTAATGAGAGAGAACTTACCGCAATCTCATAATTCAAGACTGCTTGGTCGATTATTTCAACTCGAAACTCTCCATACCGTTGCACATGCTCTATGGACAAATGACTTTTCTGATGAATGGCCAATTTGCATTGCATGCATGGACAGGGGACACGTTGATTGAGCCAAGCCTCATGATCCCCACCATGTTGGTCGTGAGTGCTAGACATCTTGACTGCGATGTAATGGAATGATAATTTAATAATGATTCTATATTGTATATTGGGACCACTCCACTATATATATTTCACGTCTTTTTTTAAAAAAAATTCGTACCAATCTCTTTGAGTTTGGCTCTAAACTTATCTATCTTTGAGGTCGGCTCTAAACTATGCTCACACACATACATTTTTATAACAGTTAATAGATCTTCCACTATGCCTTGAAAGGCACAACTCCTTTTGAAGCCTTTATTGGTCAAACGCTAGTAGTGAGTTGTTTGAAAGTTTTTTGGAAGCATTACTTATGATCATAGAAAGAAATTAGACTCTAAATCTCTCAAACGTATTCTCATGAGTAATAGTAACATCACCAAAGCATTTTACTTTTATGATCCTAGAAAAAGAAGTATTTCTACATCTAGAAATATCATTGTGGATGAATATGTAGTTTAGAAAGATCTTGCAAAAGATACAATCCAAACAAAACAAGCATCTCATTTCTCTTTCTCTACATCTCTATCTCTCTCACTCACTCTTTAAAATTATAATCAAGCAAAACAAGCATCCCCCTTCACACTTCTTTCCATTTCTCTTTCTTTCAACACTTCCTACCCTATATACATTGCAAAGATTGAAGAGAACCAACACAAGAAAAAACATAAAAACACTCTCTTCCATTTCTATCTTACAACACTTCCTAACCTACATTGCAAATTAAAGAAACACAAAGATTGAAGAAAAACCAACACTTTCTAACCTACATTGCAAAGAATAAAAACCAACACAAGAAAAAATTTAAAAACACTCGCTTCCATTTCTCTCTCTTTCAACACTTCCTAACCTACATTGCAAAGCAACACAAAGCAACACAAAGATCGAAGAGAAACCAACACTTTCTAACCTACATTGCAAAGCAAAACAAAGATTGTAAAGAAACCAAAACAGGGCATACTGTCGTGCTCTCTTCTTCTTCCACAACCTCTTCATGCGAGTGATGCTCCTCTCCTTGCGTGCGGCTCACGGCTTGCTTCCTTGCTCACCTCCCTTTCTCTTTCTCTCCGCCTTTGCCTTGCTTCTGGAGTTCACACACGCATTTGAAAGAAACATTCGGGTTTCTGCGAAATGTTACCAGAGCAAGTCGTCACTATTAGCGTCCTATTAGCGTCGCTATTTACGTCGCTATTTGTGTCGCTAAATAGCGACGCTAATAGTGACGTTTTTAGCGATGCTAATACCGACGCATTTTTTGACTTAAAATATTTCAAGGATTAGCGACGTAAATAGTGATGCCAAAAAAAAAACGTCTCTACTTAGCGTCGCTATATGTGTGTACCCTTGTAGTGTTGGTCTATTGTACATGTGTGGCACAATAGTCAAACTAGTGACTAGGGTGAATCTCTAACTTAGATCTCTAACCAATAATTGGTCCTATTGAGGTCCCATACTTTCTTGTCTTGCACCATAAATGAGTGTAGACCCAACTAAATTAGCTAGGTGTACTAAATTTAGGTCACACATCTTATTAGCTCTGAATGGTATTTGTGAGTATATAATGCTTATCGAATGAAGTCTTAAGTAAAGTCCAAATATTGAGTTTCCAACTTCTCCTCCACTTAAAGCACTAGCTAGGCTTGTTGCCTAAGATAAGCCATATCAAGCCTACATCTAAAGTTTAGCAGAAAGGGTGGCTTTCAATCTAATCTCTAAGTAATGGTATCTTCAAGTTAATGGGATTGGAAAACCATGAGCAAGATGATACCATCAAAAGTGGAAATTCATATACCAAGATATGAAACAGTACAGGATCAATGTGAGTTAGTGGTCCTAGTAAGGCCCCTTAAAGATTAGCTTTTAGGGGTCCTTAGAAAGGAGTGGTCACGCATTACGTATGCTAAAACCATAGAAAATAATAATAGAAAACATTACGCAACATCATGCCCTTGATTAATTCATCCACAACATCACCTTTAAGATTCAAACCAGTAGGTATAGCCGGCAATTCCGTCGTAGCCATAGGCGCCTTCGCTGCAATTTTGAGCCCCCTTTCGAGCACTGACAGATGTGGTGCCTATACCCCATCTTAATTTCATCTTCTCTCTCTTTACCAACATATGCATTGCCTTAGTTACATTAGCCCAATATGATTTAAACCCATTTCAGAAGAGGCATCTTCTAAATGATCAGTCAGCTTCTCTTACAAGACATGATCTGTAGCCTTTAGAAACAATTCAATTTTTTGACTCTCCAATGATTGCTACTCATCTGCATCCAACTGCACTTATTGACTTTCAAATTCATGGAGCAAAGTTGTAGTAGCCAACCCTTTATTGGGCTTTTCAATCAAATCTGTAAATGTCTTTTTAGTTACCAATCTTGCATCTTCCAAGAAAAAATCTTATCTCAAAGCTTTCTTGAAAGCTATGCAATCAACATCTCTTCTACGTAACTCATTAATCCGATCATATAATGCATGCATGGCCAAACAAGATCCAAAATGCATATAAATCCAATCATAAGCTTCTCTAATGAACGCCCAAGGATGCCCTGCTATTTAGGATCCCTTGCCAATATATACATGCACTTAGATCACTTGCAAGCTCTTCCAAATTGAGGGGACTGTGGGCTGCCCTATTTATGACAGTTTTGAACAGTCCAAAATAGCACATAGAGCAAGAAAAATCATTCCTTTGGCTGCCCCAAGTGGTACGCTAAATCTCGAGAGCAAGGTTCAAGCTTTTAGCATCAAGAAAAGCCATGAGAATAAAGATGAAGTAAGAAGAGACCTTGTTGGTCATGAATTCCCTGTTTTTCACTATTCAGGATAGCACCATAGCTCTCCTCCTGGCTCTCAAAATGCATACAACAGACACATTTTACCTTCCCCTCCTCCCTCTTGCCCATTTCTGAGTTGAACTCTAGTTGCATGCCCTTGATAGCTCCACTTATGCTCCAAATCTGACCCTGTAGCACACACCCGTGCTTTGCAGTGCAAATCACGCTGATCTCCTTGTTCTCTCCCACACAACTCCAAAGTTTCACACAACCACACTTCAGTTACCTAAGTCGCTAACAAGGCTTATTCCATGTCGCCTGCTCAAACCTATCTTGAAGCTTTTGTAGACCAAGTATGTAGACCTACATGATCCACTACATCTCCATTTTTCACATTGTAAACATAAAATCCCATGACATCGCAGTACACAAATTTTCCGAAATTTTAAAATGGTTAAAAGACAAAAAATATAAAAAGAACTCCAAATAAACACATAAAGATTTAAATAAATATTTAAAAAAATCTAAAAATTCACTTGCATTTTTTTAAATGCATTTCAACTTGAAATTGCAAATAAAAGAATTAAAAATTTTAGAAAACCTAATAAAAACATTAAAGTTTCATTAAAAATTCTTCAAAATTCAAAAAAATAGTTGAAAATTTTCTTAAAAGTTTGATAAAATCCAAAATATTTCCATGACTTGTTCTCAACCTTTTGATTGTTGTTTCCACAAACATAACCCATTAAAAATCAAATAAGAATTAAGAAAATATATCTAAAAATCCAATATAAATCTAAAATATTTTTTCAATAAATATAAGTGATCTTTTTGGTATTTTTCCCTCATGTAATAAATTTTGAGCTTGGTGGATCTTTTGGATTGCTTTGAGGTTGATTATCTCTTTAGCTATCAATTTTTATGTGCCAATTTAGATTAGGGTGCATTTACACACCCTACATGTATTTATATTTTATTTTATTTTTCCTACATTCTAGCCACATTTAATGGTTAAAAGGAACTAGTTTATCACTTTTTCCACGTGCATCCACACTCAACACATAACAATTTTAATGAAATAAAATGAATCTATCATCCACATTGCACGCGGTTCATGTGCTAAACACACACACTTTTTAATTGGTAATAAAATGAACCAACCGCCATCATTCTTGCACACATTGGCAACAAAAGGTGCTACATACATATTAAATTGGACTCAAATGAATATGCATTTGAAGACTTATGAAGTTGGGATCGAAGTTTGGGTTCGCTCAATGCAACGTAAAACATAATACTTTTTCTTAAAGGATAAAATGAACTACAGTTCTCTTTTTAAAGTTCATCACCTAATTTAAAAAATCACCCATTGATAATAATTGATAAAATCCATCTTCTATTACACCTAAATCTATCCTCACTGCACATTTCTCATCTAATCAATGAACGTGATACGTGGCACGAGGGAGACGTAGTTGATTCGTCTATGCATGTTGAAAGGTTTTAGTCTAGTCTTGATTCAATTATGTCCTGAGTGGTGTATTTTGTGGTATTCCTTTTGTTTTGATGGTCACAATGATGTGGTTTGGGATATGGTATGTTCATTTCTTTTTATTTTCTTTCTTGATACTGGGATTAGGGTGCATGTTTATTGCATTTCATGAAGCTATCAGTAGTCGCACATGTGGATAGGTAATGCCAATTTTTTTCTATGATGTGGTTTGCTTGGGGCAGTCTTTTGTGATGTGGACCAATTTATCCTCTGTTAAGATCTTATTAGTTTTTTGTTTCCCTATTTTGGAGGCCTCTCTTATGTGTGTTTATGGTGTTTGTTTTGTGTTTTCTATTTGAGTGGCACCCTATACTCCTCCTTGAGTCCAATATGCTCCATTTGTTAGTCGAGATTATTCTTAGTTGATGACATCGGACCCTATTAGTAAAGCCAGGCTCTCCCAGTTTATGGCTCTCTCATTGCTACTTATTCTTGATGTTCCTATCCTATGTGATGAATTTTTAACCTCATACAGTAAGCAATCTAGCTCTGTTTGAGGTAACACTATTTTAATGACACCTCGAGGATTGGGAAAGGCTTTGTCTCTTCCCTATCGTCGGGAATCCTTTCCAACTGCTTGCTAGCTCTTTTCGAATGCTAATATTCTAAAGCTCTTATAGAGACAAAACCAAAGAATTATTGGAAGCCAAAGGGTCATCACTACATCTATGTCTCCATGATATCTTATTCTTTTTGGAGACAATGATGTTAGTTCCTTCACGACAACACATTTATGCTTACCAAGACTCTGTCGAATTATATGTCCAAGGAATTGTTCACCTCTTCTAGAATAGTGCTGAAGGGCATAACTATTGACTCGAGTTCCTATCTCTTGGCTAAAATTGATCCAACATTTCATCACGGTGACTAGGGATAATGTGACTGATGTCATATATGGTTCTTATTTGTATGCTTTCCTCACCTCTTTGATAACCCTCGAATGGTTCCCCCTCCTTCTCTTGCGGATTCTAAGCCTATCCCTAAAGATCATGACTCCCCTCCTCTTGTGGTCATTCAGAGAAAGTGCTTAAAGTGAGTAGCAGAAAGAGGAACCTGTTCCTCTCATGCCAATTTCTACTACATCCAGTAGTACCATTTCTCCATGCCTCATAGCTCTAAATTTATTTAGGGTACACAAGGATGGTAGTTTGGATATACTAATTTCTTCTCTGCATAACCTAGTTTCAAGAGACTCCATTCCTTTCCTTTGTAAGGATATTCAAAGCTCTATAGAGATCTTAGTTATAGCTTGTGTTCAATAGAGTTGTACTCTTCTTTTCACCACGATGAGATGCAACACTCCAAGGAGGAGTTACCTAAGGTTACCACTAAGCTTGCCTCATCCAAGGAAACTCTTTCCAATCTTTTCAAGTAGATGGAGTCACAAACTAAGTTCATAGAGGTGTAGAACGTGGAAATCTCCTCTTTGCATACTCGGTTGACTGAAGCAAAAGCTCAAGTAGTTACTGTCAATGAGAATAAGGACAATCGCTTTTAGGAGATATAAGAGCTTAAAGCTTTAATTGCTACCCAAAATGTTGAGTTATAATCATCCAATTGTACTATTGAGCATCATAATACCAACATTGAGGAGTTAAATGAACACTTGGCTAAGGTATTCTCCATTCTTTCAAGTCCTAGTATACCATCAATACTGTTCTTATTAGCTATGGACTTGGTTGCTCTTCAACGTTAAGCTACTTTATGTCCTTTGTTCCAAGACAAAGTGGAAAGACTTTATTCTAGAATGGATATTTTGTGTTCTTATTTTGAGAAGTTTCGGGAGTACATCCTATTAGACCATTCCTTTTTTGTACATTATCAGTAACAATAGAAGCTGGCTTTTTACATGAAGCTTTCCATTATGGATTTGCCTTGTCTAGACAATGGATGGGGTGGTGTTTGGACTTCAAATATTTTAGTAGAAGTTGCAAGAATGTTTTCAATCATTCTAAACACAATGCTAATATCTTATATTCCTAATGATGAGGATATGTCTTGGTATTTGGGGGATGTCATCTTGCAAGCTGTTCTTTATGTCAAATAGTTGGAGTTGCAAATGGATGAGATTTTTCAAGCCTATTTTTCCAAAGTGGATGCATGTCTTGAGGTGTCTTGTCATTCCATGATTGAGTCTGTGGTATTGAATCATAGGCAATTAAAAGTTCCTACATGATTACAAATTGCTAACCAATTGAGAGAGGATCTTTTAGCCCATATTTCTAATCAATTTTCTTTTGATCCCTCTTTCTTTGAATCTTATAATCACTGCTCTATTCAAGGTCCCTCAATACTTTCCCTTACTTATTATAAACAAATCACCTCCACAGATTTGATTCTTATCTATCCATCCTTAAAACAACTCCTTATGTCATTTCCCATCTTCTTTTCAACCAAAAGGTGCTCCTCAAATCCCTATTTTCACTCATTGTCCCTTTATTGTTGATCGTGTTTTCTCTCCTACTCCTTGTCCTACACCTTTTATCACACTCTTTTTCACTTTTCTAGCCTATTTCCTAAATCCTTTCTTATATGATTTAGTAAAATTACCCAAATCTCCATCTTTAACTCTTTCTTCTTTTATTATTTGGCTTATCCATCACTTCATCCCTTAGTACTTGTTCCACTTCCTTCATCTACCTCTTTCATTCCAAGCACCCCTTAGTTGGTTAGTAGTCACTCTTGTATTGATCTATAGATACAAAGACAAAGAGCATGGAGCCAAATTGATAGGACCTTAGATTAATTGGCCTATAATTTCAATAGATTGGCAAACTCCTATCCAAGCTTATTAGAAATATTTACAATCTTCTCATATCCCTCATAAATCTATTGATCCTTCAATTAGATTGACTACTCACTTTGCTTGGTACTTAGTGTACATGCATCAACACTCTCATAATGATCAGAAGTAGGTCCCAAAGGTATACTTGAATGTGAATGTGGATATTGATCCCCGACAATTAGATATCTTGTACTTTCATGCTCTTTGTCTTTTGACCAGATATTTTATTTCTCCCTTATTTGAATTTGTGCTCTCTAGTTGCACATCTTTGATGGATGTCTTCATGCAATCACATGTATCGTTCTTCACTTCTTTGAGGTTCTTCTCGTCATTCACTTGGTCATTTTCCTAAGAACATACTTCATGTCTTCCTCAGCATCCTCCTCCAACATAGACGTTACGTTGCAAGAATATTCATGTGATCCTACACATTAAGAGACAACAACATGTGTATTGATGTCTTTATACACCATATGAGAGCATCATTTCTGGCCTTCTTTAAAACACACTTTCATAATAGAGTCATAATGATGAAGACCTCCCAGGAAAAACTCCTCAAGTCAAGATCCTCAATCACTAAAATCATTTGGCACTGTAGTTGACAAACCCATATCTCACAAATACCTTGACCTTCCAATCCTATGGCTAACACCAATTCTTTATTGTTCATGTACTTGGATTCAAAATTACCATAGAAGCACCCCTCAAAGATACATCAAATCTCATATAAGCCTCTTGGTAGTCACCATTCTCCTTCTTATGCATATCGTCCCAACCATTCCCCCTACCCCTTGAAAATGAAAATATGCTGATTGGTTCCAATTAACTTAGTAGTATCCTTGTGAGATACCACATAAAAGTCTTTTCTTCATAAAGGTTCGCTTTACTTCATGAAAGAGCCATATTTTCATCATCAATATCTTTGAGATAACTTGATGTGCGAACTCTTTGAGTTTCCAATAATCATGGTGTTTTCAATATTTTTCTTCTTTTCTTGCACCATCTCTTACTTTATTGCAAGATATATCTATCATATTTTAGATTTTAAGGAGCATTACTAATAACCTCATGGTATTTCTAACATGCAAGAAGAGCCATTCCATCATGATGTATACACTCTTTGAATCTTTAAAAATTATATTCTCTCAAATGTACCTACTTTAATACCATTCAATGTGTCCTAGCTAAAGACATGCAATAGAAATTGAACTTCATGCTAAAAAACATACCATTTTAAGAAGTGTAAAACCAAAAATTCATGCCATTCATTTACGCAATTTTTGCTACACAGAAAAATATGCATGTATTGATAAAATTATGCGTAGCCTATCTACAATTACCCATCTGTTATGCAAAATGCAAACACATTTCCTTAGTTAAATTATGATCCTTGCAAGTGCAACATGAAGTACTCGTGAACCCATAATCTCGGTGATGTACAAAGATATTAGCAATATAATATTCCTCTTTCAAGATGTTTAGTTTCTACCATCAAAATCCTACTCCAATTTGTCCAAACAAACACCAATTTGGACCAAGGATATCAAATTTTCAAGCTCAAAATTCCAAAAAAATGACAAAAAATTTTCCTCATCTAGACAAACACAAAAAATCTAGCCACAAAACAACAAAACAAATAGTTATTTAAACACCTTATTTAAAAAAACACTACCTATCTAATATTTTTTGTAGGGGTTTTAGTTTACACAAAAATGCTTAACAACGGCTAATGGCTAGAGGTGGCAGTCATGGGCAATGTGAGGAAAGTGAGACAACTAGAGGTGCACTAGTTGCAAGGTGGACCGCCTCAGCTAGGGGACATATGTGTGGCATGGCAAGGAGAGGAGGGAGGCAATGGAGATCAAAGGGGCAAAGAGTAGGTAGCCATTGAGGTCGGTTAGTTGTGGTCCCAAGGGTGTAGCCACACAGAAGAAGAGGGAGGTGAAGAGATTGGCCAGCACAGCAATTGGCCTATGGTGGGATGGGATGCTAGATGGTAGATCGATGAAGTTACTATATGTATATTCTCTACATCACGTGTGTTCAAGGCCTTTTTATAAATATCCTTATTTGTAAAATTTTCCTAAATAAAACATAACCATTGTCTTTTCAATTTGTAAATAATATCTTTATATGACACCCTTCTGTATGTAAAAAATGTATACAATATCTTTTTTTGAACTCACGTGATGCAGGTACAATCTTTCTTTTGTTGCCAATTGCAATTGCTTTTGTTTTGAGTACTTGCCATTGCTTTTTCGTGGATACACATAGCCACCAATCTTTCCAATCTTGATCCTCTATTCTCACTTTCCAAATATTTTCTTGCAAGTGTACATTAGTTAGCCATCCCACTTTTACTTGCTTCATTTCATAGTGTACTGCTCTTATAACCGCATATTTGAGGTCATTTGGCTCACATAAAGCATCTAGATGAGACTTCATATAGACAACATCATTTTCCTCTAGCCAAGGAGGAATGCAACCGATGCAATCTATCTTAATCAAACGTGACCTTGGTCTCAAATCTTTTGTCTCATATGCAATGATATTGTTTCCATGTTGAAGTGGAATAAATTTGTGTAACAATGATTGTATTGGTCTAATACAATCCAATGAAAATGGAACAAAACCATTTTGCAAGACACTCATACCTGTAGTGGTATCCACAACTAGACTTTCATGGCCACTTTCAACCACAATACATTGTCTGTAGTAATAAGCTCCAAAAAATAGTTTCACTTCACCATTGCATTCAAATGAAAAAAATGATGATATGCATGCTTTCCAATGGCCAACATCTATGTCCACTCTAGAGTCTTCATCGCATCTTACCACCACTTTATCTCCCACTTTATAAACTTCTCCCTTTAGAAAAACCTTTTTATATTCTGTCACTGTTTCCACCTCTATGTTGAAGCTATGATGAACATATCTCTTTTCTTCATTAGTTGCATCTCTGCGTCTTAACTTCTTTGCTCCTATGGTTATTCCCTTTGTTAGAGCTACTCTTTTGCATGCACAATCATTAGCCTTTTCTAAAAAACTCCATATTTCTTTTGCTTTCTCCACACATGATACATGCATGAGACCTGATGCATGCCATTCTGGACATTCATCGTACCTATTAGAATCCACTAAGTATCCATCAGGTGGTAGTAAAGCTTTGTGGAGTTCTCTTGTCATCCTTTGATACGGCATAAGTCTGTCACGTTGGTCTTTTGTAATATGCATAAATATCCATGTAAAGAATCTTCGTCTTTGGTAGTTTGCATAAGAAATCTCATTATCTTTGTTATTTGTTTTGATATTGACATATACTGAGACCATACGCTCATAAATATAACACCAGAAAGCATCATGACTACCATGTCGAATAATGTCATCCAAGAATTCTCCAAAACCTACATTTAGTGAGGCAAGAAAATATATACGATTAAAGTGAAATATAATTGCTATATATATGAAAAAGCTAAGAAAATAAAAATTATTTATACCTGCAACATGTTCCAAAGGAGCTGAGTTTGATCCTAAGAGCTCCTCAGAGCTTACTCTCCATGAACCAAGCAATTCTCTCAAAGTGTCTATATTTTCTCTAGACCAACCATTGTCGCGAGTGTAGTTGTAAAAAGCATGAGCAATGTCTATCAGAATCAATCCTAGGTCATAGAACACCTTCGGAATACCTTCAATCTCACATAGTACATAAGGCAAACACCATTGAATCCACTTTTGATTTTCCTCAGCCTTGTAGCTCTCACAATACTTACTAGGATATCTTGGCCAGCGACCATAACGAATAGAGTATGGTGTTACTTTAGTGACACGATGTGTTGTCTCATCAATTTTTACTTTCATCCTGTTATCCACAGTCCTTACTAGAGCACATATATAGTTTGAGAACAAATTTAGAGACAAAATATGCATGCAATCATAGACAAGGTCCAGGGATAAATCAAAGCCATAGAGTTCATATAGTCTCCACAAGCATGATCTACCAGAAAGTCCCGCATCTTTCAAAATCTCTTCTCTTTCTGCTTGGGTAAGAGCTCGCTCTGCCATAGTCAAAGAACTAAGCATTTCATTGGTTGATCTTTTAATTGGTCTATATCTCAACTGGAATCTATTTTGATCATAAAAGTAACGTCCTGAGCCCTCACCCTCCAAAGTGGCTATTGCTTTGTCTCTACGACAAAACGATTGACCACCATCTTTGAAAGATCCAATCTTGCACTAAGCTGGATGGTCTCCAGTTACCATCATTAGCATAGCACGTGCAATGAATCTTCGACTAAGAGAATTTTCATGCTCAACAATCTGTGTGACTGGATAATTGAAGTCTACTTCAAATCCATCAACAAATAGACTTTCTAATTCATCTATCAATGGCTGCATGAATATGTGAAAGAGTTTACTAGAGCTTCCAATAACTTTTTTGCAACTAAATGGAATAAATAAAACCGGTATAACTCCAATAAAGGAGCTCTTTCCAACATTGAGAATTTTGATTTCAACAACTCCACAATTCTTCTGGGTTGTCTTTGAGGCTTGGAATCCATCCCAATGTAATAACAAGGCGAAATTGCGTGGATCACCCTATTTATCACAAAACACACCACATTTTAGTAACCTATATCAAATTTCATTTATATTAATTAAAAAGATGAGCATGATAATAAAGTGTACCTTACAAATCCTTTTGTATCCATGTATGTGAGTTCGACATGATTTGCAGATAAACTTGTAGGCACTCTCAATATCATCCCATGAATGATCAAGCAATGGCGACCTTTGGGTAGAAGGCCAAGCTGTATAGACTTGTTTGCAATGCATGTTATTACATATCAATGGAAGCTCAAAGTATGATTCAGGATTCCAAAAATCATTTACACTTTTGCATTTTGTACCATCCCAAAACTCATTTATTGTAGAATCACAAAGTGTATTCTCCTGTGTTAACCATTTGTTTTTATTTCTCCACATTTCCAACAATTCATGGCATAGAGTTCTACTTCTAGTTAGTAGACGCAATTGTTCTCTAATGGAGACATAGTCAAAAGAGAGCATATCTTTTCTCGATAGAGAACACTTGGAACACTTTTCACAACATTGTGAACAATCACGCTTTAACTTCTTCCTTCCTCCTTTTCTGGTGTTACACAAGCATTCAATTGTGTCTCTAATGTAGATATCCTCCTTGCTTGGCTGATAAAGCAATGGTGCATGAATAGAGCTCTCACTTCCTTGGCATACCCTATAACGTTGGGAGTTAACCATACCTAGCCGTGTGAACATGATACCAAGTTTCTCCCAACAAGTAGGAATATTTATACCATTCAAGTCTCCATTCCATGTGTTAGGCATTTGCACTAGTAGTTTGGCCAAGCTTGGCATATATATATTGTCCATATGTGCTTGGGGGGGATTAGAACTGACCATATCACCAAAAAGAATTTTAAGCATTTTATCTTGAAACTCAATTGAAGCTTGATGCTCATCCCAAAGTGCTTGCAATTGAATTATTCTTTGAACGATTTTGTCAAATAAAGATGGTTCAACATCATCCATATCGAACGCTTCATGTTGTGGTTCCACCTCATTATCCTCCCTTTCGTCTAAATTGTCAATCTCATCTGATGGGTCATTATGGACCTCATCTCCCATGTCATTATGCTCTAGTAGAATGTCATCTTGTGGTAGTCCTTGAGAGTCACGTAAACCAAGATTAGTAGTGAGACTCTTAAATCTTTCCTCAATTTTCATGTGTCTTGCATATGTTGAGTGAGGAACCATACGTCCACCTCCACAATATGTTCTGCATGTACACCACAAACGCCTACGTCTAGGCAAAGAGTGCGATGATGGTTGATCCATAGGAGGGTTATCTTCACTCATAGGAATATCATTGGTAGAGGCATTTTGACCTTCTTGATGAGCCAGAACTGATGAGTGTATTATCCCATTCATATCCTTGCGACTGTGTGCATAGTAAGTTTGTCTAGTAACATTCTGATAACCAAGGGTTGAATGCCTACACTTATAATTGCATTGACATCTCCTTAAATTATTCATTATGGCTTCCTGAAACATAAACATAAATAAAAAATAATCAATCTATATATTAAAGTTACATATCAAAGGTAGAAGATTGATATGCCCAAGCATATAGAAAAGTTGATTTATACATCATGTTTTATTGGTTCGCAATACGATATAGATAAGCAAGGAATGTGAAGAGTTAGTAACCCAGGAGTAGACACCATATGAACAAAAGAAGAGTATCCCATGAAAGATTTACATAAAATCAAGAAAGACACAAAGTGGATTGATGAAGGATGCATAAAATTAGGTCTCTAACAAGATGGGTATACAAGAAGCTACTAAAATCTCAAGTCTACAATGAAGGAAACCACCAAAAGCCAAATGTAAAGACCCCTATTGAAAAAAAACTTGTGGAAAGAACCACACTAACAATGATACTAGCATTTTTTACAACCCTAGAAAGAGTAAATGTAGTTACTCAAGGCAATCTCAAGCATCACTTTATATATGTGACATCATGTTTTATTGGTTCGCAATACGATATAGATAAGCAAGGAATGTGAAGAGTTAGTAACCCAGGAGTAGACACCCTATGAACAAAAGAAGAGTATCCCATGAAAGATTTACATAAAATCAAGAAAGACACAAAGTGGATTGATGAAGGATGCATAAAATTAGGTCTCTAACAAGATGGGTATACAAGAAGCTACTAAAATCTCAAGTCTACAATGAAGGAAACCACCAAAAGCCAAATGTAAAGACCCCTATTGAAAAAGAACTTGTGGAAAGAACCACACTAACAATGATACTAGGATTTTTTACAACCCTAGAAAGAGTAAATGTAGTTACTCAAGGCAATCTCAAGCATAACTTTATATATGTGACATCATGTTTTATTGGTTCGCAATACCTCTTATGCTATTAGAAGCTTCAGGATATGATAGATCCCTCACCCAACACTAAATGACTTGTAAATGAGATGTGCCTTGTGCCACAGTACTTAAGATAGCTAGGTAGACAGATAGGAAATACATAAATAGAGAAAGAGACACATGAAGATAGAGAAAATATACATGCATGTGTGAAAGAGACCTCATGCTTGTACTAGCTTGATCAACAAAAAGACAATAATTTCCTTGCAAAGCATTCCACCAAAAGTACTTTCATACATTTAAGAGCTTAGAAACTACAATTAGGTTTATAAATCCAAGTGAAATTTACACAATATTCTTAGTGAAGATGATATTGACCCCTGTCTAGGTTGTAGTTGTTTCCTATGTTTAATTGGTATGTTTGGTATAGTTGTGCTTTATTTGTAGATGATGACCATGACCATGAAAGTACTCCTAGCAACCTACTACAAATAAAAACATATTGCAAGACTTATTTACAAGTATTCGTTCTAGTATGAATTAAGGGAGGGGAGGGAGGGGGGACAAGGGAGAGAGAGAGAGAGAGAGAGAGATACCTTGGCGTCACACAGAATGGCGATCAGTTCCTTGGCCTTCTTGAACAGTCCGGCTTTGCGCGCGCTTGCTGAAGGTCACGATGTTGCGCAGAGTCGCATTCTCGATCCGGCACAGCTCCACCTTCCCACGGCCCATCTTCGATGATATTGATTCCCGTCGTACATCACTTCTGATCTGAATCTTTAATATTGAATCTTTGAATTGACGCTATATTAAAAGGGCTATATTGAATTGGTGCTATATTGTCTGGGATAGGGGAGATGTAAGACGGGAATTGATTTCCACGGCCCAACCTCTGTTTCTTGTCGATTCCCTTCTGAGACGTCTGGGACAGGGCATATTCTTTAATATTGAGTCTTTAATATCGATTCCTGTCGTCTGAGACGACTGGGATAGGGGCGTAGATATATGAAGCGGAGCTGGTTGTGCAGTACTTCTAGCTGGCTGCAAGACGAAGTTGGGGGAGCTGCAGAATGCGACGTCTGGGATAGGGGTGCAGATACATGAAGCGGAGGTTGCACATTAATACTTCTAGCTGGATATTAAGACAAAGTTGGGGTATCAGCTGCAGAACGCGAAGAAACAGAAGCAGAACAGCATCAAGGCAAGGGTCAGGGGAGAAGAAGGCGAAGGAGCAGCAGGATTAAATGGAGGCTCCCATGGGGACATGAATATTGGGCGCGCAGGCTAGGGAGTCGACAAGCTGATCAGCCGAGGCGCGAAGTACTCCCACAAGGAACTTTCAATCGTTCCGATCCAATATTCATCAGGGCGCGCACAGTACAGACTTATAGGTAGTCGTAGTTAATAAATTTTGTCCCGCCCTTTAATGATCGCTTGCACAGTACCAGCTCGTCCCAGAAGTCGCGTTGATCGCTGGCGCCAGATCCCTCAGCGTCACACCGTTGAACAGGGCGACACCTTGCCGTTCCGCGCAGGGCTGCTAGCTGGAGGAGAAGAACTGGAAGACGATATATGGAGCCGAGACACAGGCCTCTGAGCCAATCTGCAGCTCTCTGCAATAGCTCAAAGAGGATTAGAGGATAGGCAGATGAATAGAGGATAGGCAGATGAATACCATCGCTCAAAGAAACCTTTCTCTCTCTCTCTCAATATTGGTTGAGTTATAACACGTCTTCCTCAAAATGGCGGCAAAATGAACGTTGCTACCAACCCTGCGCATGCATCCTAAAAGCACATTAAACCCCTTAAGAATTTAATGAAATACATAATCTCTCCCCCTTTTTCATTCTATTATTAGACCTTATTAAAGGATGCATCATCTTGCATATGTACATATGCAGTTATGCCACCGAGTCTATTTGACATTGGAATATGTCTTTATCGGGTTGAAATAAAATCCACCATAATCTCATAGCCGCTAATCTCTTAGCCATGCAAAAGCACGTGACGTATTTAGTCCTTCCCCCCGGTCCACAAACGCGAGTGTAGCAGTCCCCTTGGCTCAAATATAAAAGTAATATGACTCTCATCAAGCTCACCAATAATGAAAATTAGATTTTGGTATATCTTGGCAAAAGATTACATTTATATAATGGATCAATGTTTGATACCTACATGCTTACACAATGTAATTCTATATTGGATTTTGATGTTTCTTCTTTTACATTGCACATGCTAAAAAGAGGATTCTTCACCCTTTGGAGATTCTAAAAATGGGCAAGTAGCTTGTAATCAGAGTCATCATCATCAATGTCATGAAATTCCAACTATAAAATGCTCTTTGTTTAATTAATTTGTCTAGAATAAGAAGTTTTAGGGGAACTATGGCTTAATTAATTGGAAAACTCTAGATTAAGAATTGTTGTAGGCAACAATAGTAAGCATAGTTAAAGGTAAAATTTTCACATGATTTCATTAAATAAAGAGTGCATTGCTTAGACATCTATACACTTAAAAATGTAGAAATCTTAACTAAACTAAGCACTCTTAATTTAGAAATCTTAACTAAACTTAAAAATGTACAAATCTTAACTAAACTAAGCACTACATGTCTCTCTAAATAGGTACATTGATCCTTCTTTGCTCCGAAAGCTTGAAGCAACTCAACCTTTTCCAATGCAGTGTGATGAATGAAAACATGTGACATGGGGTCCAAGCTTAGAAACATTTAAGGACACATAGTACATATGCTTACATGGAATGGAAACTTGATACTTTCTTTCTCTCTTCTTAAAATTAATGCAGATGCAACGAGTAAAATCTGATACAGAGTAATTAATTCCTAGAGGAAACAAGCTTTTCTTCCTTGTGCACTAACATAGAACAAATGTCACTTATTTCTCAACATAATGGCCAAACACTTGATATTCACATCAAGAATCTTGCCCTTTTGAATATGTTTTTGAAATTCCATTATCAACCTTTATCTCCATTTAACTAGCTTAATGTTTTGATATTTCAATTAATATCTACTAGCAACACTTGCAAAAATAGATACACATGGAGAGTGGCTACAAATAGGGCTAGCATTTTGCAAGACATTCATTATCTTGAAGTTGTGGTCCCACAACATCATACTTATAAACCATCGATGTTTGCGTATTTGAGATGTTGCAAAACCAAGTGAGCCCTCACTTGTTTATGGTTGTAGAGGCGTACGAGTCTCGGTCCAATTCATGAAGCACATAATGTGGTTGGATGCATCTACATCATCAATACTTTCTCATTTCTCATCCTCTTGCTTGATGATTTGCTTCCATTGTTTGTTCTTGTTTTCTCCTACTTGATTGTCTTTCTTCAACATCAGAATCTCTATAGACTTACATGTCCTCAATGTGCAAGTGTATCCGACACTAACATGTGCCATCACTTTCCATTACACACCTTGCAGTCTTTTCACTCTTACATGGTATACACCTTTCAAGCACGTCACATGATATTGCCCTCACTTTCAAAAACACATCACGAAAGGTTGTTATACATTACAAGATTGGTATGCATACACACACACACACACACAAGGCATTTCATTGCAATACTGTAAAAAACAATCTAATAGTAACTAAAAAGGTTGCGTTTTTTGGTATTTTGCCACTTTTACTTCATTTTTCCTAGGTTTATTTGGGAATATGTGTTGTACAGATATATAATACAACAAAATCTTTGTTTGTGTATGTTAAGTCAAACCACCTATGACATTATTCCATTATAGCCCCATATATATATATATATATATATATATACACACACACACACACACACACACACATAGAGAGAGAGAGAGAGAGAGAGAGAGAGTGCACAAAATTGTTACCCTTAGAAGTTAATGTTAATGTTAATGTTATAAATACAACTATAATATATTTAAATTCTCATGATTAATTTTAGTTTACCAAGCCTTTCTTGTATACCCATCATAGCTACCCATGTGGACTAGGAATGTTGCCTGAATGAAAGTTAAACATAGAAATAAAATAAATAAAATACTAAATATTAGTAAAGTAAAAATAAGATTGATCTAGTCACCTTAGTCGAGTATGTGGGCTAGGTGTGGGGCCAGCAAGTTTGGCTAGGTGTTATATACCCAAAGCTAGAAATTTTAGTGTTGTATAAGTTGCAACAAAGGCACATTCACTTTCTACAAGCTTGAGTACTAGCACAAGAGGCACATGCTATGGTTGCACAATAATCTCCTTATCTCTTGGCATTTCTAGAAAAGACATTTGTTGTAAATGTGATTATAAGAAAATAAGCTCGAATGCTTGCATGGGAATGGAGGGGATAATGGTTGGCATGGAGCATTGTGGAATTGTAATATCTTGTGTTTTGTCCACGCATGTGTCTCTTTGGGTGTGAAGGGGGGGACTCGTGGATGAAATTTAAACAAAGGTTGAATAATCTTTACAAAAGCCTTTCCTTTCTCTCGTCAACTGGAGCCGCCTCAAATTGCAATTGAAATATATGTTCCTCGTCGTTTTCATTTTTCTTATCCTCATCACCACCGTGATAGTCATCATCACCTTTGTCCTTACCTTCTCAAAACCATCATTATCAACTTGAATTGAGAAATAGAGAATTGTGATAAACATCATCTTTATCTTATCCTCATTGTACCTTTAATTCCCTATTACATAAAACTAGGGCAGCTGCAACAATGACTGCAGTTTATGGAGCAGCCTTGGAAAACTCCACCATGCTACAACCCTTCATCAACGTAGTCGATCTCCTCTACCACCGTTACCCTGCTCAGTAACACATACCACTCCATCCAAATCTGTAGACCCCTGTATAACCACTCCTCTCTTGATAGCTTTTGGCTCAGCTTTTATTATTGCGATTAGTCTAGCAGCCTGACTTGCTCATGTCACAGTAACAGACTGATATCTATTCATGGTGTCATCCTTCTTTATGGACATTGTAATTAGAAAAGCTACTTGGTATTATATGTAAACTTAGCCTTTTAACAACATAGCCGAGTTTAAAGAAGCAAAGATAAAGCTACAAGAGTGCCAATGAGTTTGAAGGGAATTATCATTATTTGGAGGAGGAGTTGCCTTGTATTCATGAAAGAGCGGTGCCTTTGAGACTTCATGTGAAACAATCTTTTGATCATACAATGAATAGTCCTTTCCTTGAGATGCATACAATGCTCTATACCTCATGTGGCAAATGTGATATATATCATGTGGTGATGTCTAGCTACTAGTTGGCTTAGTGAGTTGTTGCCATGTCCAAAATTTCTTTTGGTTCAACTCTTAAAAAAGAGAAAGATTAGTATCTTGAATTAAGAGAGTGATGACTCTTTACTTGAGGGATTGATTGCATGAAGAATATTGTGAGAATCAAGAACAACCTACTAGTTCTAGGTGTTTTGACTTGAAAATGTTCTTACATGCTTACAAAACCTAAGAAAAGGATGATATCATCTAGAGTTTGAGTTGAGTCTAATAACATTAGATTCGGTGATAGAAGGATCCTCATTGGATAGAAAGATTTAAGACTACTTCTTGGAGGAGAGTTCAATTATCTATGTTGGTGGCTTAGGGTTGTAGCACTTGTCAGATATCCTCACAACTTGAAAAGGGATTTTGAGGGAGGTGAGATGTCTGTAAGAGTACGATATCATTGGGCAAAGGGAAATTAAGGCATAGGAAATTTGCTTCTTTGTAGTTTGATATGAAGATTGTTTCCACTTGAGCATGTAGTTGATGTTGCTAGTCTTATCACGTAAGTCTATCAACCCCCAAGTTGATGTTGAGCGTAAATATGGTAAGTGGATGAGAGAGCTGCTATAGGTCAAGCAACACTCGAGTTTTTTGCATAGTTGCAATTCTTTTGGGTAAGTTGCATGTTTCTCCCAAGGAGATTTCCTAAAAAATCATGAAAAAACTACTCATTTTCAAAAATTGGGTTCAATGTTAACGTGTGCTTTTAAAAAAAATCCCAAATCTAGTAGTTTTTTAATTATACTTCTTTAGTGATAAATATTGTTAGTAAATTGGATATTTTTAAGTAGTTTATATTCACACTAGTACATGGTTAGCTATCAAGAGTTTTATCCATCACTAAACTATGCATTTTTTTTATCTTCACCTTAGTTTTAAACAAATTTTGATCTTAAAGCTGTCAACTATTTTGACCCCTTAAATAACTCTTTAGATATCCAATGGAGTTTCTACACTTGATATTTGGGATAATATTAATATATATTCTAGGATGCACATATTGATATATTAATACTTAGTAGTGTTGCCTAATGAAAACAAGTATTGAATACTAAGTTTTCTGCATCTCAATGAGATACTGACTTTAAGATGCCATATGTGAAGTGAATGTAGTAATTTCCAATAATTAATCGAGTTGATTAAAAAGGGTTGCAATATTAAGGAGCTACAATGAACAATAAATAAAGGATTCAAATTTAATAAAATGCATCAAGGTAGATTGTAAGAATTGTATTAAATAATCTATATTTTCCAAGTAAAATTTATCATACTGTGTAACTTTTCACTAAGTAATAGGGTTAAAGCTACATGGCTTATAATCATGTTGTGTACTATTTAAATGTATGTTACAAATATATAAACTCATAAACATGACGACCTACAACTTATAGAAAATATATGATTTCCAAATCTATGTAGGCTTGTTATAAGTTATACATCTATAAAGTACCTTTAATCACATCCTTATAATTCCTTATGTAGGGATTTTCAAAGGAATGTGGGGAATGCTCTATATTCCCTATTATAAGATGTAGGGAACGTAGGGACTTTCAAAGGAATGTAGGGAATGCTCTATATTCCCTATTATAAGATGAGGGAATGCAATTTCCTAGTTATAGATGGGGAATACATACTTGTGTACATAGGAAATATTGGAGAATTTCCTATATTTCACCAAATTGCCTATGTGGGGAACGATTGAAAGTTCCTTGTGCCCCCCTCAATGTCGTAATGAGGGGAGAGGGAAGAGGAAGTGAAGAAGGGGAGAAAGAAGAGAGAGAAGAGAGGGATAGGGAGAGAAGAAGTAGAAGAAAAAAAAGAAGAGGAAGGGAGAAAGAGAAGGAGAAGAAGAGAAAGAAGGAGAGGAGAAAGAGTAGGAGAGGAAGAAGAGAAGAAGAAGAAGAGAAAGAGAAGAGAGAGAAGGAGAAGAGGAGAAGGGAAGAAGAAGAAGAAGGAGGAGAAGAGAGAAGAGAGGGAAGAAGAGAAGAAGGGAGTAGAGGAAGAGAAGAAGAGAAAAGAAGAAGAGAAGTAGTGAGAGAGAAGGAGAAGAAGAAGAGAAGAAGGAGAAGAAGAAGGGAAGGAGAAAAGAAGAAGAAGAGAAGTAGTGAGAGAGAAGGAGAGGAAGAAGAGAAGAAGAAGAGAAGCAGTGAGAGGAAGAAGAGAAGAAGAAGAAGAGAAGAAGTAGAAGAAGAAGAGGAGAGGAGAAGGAGAGGAAGAAGAGAAAGGGAGTAGAGGAAGAGAAGAAGAGAAAAAAAAGAGGAAGAGAAGTAGTGAGAAAGAAGGAGAAGAAGAAGAGAAGAAGGGGAAGAAGGGAAGGAGAAAAGAAGAAGAAGAGAAGCAATGAGAGACAAGGAGAAGAAGAAGGAAAAGAAGGAGAAGAAGGAGAAGAAGTAGAAGAGGAAGAGGAGAGAGAGAGAAAAGGGGTGAAAGTTAGAGATTATCTCCAGCCCAGTGATTTCCAAAGTTACAAACACCATTGGATTTTCATCTCCCTCATCACATTGGTGACCACTTGCGAGCCGCCCTTGAACAAAGCCACCACATCAAGGACCCAGGGTGAAGGATTGTGTATGCAAGATGGCTCCAAAGAGAAAGCTTACTAAGAGTACTAGCATGAAAGCCGCTGTCGAAGATAGAAATGCCAGTGGAGTCGCAACCAACCGTAGCATCTCGTCACCCTCTCTCCACATCGAGGTGACCTGTAAAACTTGAAAGGAAATTCTGTCTTCCATTGTATGCATAATTCAATCCATAAGCATGATTTATCACATGAAATGAAAGGAATTTCTAATCTATTACCACATAGGATGCAAACTTATTAAGGCTTAGTATGAGTCATATAATTTTCAGTTGAGGTTATGACATAGATTGCATCCTAAATAATTTTATAATCAATATCAAAACTGCTCTCTTAAACATCTAAGTTGTCCTACACTATGATGTATCCATTCGGGAATCTAATACATACTTAAGAAATTTCCTACGATACAATAGTTGTTGTGATATATGTTTTCCTTTGCAAACGCCCGCACAAAGGTGGATACACTAGGGTGCTTTCCTTTGCAAACACCCGCACAAAGGTTGATACACTAGGGTCTAGAGGTTATCAATGCATGAACTTCGCATTGCATATCACTTTAATGGGGCTAATAGAGTGGAAAGGTGATAAGAGTGGCTATTGCATTGGTATGCTCCAAGCGCATGAGGAGTGAATTTGACTAGAAAAATTCCGCATAGTATCACACTTAAAGATAGAAGGTTAGAAGATATTGCATTTACTTAAAGTTGATGTCCAACTGATGACCAACGAGGGTTTATTGCCATACCTTGAAAACTTAAGAACCCAACTACAAGGACTTAGTTGTTTCTTTTCCTACAAAAGGGTTGTCCATCAAAGGCTCTATGGTTGTGAAACTCAATGAACTAGACAGATTGTCAAGTAAGTCGCAACTGTCGAGGGCTGCGCAAGACAAAAGGACCTAGAAGGAACTTGTTAAATCAACCCTACAAATCCCTAAACCAAGGGGGAGAGGGAACTTTAGGGTAGTTGATTCATGCTAAGCATGTTGCTCGGAACTGCTGAAATGGTTTTAACGAAGGGTGGTCTTGTTAAAGATGGATTGTTGACCCAAGTTATGCTTGGTTGTTTGGAAAGGTTGTATTTTGATACTTCCAAGTTAAATTCTAATTGTTAAAGATGGATTGTTGACCCAGGTTATGCTTGGTTGTTTGGAAAGGTTGTAAAAGTGTTTTGATACTTCCAAGTTAAATTCTGATTGTGCACGCAATGGGATTGCGATGCCTTGAAGCAAGAGGTTATGCATTCAACTGTTTGTTAATGTGGCTTTGGATGTTAACCCAAGTGGGGTGTGATTGATGATTGCATGGCCGGGTCTAAGATGACTGATTGCCATGGGAACAAAAAGGGGTGTTTTCCCTAGTAATTGTTTTTAAGCTGGATGCTTCCGCTGCTGTGGTTGATTTCCTAAAGGGATAATTAAGGAAGGATGGTGCTAGCTACCCCCTATGAACCGCCAAACCCTAACCAAGGGGGTTATGAATCCGCACCGGGAATGTGGACCGAACCCATCGCGAGAGGTCTCTCCGTGGAAATTACTTGGCATAGGAGGACGCTTGGGTACTAGTGGGGGCTCTGGCTATAAATCCCAATGCCTTCGGCCCCTACACAAGTGTTCTACGTGACTCGAGATGGGATCTCAAGGCCTTGATACTAGTTACAAGGCAGAATCTTGGGAGGATAAACCTTCGGGTTTTGTTGCCGAGAGACGGAAGAATTTTTCTGTCGAGGCAAAAAGGAACACTTAATTCTCCTGTATGGGTAGGAGACAAACATTATTCTAAAGATAAGTTAAGGAAGTGTTTGATCTTTTTTTATCTTGTCTTCGTATCAGTGCCCTAAATTACATAAAGGAACCTGTGATTAACGGGCTAATTAAGGAAGCTGCTTTTATGTGTCAAACATAATGTGGTAGGTAATTAGATAACTAAAACAACCCCCGAGCGAAGCGTGGTGGATGGACCGATGGGTCTATCCTACGGAAGGGTGGTCTCGGTTAGCCAAGAGCTTTCCTTAAAGGAAATGTCAACGAGAGATGTTAGGAAAAGTCAGACTTCAGGTCGATCCTAATGGGAACGGTGGGATAAGTTCCGTTGCGAGGCAGACTCGAGAGACCCTAGTTGGCAAACCCCGTATCATTCCTTGGGAGTACCGAGTGGCGTCTTGTAGATATATCTCTCGATGGACTGCTAAGGCATGTCCTGCGATAGTGAGTTGATGGGGGAGAAGAGAGGGAGATGGAGCACATGACTGCAATAGGCAGGATGAAGGAGTGGTCATTGGAGCATTGCAAGAGTGTATGAAGCACCGAGGCAAGGCATTGTGGGGGGCATGGAGTGCATTTCAATAACCATTGAGGGTGTAGGTTTTGGCAGTAGCTAATGAGAGACGAGGCATTGTGGGGGGTGTGGAGTGCCACTAGGAGGTAGTTGAGATCACAGGGCAGAGAGGGGGAGCGTGGTGGAGATCATAGGCTACGGGACAAAGGAGATTTTAGGGCATGTGATAGTTGTTGTTGGAGCTATATATAGCTCACCCTATCTAGACTAGGTCTCACCTATATACATGTAGATTGTGATCAATCTGAAATATTCGTTGGAAATGTGTATGGTGTGTCTCTTCTCTCTCTCTCTCTCTCTCTCTCTCTCTCTCTCTCTCTCTCTCTCTCTCTCTCTCTCTCTCTCTCTCTCTCTCTCTCTCTCTCTCTCTCTCTCTCTCTCTCTCTCTTGTGTCTATACATCTCAATATGGTATCTGAGCTATCATGATCGACTACAACCAATTTCTTGAAGAAGACAATTAGGAAGTATACCTATGTAGTATCTCTTCTTTTCTTTAGTCTTGTTCTTTTAATGATTAAATTTGATATATTATGTATGTTATGAATTTTAAGCATAAAAGAAGTTCACTTGATCATCATTTAGATTACAAATATGTTGAATTGTAGATATGCCTTGCTTGGACACCCTAAAAGTTTCTATTTGGGAAACTCTTAAGGAAATGAATTTCTCAAGAAAACTAGTTTTTCTGATATGCTATGACTCACAAGCCTTCTTTCTAGCAAATCTCTTCTCAATTTGGAGTTCTCTATCAAATGTTATGTCAATTGAGGTAAATTGGACTTGAAACATGAAAACGAATAGGACAATAGCTTTTCGTGCAAATTTCTACCACATAGGTTTCATCACGATTACTCACTCTTGCATTTCTGTATTTCTACCAAGATTAGCTAGATCATCATCTATTCTTGGAAAAGAAGTAAATCGATAATGTTTTCAGCACTGTTTATATTTCTCGTCTATGTTGGACCAATTTCTTCTCACACATGTTTTGTCTATTTTGGGTCACTTTGCCCATGTTTTATCTAACTTAGGTCTCTTTCTTTTGGAGTATGCTTTTTGAACTAAGCGTCTTTCTTTACAATATAAGTTCTATGTATAACTTTTTGTACTACACTTTTGTCATCGTTTTGTATATGGTGTTCAAATTATGTGATCTCATATTGTATGTTTTCTCTCAGCCAACTATGTGAAATTTTATAATTGTCAATGGATTTCATTATGGACAACGTTCCCTCCCTCACTTTCAAGGACAAAGATTCCTTGGGTGGGAAGTAAATATGCTACTAATTCTTGAAGGCGATGACTTGCATGATATTGTTATTGGTAATTATGAATGTGCGCCTCAACGTATTGATCAAGCTCATGATAATACCCTTGTAACTAAATGACCTATCTTTGAAGAATGGCAAACTATTTATAATTAATGGGTTAGATGCAACAAAGTAGCTCATCGGTATATTCTTTTTGCTCTTCAATAATCTCTTATACTAGATGTATGTAATCTTTCAACCTCACAAGCTATCTGGGAGTATTTAATAGCAAATTTTGAGAAGAAATCTATTACATAAATACTTTATCTTCGTAGTCAACTCACTGAGTTACAATACAACATCAGAATTTCTATGACAAAACATATTGAATCATTCAAGAACATTATCAATGATCTTGTTGATGTTGTTGATGCCATTCTACGAAAGCAATTGGTGACATAGCTTCTTAACACTATAAAGGATCCTACTTATGATAATATTGTTACCATATTATCTAACAAAGATGGAATCAATTTTGATCAAGCTTGTATATCTTTGATTGAATATTCACAACGATATGAATGATGACACTTAAATCAAGAAATAGTTATGATCTCACAAGAGGACACATTGTCAAAACAAATCAAGCAAGCTTTACTTACTCAAAGATGTCCCTTTCCACACTATACACGTAGGAGTCGTCATGGTGGTAACATCTCTTATCTCAAGTTTCCTAACATACATTGTTCTTATTGTAATTAAAATGGTCATATTATAGATGGCTACTTGGAAAAAATATATAATGAAGAACATGGTATTAAAAATAAACAACCATGTTTATCCAAATATTATTCTCCTTGTGACTATTGTAATAAGAGTGATCATCCAACCCATCTATGTTTCAAGTGGCATTTTGATTTGGATCATAATAGAGCATATGCTACTACACATGACAATACTATTGAAGAAGCAAATTGTATGAGTTATTTTATCTCTCCAAAAAGGGTAATTTATGTTCATGATGAATCTTCTTTTATTATTGATTCTCGTGCTATGGGAAACATGACATATCAATCTCAATGGTTACATAATTATCAGTATTCTTCAATAAGAATTCTACGTGGAATTTTACATGTCCCAGATCTACAAAGGAATCTTCTTTCAATTGCAAGACTTTTGGATCTTCATCTCTTTGTCGTTTTTTACCATATCAAGTGTTGCGTTAAGAAAGATAGCCAAACCATAGTTGTCATTCCTCGAAATTGTAATCTTTTTTAGTTATCTTTAAAAAGGGATCTTCATAGCAAAATATGGCATCATCTCTTTATTCACTCTGATTTTTCTAAGCTTGTTGATCTTTATTGGCATGATCTTGTTCAAGGTATGGAATTCAAATCTCATCCTCATATGGATATTTGTGAATATTGTGCGCTTGGAAAGCATTTTTGCAAACCCTTTTCCATTTCCACCACAACTCATTTTAGAGATTTGCTTGATCTTATTCACACTCATATTTGTGGGCCTTTTCCTCCATCAAAATTTCAATATTGGTATTTTATGACTTTTATTGATGACTTCTCAAGATACACCACTATTTTTCTCTTACAACACTATCTTTTAAGAAATATGAAAAATCTGCAAAACTTTATAGTAGTCGTCCTAACAACTAACTTTGTAGTGACAATGTTGGAGAATACATTTTAAATAATTTTGATGATTATTGTAATAATCAGGATATTCATCATGAATATATGGTTCCCTACTCTCCTCAACAGAATGGTATTACTAAATGTAAAAACAAGACTATCCTCAATGCCATGTGATGTATGCTCATTCATTCTGGCTTATCTCAATGTTTTTGGGCTGAAGCAATCTTAACATCAATCTTTGTGCAAGATAATCTTCCTATAACTGCTCCTTTTGGTAAAATAGTGATTACTACTTAGACAAGTAAAACTCCTTCTGTTTCGTATTTTAAAACTTTTGGACGTATTGATTATATTCATGTACCCAAAGAGACTCACAAAAAATTGGATCCTCCTAGTTTGAAAGCTATTTTCATTGGATATTCAAATATTTCCAAGGGATACAAGTTTTATGATCCATCTTCCAAGAAGGTAATCATAAGTTCTGATGCTATTTTCAATTAGAAATTTATGGGTAGTACATGGTCTTAAGAGGATGCTGGACGGGCGTGGTAACTAGAGGACATTGATGATAGAAAGTCATTACTCATTTCTTTTCCTTTTCTATATGATGATAAACCTCCTTCACAAGATAATATTGACTCTTCAAATCAAGATGCACAACCTACACCTATTATTACTGATGATGACCTTGGTATTGATCTTTATGTTGATCTTCTAATTGATAATGGGGATGGTACTTGTCATGTTTATAATGTTGATATTCTTGAGAATGCTCTCAATATTTGTGAAGACTGTGTCTCTTATAGTGATGCCATATCATCCCCACAAAAGGAACAATGGTAGAAGGCCATGGAAACTGAGTATGAATCTCTTCTTTGTACATGGGTTGTAACTCAGTTACCATCTAGATGTATTGCTATTAGATGCAAGTGGCTTTATAAGAATTAAAAAAAGTAGATGGAACACTTGACAAATTCAAAGCAAGGCTAGTTGCCAAAGGTTTCTCACAAATTGCAAGAGTTGATTATTAAGAAACTTTATCAGCTATTGTTTGTATTACGAGCATTCGGGTTCTGTTAGTTATTGGTGTTGAGTTTGATTTAGAGGTTCACCAAATGGATGTGAGAACAACTTTTCTTAATGGCGATTTAAAGGTAGAGATATACATGGAGCAACCAAAGGAGTTTGTAGTCAAACATAAGAAAAATCTTGCTTACAGACTTCATTGGGCACTCTATGGTCTCAAACAATATTCATGAGCTCGGTATCAAAAGATTGATCTCTTCCTTACAAACCAAGGTTTTACTTCTTGTTCTTTAGATCCTAACTTATATGTCAAGTGCTGCAATGATAGTTTTGCTTTCTTGCTCTATATGTGGATGGTACCATACTTGTTTCTAACAATCTCAACTTCCTTCACAAACTAAAGAAGGCTTTATCTTTTGAGTTTGACATGGTGGATCGTGGAGACATACACTCATGTCTTGATATTCAGATTCAATGCTATCGAGAAAAGGGTGTTTTATTAGTGTGTCAAACAAAGTTCATGGAAGATATTGTTTAGAAGTTTGGTTTGGGTTCTGCACATCTTGTTAGTACTCCTTGTCTTGTGAGCTCTAACAAAAACTCCCAATTTTTGCAAAATGATGGACATTTAGCATTATATCAATCTTATGCTAATTCTTTTTGCTACAAATTTTCTTGGAAAATATCTTACTTCTCCATGCCTTAAACATTGGACCATAGACAAATGAGTTTTGAAGTATTTGAAAGGCGCTAAAGATTTTGGGTTGGTTTATAGTGCTAACAAAACTCTGATTCTCTACATTCACTTCAACTTTTGGGTTATATAGATGTAGATTGGGCAAGCTCTCACTTATCTATGCATTCTACAAGTGGAAATTGTTTATTTATCAACGGTTGTCTTATTTCTTAGACTAGCAAGAAATAATAATGTGTTATTGTTTCCACTATAGAGGCTGAATATGTAGCTACATCTTTAGCCGCTCGAGAGAAGTATGGCTTCAACAAATTCTATCGGATATTGGCCATGCTCCTCTCTCTATCACACCACTTCCATGTAATGACCAAAGTGCTATTAGTCTTGCTAAAGACTATGTTCAATATAACAAGTCTAAACATATTGCAGTGCATTATCGTTATGTTCCATATGAAGTAAAGAAAGACACGATCATCATTGAACATGGTCGAAGTAATCAGATGATTGCAGATATATTCACCAAAGGACTCAATGAAGCATGCTTCACTTTGCTGTGCTCAGAACTTGGAGTTGTCGCAACTTCAATCTTTGCAAATTAATCTACCATGACATTGTAGTGCCATTGTACATACTCGTAGGCACCACACACTTTACATATGCACATATACCTCAGACCTCTTGGTCATCTTTGTACATACATATTTAGTTTCACTTTACATGCACAGATTCACTTTACATACACATAATAATCCTTCTTGATCATGTCTATACATTTGTATATAAGAGCTCGGGGTTTTCCTACATTTGTATATATAGAAGCTCGGTTTTTTCCCTTGTGCTCCATAAGGGTTTTTAATCTACACCTAAAGACCTTTGTTTGAGTGGGCGTGTTGGAGCTATATAGAGCTCACCCTATCTAGACTAGGTCTCACCTATATATATGTAGATTGTGATCAATATGAAATAGTCTTTAGGAGTGTATATGGTGTGTCTCCTCTCTCTTTCTCTTGTGTCTCTACATATCTTTTCTCTCTACATCTCAATAGTATTGTAATATTTCTGCTGAGAATATTACGAGGCCGTGTGAAGTCTCGAGCAAATGACAATGCCAGCATTGTGGTCACGGACGGTGTGGTCTTTAAATGCTACACTCTCCATTGGCATAAACGAGACAAAAGCAAAAAAACCCCGCTTTGAGGGATACAAGTTGAGAGAGAGAGAGAGAGAGAGAGAGAGAGAGAGAGAGAGAGAGAGAGAGTGTGTGTGTGTGTGTGTGTGTGTGAGGGAGGGAGGGAGGGAGGGAGGGAGAAAGAGAGATTCCCTCTAGCTTCACCCAAAGTTGTAGAGTAGTGTGTCATCTAAGAGAGTGGTTTGTTGCATATATCTAAAGTTGTGTATTATGAGGCTCTTAAATAGTTTTTGGCAAGGAGAGAGTGATTTTTCATTTAACATTTGTAGCTTATATCATTGATTATGAGAGGGAGTATGCTTTTCATCTTAATACAAAAGGAAGGTCTTTTTATTGTTTTTTGAGATATTTTATCCAAAATTTGAGGTTGTTGACATATATATATAAATTTTGGGGCTCTAAAAAAATTAAGAATATGACCTTTTTCGACTCGCACATAGCTTAAGTGTAAAAACTCCAATAGAGTGGACAATACCTAAAATGGCCGTAACTTTTGATCAAAACCTCAAATTTCAAATGAGTTTGAAGGTTGAAATTGTGGCAATAAGATCTACCATCCTATTACTTCATTTGTGTTTTTGAGAGATTTTTAAAAATCTCAAATTTCAATCTCTGTGTGTACGTGGAATTTCTACCAATATCTCAAAAAAGTTAGTGAGCATTCATTGTTATTACTTCACTTTATGTGCTTAATAAATTTATAAAAGTGCCAAAATTCAATGTCCCCATTTTCCTATTAGGAATTTCTACTAATATCTCAAAAAACTCAATGAAAGTAAGGCCTTTAATACCCCTAAGCATTATAATCTTGATGCTTGCTCATTAATCTAGGTCTTCATACCTCAAGGTATAGCAACGCTTGCAAACCTATCGAACAAAAATGGTGGGTATAAACAATACAATAGAGTCTCCTTTCCCTAGCTCTACCGAGGGCTAGTATGGCGACATATACAACGCTAAGAAAAGGAATCAACGGGTCACGTGATGACAAGAGAATGCGAAAGACATTCTAATATACACGCAATTGGCGATGCATTATAGATCAAGACATGATAAACACTACAGTACTGAACATCCGTAGATATTAACATGGGTATAAGTGCAATGCACCACAAGATGACAAAGAATGGCGTGGGTATACACACCTTCTCACAAGAGAGAAAAGAATGGAGTGGGTAGAAGTGCCATGCACCAGAAGATGACAAAGAATGGAGTGGGTATAAGTGCAATGCACCAGAAGATGACAAAGAGTGGAGTGGATATACACACCTCACAAGATAGCGAAGGATGGAAGGAGTAGTCATGAAAAGGAATATGGAACGAACAAGCTGATAATAGAATCCATAGATAGGAGGCGTTAACTGGATGAAGAATGAAGAGTGCGGATGACGCTGGGTAGATTGTTCAGTTGAGCAAATGATTATTAAGTAACCACAAGCTGGCCATCGCTCCTATTTTCGATTGTCACCGCCGAAGGTCCGCCTGAGAGCTCGATGTAGGCTTTGATGGTGTGGCCTTCAAGAACCGCAATTCGCGTGTTGGAGAGCACTGTGGAGAGCTTCTTGACGGTTGAGGCTGCAGGAGAGAGCCTGCCCAGGTGGCTGCCCAGTACACTTCCCGTTTTCAATCGAAGGCTTAGCTCTGAGCTGCTGTGGTTGTTGATGACAATTTCGACGTTAGAAGGCATGATTACTTCAGTTGTGGCGATCGATCTCTCACGGTTCGTTAAGTATATATATATAGGAGCCAGCACCCAGCAGGTTTCTGCTTGCGTCCTCCTCTTCTTCTTCTTCTTCTCAAGTCTCTCAGGACTCAACCGGTTTCTGTTTGCCGGTTCTTCTTCTCAACTCTCGCAGGACTCAGCAGGTTTCGGTTTGTTTGTCGAGTGCTCTGGTTATTTATCAGTACTCAGAAGCACAGCTGCCGCATTGAGCGACAGTACCTCGGATGTACTTTCTGCGCTACACCTGAGAGCCTTCCTTGGCTTGACTATGTTCTCAGGACATAGCCAACACGTTGATAATTAGGTCAAGCTGCCTGTGCCAACCAGGAGCCTTCCTCGGCTTGACTATATTCTCAGGACATAGAATGGAAATACCAGCGAACGCTGGCTTCCTGCTTTGCTTGACCATTAGCCGGCCTCCGGGCATGATAGTGTAAACCAACAGCTTCCAAATGTGGGTTCGCTAATTCAGCACGTCCTTCCACGTTAATCGCTAATTCAGTTGGATAATTAGGTCAAGCTGCCTGTGCCACCTTGCTACGCTCCGTTGCTTCTTGCTCTTTTCTTCTTCTTTAACTTTGGAAATAGCCAGATATACCATTTTGGAGACGGCGTGATGAATCGTGGGTCAGCCTGACTTGATACCTCTTCAGTGAACCAGCGTAGAGATTACTCCATAGGAAGTTCTCGAGACACGAAGTTTCTCCGACGATTCACTCACGATGGACGATGAACACGCTTTCCTTGACCCTTATCAGAACATAAGAGCACGGGACGTGAAGCGTGAGAGGAAAATCTCATCAGAATTTGAAACTTACTTTGGAATATTGAGAGAAAACTGTATTTAATTCATTATCTTTTATCGGACAAGAATACGATGGGTGACTACTTTTCCCATCCATGAATTCATTGGCGAAGGCCATATGAGAGCTAGCACATGCACAACACTAAATGGGTTATCCTCGTCGACCAAAACAACACTAAATGGGTTATCCTCGTCGACCAAAACAGGATGTGTGTTATCTTTTCGCAAAGTTTTTATCTTCTACCATAAAAAAAGCTACCGTACCTCCCTAGCCTCGTGTTGCATTCTATTAAACACTACATAAATCTATCATGTTCCATAATTAATGCTATAGTTCATGCAATGTTTTTTTTAAATGCAAAGTTAATTTTAATATAAAGATACGTACATCAGCCTAAAAAGGCGACGGGTCAACTACCGAAACAATTACTGCTTTTTAATAAAAAACTTGAAGTATGCCTTAAAGATAGGCTTCTTCTTCCCTAAACCCTTAAAAACAGTCAGGACTTCCTCCTTACATCTCACTACATTAAAATCTCTAACACTACAACAAAAAGGCTCCATAGACGCGCTTGTAGATGTAATATTTGAATTGTATTTAAAAATATCGGCCGCGTTTATTACCGCGTCTACTAGCACGTCTACAATTTCGCATCTACAAGCGCGCTTATAGTGAAAACTACACCCGCATATAGACGCGCATATACACCCGAAGATAGATGCACTTATAGATGTGCATATACACACGCACATACATGCGCATATACACGCGCATATACATGCGCACATAGATGCGATTATAGACGCGGAAAATAGTGTATGAAAAAAAAAACCTCAAATGAAATGTGGTTGTTTAATGCGAGCGCGTCTACAGGCGCGTCTACTCTGTTGATCAGACGCGCTCTTACACGCACCAGGTCCACAAAACTCAAAAAAACCTAGGAGGTGTTATGGATCTTCAACGCTTGCGCGTCTACGAGAGCGTCTACTCTGTATATCAGACGCGCTTGTAGACGCGAATTAGCTGTGAAACACAAAATAAAACTAGGAAAAGCAAGCAACAACTAACATACCCAAAGCTAAGAAGGAACCAAAATACAAATCAGAGTAACCAGAGAGAGAGAGAGAGAGAGAGAGAGAGAGAGAGAGAGAGAAGAGAAGGACTCACCTTGAATATTTGTTGTGATGGGCAGCGGCACAACTACAAACTCCTTCTCCTCCATCTCCTTGCTCTTTGGATGTTCTCCTTGTCGCAACAAACATACCAAAAGCTAAGAAGGTAGCAAAATACAACTCAAAGCAAAGATAGAGAGAGAAAGAGAGAGAGAGGGAGGGAGGGAGGGAGGGAGGGAGGGAGGGAGGGAGGGAGAGGGAGAGAGAGAGAGTGTGAGTGAGTGAGTGAGAGAGACAAGAAGAAGGACTCACCTTCAATCGGTGTTGTGATGGGCGGCGACAGGGCTACAAACTCCTTCTCCTCCCTCTCCTTTCTCTTTGCCTCTTGCTTCCTCCTCTCTTTACCCTTTCTTCTTTGCCTCTTCCTTTCTCCTCTCTTTGTGTCGTGCGCCTGTCAAAAAAACCCAAAAGAAATGCACGACGGGACTACTTTGAAAAGAATGACAGACAAGTAATATTTTTCAAAAAATTTCAAAATTTTAGTGCGCGTCTATAAGCGTGTCTATAAGCGCGTGTATATAGAGCAAGAATTGCTTATAGACGCGCTTATATATGCACAGTTAAACGCAGTTATAGATGCGCATGTACATGCGCTTATACACGCACTTATACATACGCAAATACATGCGCATATACATGCGCACATAGATGCGATTTCACCTGCAAATTAGACACAAATATAGACGCGCAATTGCGTCTATATTTTTAAAATGTTTTAAAATTTTAGTGCGCGTCTGTGCACGCATCTATAACTACTGCTTGTTGTAGTGACGCGTCTGAAAACACGTCTATATTCGCGTCTATTTGCACGGATATATAGACGTAAAATTCACGTCTATTTACACGCTCTTTTACACGCACATACAGACACGATGATAGACGCGCCCGACTTTGCGCGTCTAACATGCGCGTCTATGCCTCGTTTCTGTTGTAGTGTAAGAGAAGGCTTATCAAAAAGTTTCTTATTTCTAAAACTCCATATATTCGGAATTATCACAGCCCTCAGCACATCCCATGACTCTTCTATTGTCCGATTAAGGTGCCCATAATCACCAAACTGAATTTCTTTCAAACTACTTTTGCTGAAAAAACTAGCCCTCTCAACCCAATTCATAATCACCCTCCAAATACTTTGGATTTCAGACACTCCCAGAAAAGATGTTGGATTGATTCCACATGACATTTGCAAAGAACACAAAGAGGAGAACATCTACCAAACTTGGAAAGACACTTCTGTGTCGACCATTTGTTCATTCTAGTTTTCCAAAGGACCATGTTCAACTTATGTGAAGGAGTACTTCCCCAAACCCTCCTGACTCTTCTTTTCTAGGTTCTAACCTTGGTCTCAGGACAAATCCTCTTCCAATACTCATACACCTTGAGAATGTGTCTTATGTCTCTTCATCTGTAGCCATTTCTCTTTTTAACAGCTTCTAGAGCTTTACCCTTGTCAGTATGAAAGCATTTCAACAGGCTCATATCTTGTGGGGTGTAGGAGGTAGGCCATGATTGTTTAATCCTTGAGAATATTCTTCTCAACCACATCATCTCTTTGTTAGTGAGCTCAAACATCCTTTTAGCTTCAACCTCAAACTACCAACGAGATTCATTCTTCTCCCATAAGTCTCCCCAACAATGCATACCCTTGCTAAACATACGCTTAGCAAAGTTGGGTCAAACAACCAACTGGTAGGTAATCTCCTTCAAAGGCTTGAAGGGAGAGCCAAATAACTCTCAGTAGACTAGGGTGAAAATTGGTGTATTAGAGCTTTTCCATAGCATGATTAAGGAGTGAAAGTTCATGCAATGTTTCTACTATATCAGCAACTTTTGGACGTTTTCACATGTTGGGAGGATGCCTTTTCCACCCAAAGGGAATAGCTGGTACACTTTAAACACACTTAGTTGTGGATTAAGCACTATATCTCATCTTTTATTTTTTATTCATGTAGCAAAAGAGATTAATCAACTAATTGCAATCTCTTCATATACACGAACCATTTTTCTATGTGTAAGTAATCAACAATACCTTAGGCTTTTGATGTTTCAATTTCTACTTTTGGCCATTTTTTTCAACTATTAGTTCAAATTTTGGAGCCTTTTTAATACACTTATGCATTGCTAATAAATATTTTCTATGTAAGATATGTGGGCCGAAACTAACCTTCATGCTCTACATGTATCTCTTCAAAGCTCGAAAACTTCAACCATGTACCAACCCTCCATAAGACACATGTATATTTTAAGGTTGAGCTTGAAATCACTTGCAAAACTTCTAATATGAATTGCCCTTCAATACCCATAGCTTGCAACATGTTGCTTACAAAGTTTTAGCAACATCTATGCTATCGTACTTGACATGTAGTTTTGATAGTCATACCTATAATCCACCTACAACCCATAGTAGGTAGAGCCTACAATTTGTCTCACAACATGTCCTAAGGGATCCACCAAAAAATATGGAGATGTAAAGTGTGAAACTCATCACCAGGGCTTTTTTAAGTTGTACGGTTCTAAATATGTATACCTACTTAAGTTTGTAGGAGGGGTTTTCAATCAATTTTAAGATTTATAGATTGTATTGTAAATTGAATCTTCAGCGCACCCTGTATAGAGGATGTATTACTCCTCAACAATGGAGGGATGTATTAAGGTTTGTATGTGTATATGTGTAGTTATACATGTGTGGGTAACAATAACTTTTTGTATACGATTAGCTAAAAATATATAATGTGATCTTCCACTTTCAATATCTTGACAACTCAACAATCAACTCGAATGTGTTTCTTTGGCTCATCTGAAAAGACTACTATAGAAAAGAGTTGAGGTAAGTGCGTGAGGTTAGTTTTAATGAAAATGAGCCCATCCTTATCTCTTACATCCACACTATCAGTTGTTGATTTCCATTCGACATGTTAGATATACCATCAAATAGGAATATGCACTTGGCCTCACTAGCCTCACTCTCAAGGTTCTTATACCTTGTTCCATAGTGTGTGTCCCACTAAATTTGTATGTCATCATAATCTTCCTTTCCCTTCATCCTCGGTGTTTCTAATGGAAGGATAAAAATGTAGATTTGGAAAATGCACCCACGTCATGTATCCACCTTAGTACCTTAGATATTATGTAATATCTAATGAAAAAAGTAATTAAAGATATTATGTTGTTTGTTCAACGTCAATAAATTCAAGAGTAACAACGTTTAGGAGTGTCCAATTCCTTTTATTTATTGATATTTCTGAGATATAAGTAGGGATTTCTAATGAAAAATCATGAAGATTGAATTTTGATATTTTTCAACTTTCTCAAAAATGTAACATGAAGTGTAAAAATATAGGGCTCGTTTCACTATCGCAACGGTTTCAATGGATCCCAAAATTGAGATTTGAATCAATACTTATGGTTTTTTTAGTTTTTGCTCAATATTAAAATTTACATTGTAGTCATGCATGAATTTTAATGCATGAGCTAGAGGTTAGTGCAAAAGTTGTTTTTGCTTTTTCAAACTGTAAATTTGTAAAAAGTAGATGGTTACCAAGTGAAGCTAAATCACTTAAAATAACTTGTTTCAATTTTAAGATATGTCCCCCTTCTTTGTGTATATAAATAGCCAATGGGTAGCCTCAAGGACACACATTATTCTTTTGGAGGAGGTGCCACTTTGCAATCATGGGTGAAGCTAGAGACAAACGCTTTCTCTTATAATTTTTTCTCTCCCTTCCTTCTTCAGACATGTAGGATAGCCCTTCCCAAAATCCTTGAAGCTTCTCTTCTCTTCTCCATATGTATGTAGAAGATCTACTAAAATCCAACAAGCTTCTCTACTCTTCTCCATACATACATGGAAGGTGTGCCAAAATCCCCAAAGATTCTCTGCTCTTCTCCATGCATGCACAGAAGATCTACTAAAATTCATTGAGCTTCTCCTCAAATTTCCTTCATGTATGGACCTTGTGTTGAAATCTCATGAGCTTCTCTTATCTCCTCCATATGTGTGTGAAGGCTTTGTCAAAATCCTTCGAGCTTCTTCTCTCTTCTGTACACAATACAGAAGTTTTGCAAAAATTCCCCCATACTTCTCTCCTCTTTTCCACAAGTGCATGGGAGTTTTGCCAAGATCCCCCAAACTTCTCTCCTTTTCTCCATGTGTACGTAAAAGCTGTGCCAAAATCCATGCAGCTTTTTCCCTCTGCTCCTCCATCATGTGGAAGCTCTATTGAAATCTACCAACCTTTTCCCTCTTCTCTAAAACTATAGGAAACTTTGTTGAAATCCACCTAGCGTTTTTCTCTCTTTTCCAAAATTTTGTGAAAGCTCATCAAATTAATCCAAATGATGGCCCCTAAGATACATCATGAAGGAGAGGAGGCTGTAAGGAAAGGTATTTCTAGAGAACTAGAGGAAGACACTTTAGTGAAGCACTTAGAGGATGATATCGAGGATGAAGATCATATCATACTAAGTAGTGATAATTAGGTTATGATGTTTATTTTAAAAATTTTAAACTTTTACTTGAGTTAAATGTGATTAGTCTTGTTTATTAATTGGAAAATTTGTATTCCTTGCTTTGATTTGTCTCTTTTATTGTTGTGTTTATGAAGTAATAAGAAAATTAAAATCGAATTGAGAGTGATGGGTATAGCTACTTAAAAGCACGCCATGTTGCATTCCCACCATAGACAAGAGGTCCTTTTGTAATGTGCAACCGATTGCCCAAGACCATCACAACTACTAGGGCTCTAGGGAGACTTTTACAAGTTGAGGATGGGATTAGTGACTTATGAGCCCAAATGCATTTTAGAAGGTCTACACTATTTAGGGAATATGGTGACGACTCAGTATCAATAGTTGTAGTTTAGAGTGGTTTTCTTGATATTGATGTCACATGGTTCTATATCTATAGGTTGAAAACTTATGGGGTACTTAATGAAGTCATGATTTCATTTATATGCAAGATTTTTAATGCATGAGTTGCAAGTGAGTACAACAAGGCACGTTTAGGCTTTTTTGGACTTTTGAATTTCTAAAAAGTAGACGGTTACTAAGTCAAGCTCAATCACTTAAAAAAAACTTGTTTTAAGTTCAAGATAGTCCTCCTCTTTTTCTATATAAATAGCCCATGGGTAGCCCTCACGTAAGTCACTCATGAATATATGTGTGCATCATGTGGGCTCTAAATAATGTATTTTTAAAATACCATTTTTATACATTTTTTACATACAAAAGGGTGTAATATAAAGGGGTTATTTACAAATTGAATAGAAAAGGGTTATCTTTCATTTAGGAAAATTTCACAAATAAGGATATTTATAAATAGGCATTGAACGCACGTGATGTAGAGGATATACATATAGTAACTTCCCTGAAGGGTAGCCTCAAAGATATACATAATTATTTTGGGGGAGATGCCATTCTACAATAGTGGATGAAGCTAGAGAGGAACTCTTTCTCATAGTTTGTCTCACCCTTCCTTTTTCACACATGTAGGATATTTCTTCCAAAAATCCTTGAAGCTTCTCTTCTCTTCTTCACATATGTGTAGAAGATCTACTAAAATCCAACAAGCTTCTCTCCTTTTCTCTACACTATGTGCTAAAATCCCCAAAGATTCTCTCCTCTTCTCAGTCCATGCACATAAGCTCTACTAAAATTCACTAAGCTTCTCCTCAGATTTTTATGCATGTATGGACCCTATGTTGAAATCTCATGAGCTTCTCTCCTCTTCTCCATACATGTGTGGAGGCTTTGTCAAAATCCTTTGAGCCTCTTCTCTATTCTCCACACAGAAGAAAAAGCTCTGTAGAAATCCCCAACACTTCTCTCCTCTTCTCCATAGGTGCATAGGAGCTTTGCCAAGACCCCCGAAGCTTGTCTCCTTTTCTCCACACGTACCCAAAAGCTCTACCAAAACCCTTTAATCTTATCCCCTCTTCTCCACACATGCATGAAAGCTCCACCACCAAACTCCACGCAACATTTTCTCTCTTCTTCTCCATCATGTGGAAGCTCTATTAAAATCTGCCAAGCATTTTCCCTCTTCTCTAAAACTAGTGGAAACTCTGTTGAAATACACCTAGCATTTTTCTCTCCTTTCCAAAACTATGTGAGAGCTTAGTTAAATTGCTCCAAATGATGGCCCCTTAGAGACAACATCAAGGAAAGGCCATAAGGAAAGGTACTTCTGGAGAACTAGAGGAAGACACTCCACTGAAGCACTTAGACGATGACATTGAGGCTGTAGATCAAGTCATATTGAGTAGCAATAACTAAGTGTGTATTGTTATTTTAAATTTCTTAAATTCTTTTTACTTCAATTAAATTTGATTAGCATTGTTTATTTATTGGAAAAGATTATATTCCTTGCTTTGGTATTTTTGTTTTGATGGTTGTGTTTGTGAAGTAACAAGAAAAAGGATAATAGATTGAGAGTGGTGGATATAGCTATCCCCAAGCACACCATGTTGAGTTTCCACCATAGACAAGAGGTCTCTTGGTAAGGTGCAGCTAATTGCCTAAGACCATGCTAAATATTAGGACTCTAGGGTGACTTTTATGATTTTAGGATAGGATTAGTGACTTGCTAATCTAAATGCATTTTTGAAGGTCTACATTATTTAGGGAATATGGTGAAGACCTGATCTTGGTAGTTCTAGTTTAGAGTGATTTTCTTGACATCTATGTCACATGGTTTTTGGTCTATAGGTTGAAATCTTAGGGGATCTTTAATAATGTCATGATTTCATATGCCTATGGGATGTATCTATCATTGTTTATGTTGAATTCTTACTATCTCTCAATATCTATGATTAATTGGAGCTCATTCTTATTTTGAGTGTGAATGCAACTTGGGTAGACTTGTTCTTGGACATGTGAATGGCCAAAGTATTTACCTCGAATAAGGGAAATGATCAATTTGAAGTGTCTGATGCCTCATGATACCCTTTACATTTGTGAGTACAAAACATGAGCTACTGCAAGGTGCCTTCAGTCAGCGAAAAATCATCAAGAAAGATGAAGATTTTTGGCTACCAATGGCAAGGAAAAGCTAGGCTATAACTAAAAGAGACAAGAAGAAGACTTGTTGATGTGGATGAATGCATAAAGAGGGAGTAATGTGGGTATCATTGGACTACTTGGAATGATCTATACAAAGATTACATGATGTTCATTGTTGTTTGCTACTTGCTCATGGAGTTCTACCTTGATTGAAATACAATCTATTGCTTGGAAGTGTTCAGATTAGAGGTATATATGTGGATAGATTTGTATTTTTTCTTTTCCCTATTTCTCAATTATTGTAGGTTTAAAAAAATGGATTTTGGGCTTTTCCTTTCCCCATTGCTTTATTGTAGAAAAATAGGGATTATGGGTTGAGAAAAGAGTCTTTTGAAAGCTTCAAGGCATGATATTTTGTTTTGTGCTCATTGTTTTGGATATACACTATTATTTGCATAGTCAGGCTTGATTTTGGATTATATTATATTGTTTTATGCTTGAATTCTTGTATGACAATCATGGAATCTTGTGGGCTGATTTTATTCAGGTTTTCTTTGGACCAAGTCCTATGAAATATTTTTTACAAGTGAATGTATATGTTATACAAGATTTGAGCTAAACTTTTATTGGTAGGAGCAGTTAGACTTTGTTCTCAAGCATGAATCTATTGTAACTAAAGCATTCTAGGCTATGGAAAGTAGTTGAAATTTTTTCTGATCAAAATTGTTCCAATGACTTGAAGGTCTATATCCAAAAAGTTGATTTATGTGGGCTAATATTTTGTGCAGTTTGTAGCACATGAGATAAAGCCATTCATAAAAGAAATTTGTACAAAAGATAGAAAATGGGATGAATTTAAGAAAGCTCAAAAGGGAGATTTTTTTGTATTAGAGGTACATGTTTGGTTACTCAAAAAACTTTAATGGAGTGGGTTATGAAACCCAATAAAGGTCTTGAAAATATAAAGATTTTGTGTGAATTTGAGTGCAGCCAGCTGGATATTACAAAGTGATAGCTCTTGAATCTTAGAAAATAGAATTTTTCCTATGGGTTGTAGAACCTACTTTGCAACTAAGCTTGGAAGATCTTCTTGAAGATGAAACTACACAACATGGTTTAGAAATAGAGTGATAGGATGACAATTGTCTCTATGCTTGTCAAGGGATAGAAGGGATAGGCTAGGATACATGTAGTATTTATGCTTTTTTGTCTCTAGCTAGGTCAGAGATCATACAATAAAACAACATGTTTCCATAGTTGCACTTGTAAAAGATGATCTAATGAATGAATTGGTCAATGGTATGCGCAATTTTCAACAATTAAAGTCTGCAAGGATGCAAGAAAAGGGTGGATTTTGGAGCCCCAAGAGGAACACCAAGAAAAACCAAGAATCTAATGGAAGAAAATCTATCTTGTCACATCAACAAGCATGTTTTTCATATTTTCATCAACCACAAGGAGAAAAACAACACTAATCTCCATGCAACATCATATAGCAATTCTCCCACTGATTTATTCACAACAAATCTTCAACATATTCTTCATAGAAACCAACAAATAACCATAATGACTCAGAGGAAATATCAACTTTGAATGGAATTCATCATATACTATTCATATTTCATAATCTTCATAGTCTTCATAGTGTTTCTTATGTAGATACAACGTTCCTCATAGAAAATTGGCTCTCTCTCATACTCTATATCTCTCACATATGCTATCTCTCAATAGCACATTGGAGTCATAATGAATAATCCTCTCCTGGCCGTGGATGCCCCTCCCGCCTGATATGAAGAGTCACCAAAGCCACTATAATGTCCCTCGAAAGCTCATTACTGTCATTGTCACTGTAGTCTTCACTTTCAGTCTTCTTCAACTACTTCTTTTGCTTCTTTGAGCTATTTTGAGCTTTTATTCTTCCTCTTCCAAGATTGCAAAATATTTCCCAAGCTAAACATCCATCCATTAGAACATATACATAAGCAAATAGAGGCTTAGAGAACAGAGACAGAGACTCTACAAAACACTACGGAGAGTCAACAGAAGGCATAAAAGACTTATAGCTCAAACCAAAACCGCTTCAAACCATCCCAAACCATTCATAAAACTCTCAATAATTCCTCAAAAGACTTATTTACAATCCCAACCTCACAAGTAGAAAGAAATCAAATCAAAATAGAGGCAAAACAAACCCTATCAAGACCAAAACACACACATTACAAAACCTATCAAAACATCATATCTCAACCGAAAACCATCATGAGCTTCACAAACATACTCAACCCATCCCAACACATTTCAAAACACTTCCAACTTAATAAAAATGAATTAGTAAATCCTTAAAATCAACCATTCAGCTCACAAAAACAACAAAAATCAATCCAAAAAAACAATTCAGTTCAACCCTCAACATATCCCCACACTTAATCAAGGAGCACCCTCGCAACCTTGAGATAAGGAAGAATACTAAGCCCAAAAACTAGCTCAACATTGTGTTCTCCAACATAGATGAAATAGCATCCATAATAAAACCTCAACCCCATCAATCTCCAAGATAACCTAGATCTATCGGACTGACTGAGGAAAGGAAAACCCTTAAAGCATAAACCAATTCTTAGTGTTCAAAATAGAACTAAATAAATTAGTAAAGGATATAAGAGGTTCTTCCACTCCTTTGCAAGTCTTCAAAACTTTAGTCATACCCATAAATCAACATCTTCAATTCTTTTTCTACTTTCTCAAACCATATCTCCAAATAAACATAAAGTAAACATACCCACACACTAACACATAACACATAAAAATATGAATGACATCCCAACTAGAGAGGATGAAAAAGAGAGATTTCATTAATACTCAATCCACAAATTACATCCATAAAGAAATCATTAGTGAAGATATTCCCTTTTAAAGGGCTGATGATTTTGGAACCTATCCATAGAGAAAGATTCGTCTACAAATATCTTGAACACCATATTGGGGAATATGGGAATTTCCCATAAGTTTGGGACACATGGTCAAATATTTGGATTTGTCATAACTTGAACACTATAACTCCAAATCGACTGCTCTATAGCTGAATAGATTCCATTTTTCAAGCGCTTTCCAATGATAGGTCACATCATATGGTTTTGAGAAACTTATGGGCATGTTATCCGAGTGGCACCTTTTTAGTATTAAAAAAATGGAAATTTGGAGATTCCCAAACTCACTAATATTGTGTTCTTGGGAAGATTTTGAAAGAATTGTAAACAACACATCCGCTCCACAAGGACAAGATATCTAGTCAAAAGACAAAGAGCATGAAAGTACAAGATATCTAATTGTCGAGGATCAATATCCACATTGACATTCAAGTATACCTTTGGGACCTACTTCTGATCATTATGAGAGTGTTGATGCATGTACACTAAGTACCAAGCAAAGTGAGTAGTCAATCTAATTGAAGGATCAATAGATTTATGATGGATATGAGAAAATTGTAAATATTTCTAATAAGCTTGGATAGGAGTTTGCCAATCTACTAAAATTATAGGCCAATTAATCTAAGGTCCTATCAATTTGGCTCCATGCTCTTTGTCTTTGTATCTATAGATCAATACAAGAGTGACTACTAACCAATTAAGGGGTGCTTGGAATGAAAGAGGTAGATGAAGGAAGTGGAACAAGTACCAAGGGATGAAGTGATGGATAAGCCAAATCATAAAAGAAGAAAGAGTTAAAGATGGAGATTTGGGTACTTTTACTAAATCATATAAGAAAGGATTTAGGAAATAGGCTAGAAAAGTGAAAAGGAGTGTGATAGAAGGTGTAGGACAAGGAGTAGGAGAGAAAACACGATCAAAAATAAAGGGACAATGAGTGAAAATAGGGATTTGAGGAGCACCTTTTGGTTGAAAAGAAGATGGGAAATGACATAAGGAGTTGTTTTAAGGATGGATAGATAAGAATCAAATCTGTGGAGGCGATTTGTTTATAATAAGTAAGGAAAAGCACTAAGGGACCTTGAACAGAGTAGTGATTATAAGATTCAAAGAAAGAGGGATCAAAAGAAAATTGATTAAAAATATGGGCTAAAAGATCCTCTCTCAATTGGTTAGAGGTTTGTAATCGTGTAGGAACTTTTAATTGCCTATGATTCAATACCACAGACTCAATCATGGAATTCCAAGACACCTCAAGACATGCATCCACTTTGGAAAAATAAGCTTGAAAAATCTCATCCATTGGCAACTCCAACTATTTGACATAAAGAACAGCTTGCAAGATGACATCCCCCAAATACCAAGACATATCCTCATCATTAGGAATCATGAGATCACCTCTAAGGTATATATAAGATATTAGCATTGTGTTTAGAATGATTGAATCCACAAAAACATTCTTGCAACTTCTACTAAAATATTTGAAGTCCAAACACCACCCCATCCATCGTCTAGATGAGGCAAATCCATAATGGAAAGCTTCATGTAAAAAGCCAGCTTCTATTATTACTAATAATGTACAAAAAAGGAATGGTCTAATAGGATGTACTGATAAAGTCTTTCCACTTTGTCTTGGAAAAAGGGACATAAAAAGTAGCTTAACGTTCAAGAGCAACCAAGTCCATAGCTAATAAGAATAGTATTGATGGTATACTAGGACTTGAAGGAATGGAGAATACCTTAGCCAAGTGTTCTTTTAACTCCTCAATGTTGGTATTATGATGCTCAATAGTACAATTGGATGATTATAACTCAACGTTTTGGGTAGCAATTAAAGCTTTAAGCTCTTATATCTCCTAAAAATGATTGTCCTTATTCTCATTGGCAGTAACTACTTGAGCTTTTGCTTCAAATCAATCGAGTATGCAAAGAGGAGACTTCCACATTCTACACCTCTATCAACTTAGTTTGTGACTCCATATACTTGAAAATATTGGAAAGAGTTTCCTTGGATGAGGCAAGCTTAGTGGTAACCTTAGGTAACTCCTCCTTGGAGTGTTGCATCTCATCATGGTGAAAAGAAGAGTACAACTCTATTGAACACAAGCTATAACTAAAATCTCTATAGAACTTTGAATATCCTTACAAAGGAAAGGAATGGAGTCTCTTGAAACTAGGTCATGCAGAGAAGAAATTGGTATATCCAAACTACCATCCCTGTGTACCCTAAATAAATTTAGAGCTATGAGGCATGGAAAAATGGTACTACTGGATTTAGTAGGAATTGGCATGAGAGGAACAGGTTCCTCTTTCTGCTACTCACTTTAAGCACTTCCTTTGAATGACCACAAGAGGAGGGGAGTAATGATCTTTAGGGATAGGCTTAGAATCCTCAAGAGAAGGAGGGGGAACCATTGGAGGGTTATCAAAGAGGTCATGAAGGCATACAAATAAGAACCAGATATGACATCAGTCACATTATCCCTAGTCACCGTGATGAATTTTTGATCAATTTTAGCCAAAAGATAGGAACTTGAGTCAATAGTTATGCCCTTGAGCACTATTCTAGAAGAGGTGCACAATTCCTTAGACATTTAATTTGACAGAGTCTTGGTAAGCATAAATGTGTCGTCCTCCTGAAGGAACTAACATCATTGTCTCCAAAAAGAATAAGATGTCATGGAGACATAAATGTAGTGATGACCCGTTTGGCTTCCAATAATTCTTTGCTTTGTCTCAATAAGAGCTTTAGAATATTAGCATTCGAAAAGAGCTAGTGGGTTGTTGGAAAGGATTCCTGACGATAGGGAAGAGACAAAGCCTTTCCCAATCCTCGAGGTGTCATCAAAATAGTGTTACCTCAAACAGAGCTAGAGTGCTTGCTGTATGAGGTTAAAAATTCATCACATAGGATAGCAACATCAAGAATAAGTAGCAATGAGAAAGCCATAAACTGGGAGAGCCTGGCCTTACTAATAAGGTTCGATGTCATCAACTAAGAATAATCTCGACTAACGAATGGAACATATTGGACTCAAGAAGGAGTATAGGGTGCCACTCAAATAGAAAACACAAAACAAACACCATAAACACACACAAGAGAGGCCTCCAAAATAGGGAAACAAAAAACTAATAAGATCTTAAAAAATGATAAATTGGTCCACATCACAAAAGACTGCCCCAAGCAAACCACATCCTAGAAAAAAATTGGCATGACCTATCTACATGTGCAACTACTGATAGCTTCATGAAATGTAATAAACATGCACCCTAATCCCATTATCAAGAAAGAAAATAAAAAGAAATTAATATACCATATCCCAAACCACATCATTGTAACCATCAAAACAAAAGGAATACCACAAAATACACCACTCAGGACATAATTGAATCAAGGCTAGACCAAAACCTTTCAACATGCATAAACGAATCAACTACGTCTCCCTTGTGCCACGTATTGTGTTCATTGATTAGATGAGAAATGTGCAGTGAGGATAGATTTAGGTTTAATAGAATATGGATTTTATCAATTATTATCAATGGGCGATTTTTTAAATTAGGTGATGAACTTTAAAAAGAGAACCACAGTTCATTTTATCCTTTAAGAAAAAGTATTATGTTTTACGCTGCATTGAGCAAACCCAAACTTCGATCCCAACTTCATAAGTCTTCAAATGCATATTCATTTGAGTCCAATTTAATTTGTATGTAGCACTTTTTGTTGACAATGTGTGCAAGAATGATGGCGGTTGGTTCATTTTATTACCAATTAAAAAGAGTGTGTGTTTAGCACATGAATCGCATGCAATCTGGATGGTGGATTCATTTTATTTCATTTTAATTGTTGTGTGTTGAGTGTGGATGCACGTGGAAAAAGTGATCAACTAGTTCATTTTAACCATTAAATGTGGTTAGGATGTAGGAAAAATAAAATAAAATATAAATACATGTAGGGTGTGTAAATGCACCCTAATCTGAATTGGCACATAAAAATTGACAGCTAAAGAGATAATCAACCTCAAAGCAATCCAAAAGATCCATTAAGCTCAAAATTGATTGCATGAGGGAAAAATACCAAAAATATCACTTGTATTTTAAAAAAATAAATTAGATTTGTTTTGGATTTTTAGATATATTTTCTTAATTTTTATTTGATTTTTAATGGGTTGTGTTTGTGGAAACAACAATCAAAAGGTTGAGAACAAGTCATGGAAATTTTTTGGATTTTATCAAACTTTTAGGGAAAAGTTTCAACTATTTTTTTGAATTTTTAAGAATTTTTAATGAAACTTTCATGTTTTTATTAGGGTTTCTAAAATTTTTAATTCTTTTATTTGCAATTTTAAGTTGAAATGCATTAACAAAAATGATAGTGAATTTTTAGAAACTTTTCTAATTTTATTTAAATTTTTATGTGTTTATTTGGAGTTCTTTTTATATTTTTTGTCTTTTAACCATTTTAAATTTTCGGTAAATTTGTGTACTACGATGTCATGGATTATGTTTACAGTGTTGAAAATGGAGATGTAGTGGATCATGTAGGACTACATACTTGGTCTACAAAAGCTTCAAGATAGGTTACAAGATATAAAGTAGAGACTCTTTACGTTCTTTTTTGTTTGGAAGTCACTTAGTTCAGCAAGTCTACTAGGTTTGAGCACGAGACATGGAATAAGCCTTGTTAGTGACTTAGGTAATTGAAGTGTGGTTGTGTGAAACTTTGGAGTTGTGTGGGAGAGAACAAGGAGATCGGCGTGATTTGTGCTGCAAAGCACGGGTGTCAGCTGTAGGGATAGATTTGGAGCATAAGTGGAGCTACCAATGGCATGCAACTAGAGTTCAACTCAGAAATGGGCAAGAGGGAGGAGGGGAAGGTAAAGTGTATCTGTTGTATGCATTTTGAGAGGCAGGAGGAGAGCTATGGTGCTATCCTGAACAGGGAAAAATAGGGAATTCATGACCAGCAAGGTCTCTTCTTGCTTCATCTTTATTCTCATGGCTTTTCTTGATGCCAAAAGCTTGAACCTTGCTCTCGAGATTTAGCGTACCACTTGGGGCAACCAAAGGAGTGATTTTTCTTGCTCTATGTGCTGTTTTGGACTGTTCAAAACTGTCATAAACAGGGCAGCCCACAGTTCCCTCAATTTGGAAGAGCTTGCAAGTGATCTAAGTGCATGTATATATTGGCAAGGGATCCTAAATAGCAGGGCATCCTTGGGCATTCAGTAGAGAAGATTATGATTGGATTTGTATGCATTCCGGATCTTGTTTGGCCATGCATGCATTATATGATCGGATTAGTGAGTTACATAGAAGAGATGTTGATTGCATAGCTTTTAAGAAAGCTTTGAGATAAGATTTTTTCTTGGAAGATGCAAGATTGGTAACTAAAAAGACATTTACAGATTTGATTGAAAAGCCCAATAAAGGATTGGCTACTACAACTTTGCTCCATGAATTTGAAAGTCAATAAGTGCGGTTGGATGCCGATGAGTAGCAATCATTGGAGAGTCAAAAAATTGAATTGTTTCTAAAGGCTACAGATCCTGTCTTGCAGGAGAAGCTGACTGATTGTTTAGAAGATGCCTCCTCTGAAATGGGGTTTAAATCATATTGGGCTAATGTAACTAAGGCAATGCATATGTTGGTAAAGAGAGAGCAGATGATGTTGGTAAAGAGAGAGCAGATGAAATTAAGATGGGGTATAGGCACCACATCTGTTAGTGCTCGCGGAAGGGGGCTCAAAATTGCAGCCAAGGCGCCTATGGCTACGGCGGAATAGCCGGCTATACCTACTGGTTTGAATCTTAAAGGTGATGATGTGGATGAATTAATCAAGGGCATGATGTTGCGTAATGTTTTCTATTATAATTTTCTATGGTTTTAGCATACGTAATGCGTGAGCACTCCTTTCTAAGGACCCCTAAAAGCTAATCTTTAAGGGGCCTTACTAGGAGATCCCTTAGTAATTACTAGTATTCTTCTCACTCTTTTTTTCACTACAACATCTCTTCAAAATTAGTCCCTTTCACCTCCAATACATGTTGTCAATACATGTAGTCTTGTTACCACTATATCAATTCTAGTCCTTCCCTTCTCTTCTCCTAATGCTTGTTTCTTTGGTTATCTCCTTTTTTCCATGTTGTTGAAGAGCTTTCACCCATGAATATCCATATTTTCCACATCAAAACAAAAGGTATGCACTAAAATTCTTCCCTACGATCGGACATAGAAGCACCTATATTGCAAGATCCTGATTCATGCAATGTATCAATTTAGACTTCAAATGTTTTCAAGAAGTCCCTGTGGACTACTGACTCCTACTCTTCTTCGTCATAGACCTCTTCTCCCATTTGTCTCCCTTTTTTGTGGATTCGTGAGTGATTATTTTCCTGCTCTTGATGATCAAAACCTACATAAAGAAGGCGATTGTCCTCAAGTATGGATAGCTACAAACACAATATTAGTAAGTTAGGGAATCTCCCAATTCCCATTTTTTGAATACTAAAAAGGTGGCACCTAGAAAACATGCCCATAAGTTTCTCAAAACCATATGATATGACCTATCATTGGATCAAAGTGCTTGAAAAATAGAATCTATTGAGCTATAGACCGCTCGATTTGGAGTTATAGTGTTCAAGTTATGACAAATCCAAAGATTTGACCACGTGCCCTAAACTTATGGAAAATTTCCATATTCCCCAATATGGTGTTTACATCACTGGCAAGTAGTCTGGCTCAAGCTTCCATTCTATAATCTTTAAGAGTTTGTATTTTTTTTAATGCCTTCACACCACTAACTCACATTGATCGTGTACTGTTTCGTATCTTGGTATATGGATTTCCACTTTTGATGGTATCATCTTGCTCATGGTTTTCCAATCCCATTAACTTGATGATACCATTACTTAGAGATTAGATTGAAAGCCACCCTTTCTGCTGAACTTTAGATGTAGGTTTGATATGGCATATCTTAGGCAACAAGCCTAGCTAGTGCTTTAAGTGGAAGAGAAGTTGGAAACTCAAGATTTGGACTTTACTTAGGACTACATTCGATAAGCATTATATACTCACAAATACCATTCGGAGCTAATAAGATGTGTGACCTAAATTTTGTACACGCAGCTGATTTAGTTGGGTCTACACTCATTTATGGTGCAAGACGAGAAAGTATGGGACCTCAATAGGACCAATTATTGGTTAGAGATCTAAGTTAGAGATTCACCCTAGTCACTAGTTTGACTATTGTGCCACATATGTTCAATAGACACAATAAGGAATTGTGGAGGATTAGGGCTATAGAAATCTGAGGAGAAATCAAATCAAAGGCCAAAAGTTTGATCTTAAAATTTCTTTACAAGCTTAGTAAGGAAAACCATGTGATATCATGATTAAACACATGTGAGAGAAGGCAAAGTTATATGTGGAAAATGGACATCACTTACCCATAAGGCAAACTTACATGGGGAAACTCGAATGAAACTTACATGGGTGAAAATGTACAACACTTAGGAGGATAGTGCTTGGCAATGGGAAAATCTAGCTCCCAATATCTATCATGAGAAGTACTTATTGACCAATGGAGATAAGTTGTGTCTAAGGTTCAATGAAATTTTGGAAAGGAGAGTTATATGAGAGGCAAAGTGTTTCTACAAACTGTCTAGATGTTTCCCCAACCTTAGAATTTGAATATCCCCCCATCACCTAGGACCTCAAAATGGCAACAAGGGAACAATGAGATGGTTGGATATCTAGAATACTGACATATAGGGGGTACTTGAGTTGGAGGAAATGACATGTAATTTGTAGCTCGATAAAGAAGACGTGGAGTGCATGATTGCACTCCTCCAAATCAAAAGGCAAAGTGGTTGCTAGACACAAAGGTTTTTCTAGAAGATATGTGGTGCGTTATCTCGTCAATATAAGGGGAAAATGAACATGCAAAACAAGCAAGAAACATGACTTACAGAAGAGAAGGGACATGTGGATGCCCACATCAAAGAAGCATGGAAGACACGTTACCCTTACACCATTGTTGACACTTCAAGAAGAAAACTACTAAGAACTTGAAAGGTGACACCAAGTGTTGAACTTAATGCTATGGAAAGTAGGTGCTAAAAAGATACCTACTAAGGTTAATATTTCCAAATTCATGAAAATCAATGATTGATGACTCCTCTTTATATTGTACACAGTGAGATAGTCACCCATCACTTTTGGCATTATGTGGGGGTAAGGAGATTGTGGGAAAGAGTGAGAGAATGGACCCATCTTGTTGGGCTAAATAATACCATTAGGATGCACATAGCTTTGTTTGGTTGATAAAGGATCCCTAGATGAGAAATCCTTAAAGCTTTGGAAAGTAGTAAGGGCCATTGTTCTAAAAATCATTTGGACCATTAAAAGAGAGAAACAAGTTAAGAGAGAGAAAGTATTGTCCTGTAGCTTCACATCCACCCACAACGTTATGTTTTGTCAAAGAAAGTTGTGTTGGGTATGTCAATGATTGTGTGATATAGGGCTCTTAAAAAGTTTTTGAGAAGGAGAGAGGCATTTTTCTTTTAGAATTTGCAAAGTTATATCATCGGTCATAAACAAGAGGTGTGCTTTTTGTCTAAACACAAAAGCAAGGTAATTTTATTATTTTTTGAGACATTTTATCCAAAATTTGAGGGCATTCATATTTTTACAAATTTTGGGGTCTGAGAAAATTAAAAACTGCATCACCTTTTCTTACTTCTATTCACCTCGTGCATAAAATTCCCATAGAGTTGACACAACTCAAAATGGCCATAACTCACTACAATATAATCAAAGTAGAGATGTACATGTGTGATGTGCACTTGCACATTTATCTCTCTCTAGATATTAATGTGTAATAAATGAGATGTTTATTTTTAGAAACTAATTACAAATGCCACATTAAATGTGAAAGAAAACATATAGTTTTTAGACTTAATAAAGGCCCAATCATATGTATCCCCAATTTTGAAACCACACATGAGCTACTTTCAGCTCTCCATCTAATACATAGAGAGAGAGAGAGAGAGAGAGAGAGAGAGAGAGAGAGAGAGAGAGAGAGAGAGAGAGAGAGAGAGAGAGAGAGAGTGTGTGTGTGTGTGTGTGTGTGTGAGCTTTGAATAGGAGTTAAAATGAAGAGGGCACTTGCTTGCTTTGATTCAAGCTTACAAGGTAAACTATTTGTTTATTATTGTGAATGTCTTCCCTTATTGTATTCACAAATGTAAATGGTACTAGGTGACCACAAGGATATCGAGATGATTTTGCATTGTAAACATATTTTTTGCCATCTGTGTTAATGGGACTACTTTCTCTATTGTAATTTTGATCTGTGTTAATGGGAGTACTTTCTCTATTGTCAATGTCATCTATGTTAATGAGAGTACTTTCTCTATTGTCAATGGGTCTTGAAATGGGACCTTTGCTGAAGCTATTGTTGTGACATGCTTAAACATGATTTTTAATGCGGTTTCTGTCGAGATCTTTGACACATAATTTTTTTTCTCAAATAACATGGGGTCTTTAAAGTTTTAATAAATGTCTGACAGGGTTGTTTTAGTGCGTAGTTTGATGAGGTTTTCAATATGCTAACTATAGCACACACTAGAATGAAACCAAAGTAGAGACATGGATGGGTGATGGGACTTTATAGCCATATTTACAAACCTATAAAAAAATCTTGTATAACTTTTGTGGGACTAGTCAAGGCCTTGGGAACACAGAGAAACAAGCAAATAGACGTGTCAAGTTTTGTTCAAGTTCAAAATCAAATAAAAAGGAATTTAAATTTAGGTATTTAAATATGCGTCTCCATGCAAAACACTCTAAATATTAACATTCTCACAAACACAAATTTAATGGGATACTAAAAATAAAATAAAATATCATGCCTTCTTTTCATTTCAATTTGAATCTTTCTTTTGAGTGAGATATAGTGAGAGAAGGACTGAGAGAGCACTCAATGATAGATGAGACAAAAGAGAAGAATATGAGCTCTCATATGAAAGATGCCATGGTTGAGAGGTTTCATGGAAAGAGGACATTTGAATCCTCACCTCCTATTCTTCTATGCACCCATGATGGTGATTTCATTTTTTAAATTCCTTGCCTTCCCTCTTCACCTCTCTCCATTGTGTTCTTGTATTTTTTCCTTCTTGTTTCTCTTGTCTGTTAAAGGATGTAATCGCTATATTTTTGAGAGGAAGGGCAAGCTTGGTCTCAAACAAGGTGAGTTCATCTTGATGCTTAATCCCTTCTCCTTCTACTTTAGGCTCCCTATGTTAGATCTATGTTCTTTGTGTGTTACGACTATATTTATTTTAATCTATTTTTAATCAACATGACTTTTAAAGAGATCTCTACTAGGATTGTTGGGGGTAGAAGTCACATGCCTTTTAGCATGAAAAAATATGTGAAGTCTCTAAAGATGCACTAAAACATGTGAAATAGATAGAGATGCACTAAAACACCCTCTTTCACATATCCAGAAGTGTGCCTATCAATTTCATCACCTCTGTATAAGAACAACTCTTTGTACACTACAGATGCAAGGATAGTTCTCTATGCAATGAGGATTGAGATACTATCAGAGAGCATGTTATAAATCACATGTAAAATATAGATGAAATGTGAAGTTACAGACATTTGTTAACACACTAAGTTTTTGAAAATAGAACTACAAGCTCTGTGGATATCTATTTAGATAACTTCAAATATAGATATATTTTGAAAGATTTTGCATGAAGTTTTGAGCTACATTTGTTTTTTTTTAAATTTAAATATGTTGCTTTATTTATGTACATAGGGACACAAAGGGCATCAAAGAGAAAGAAAAAACAAAGAGAATAATGATGAGCAAGGATTTTCACTATTTTATAGATATGAAAAAATCCATAGTTTTTTGTGATCTTGGATTATAGTTTTAATCAATATCTCCACCAAATAATGCATACATCATCATGAGGAGATCCAAATCCTTGTCCAAAAAAAGAGTTTGCATGCAACAAGCATCACATGCTGGTACCAATAAGACATGCTTATCAAGGCTTTCTAATATTTGCATTTGAAACTCAACGACAAGCTCAAGAGTAGCTTTCAATTTTCATTGTATTATATGCAAGACAAACTTAGATTTTATGTAAAGTCATATTTCAGTTATAATGCAAACAAGAGTACAATTTTCATCTCTTTTCTGTTGTTCGTTATATTGTTATGTCAAGCAATGATATTGTGTACATTTTTTATACAATGTTAAGTTTTTATAAAGAATGTGTAATGCACATGCAAGGGAGGCCAAAAGAAAATTAGGGAGCTACTAGTTGTAGAACTATGGCTTTAGTTGTAGTTCTCTAACTAGCAACTCCTTGGATTCTTCCCCTAGCTTGCATATTTATTGTCATGAGACTGTATTTTTGAAAATAATAGGCAAGCTTATCAACAAAGGCACAAAAAATCATGTTCATTTTGCACAAAAAATAGGTGATTTAGACATGTGTCTTTTGATAGTGTCATGGCATTGTGCAACCACTCCCGAAAACTCAAGGATTACTATTTCATAGGATTCAATGTTCTTAGTGAGTGTCATGTTATCCTATCTATTTGCCATTGTTCCATTACTGTAAGTATTTTTACGAAAGACATGATGCAGAAAGACTCAATGAATGTGACTATATGCCAAGATTGTGTAAGTGGTAGTGTCCACTAAATATACAACAAGATCCAAAGATGGAGATCAAGATTAAAGAAAAGCTATGGTGTGAAAAGGGATTGGTTTATGGGCTACCCATGCCATGGTCAAAAGAGGAGCTCCCAAGGCCAAAAAGCAAGAGAATAAAGGGGTAAAGGTGAAAGGATTTAGGCCTAAAGTAAGCATGTGAGGAGAGAACACTATTGTGCAGCATGTAAAATTAGCACTGCTGAGGATGTTGATGCCGTGAATAGTGCTATCATGCCACTTGCAAGTACTAATTGATGAGAAGTAGCTAATAAAAGGCTACACAACCTATAAAGCAAGAAAAAGAAAGCTTCTACTTTAAGAAAATAGGGCTGATATAGAAGAGGGTATACAATAGCACATGTATTATTCTAATAAAGAACTCAACATATAACTTAAATGTGGATACTAGAAGCGAAATCTTTTGCTTATCTATACAGGAAACAGAGCTAAAGACATAGGCTTGATGTACATGAAAAGATTTCTTTGGATGATCTTGGATAGCAAGTACTAAGCTTCCTTTGATTTCTATTAGCTGAAATTGACAAGATAGAATAGATTAAGTAGGGAAGCATGTTGTTCATGGTATTCAAGAGCTTCAAACTTGATTCAGGAAGAAACTATTGGTGGAATCCTTCTCTCTATCACAATGGAATATTTGAATACCATCAAACATAAAGAGAAGAGTGGATTTGGAGCAAGAAAGAGGGTTTTTTTCATTGTTGTAATAAACTTTCATAAGAGTGCTAAAGTGGTATTTAGTGACCCATACTGCATGGATTTGACAAGATATTATGTTTTTCTACCACTTGTATGATGTTTGGATGATAGATACTATCTCTTTCCATAGAGTTGCTTGATTAAAACATGAATTTTGAAGCCTATGTGTTAGCACAAATCCTAGGAAATAGCGGTGAATTGATATGTGCTAGGTCTGAGCTATTGGCTTAGAGTGTTTGGACAATTGTTACATCAATTATTCTTCTTAATCTTTTCTATCTTTACTCTCTATAGCCCTTCTTATCAAATTCAAGAAATCGTCCCCTAAATAAAAACAACCACAAAACTGAGGAAAAAGCACACAAAATCTATGTGTATGGCTCCGCTATTAATCTCAAAACTAAAAGGAAACCATAAATCTCTCTCTTAATAATGAACACATTCATCATCTTCATCATCTTCAACTATATCTTCAACCATTATGCACAAAATAAAGAGCAAAAGGGAAAAGAGGAGTTTCTGCACAAAAGACAAAGGAGGGAGGAGAGAGAAAGATTGGCACCATAAAGGAAGAATGTGTGAATCTTGGAAGAAAGGAAGAAAGAGCCACATAATCAGCCATGCACTCCACCCCACCTTTTTCCCAAAAGACACACAACCTTTCATATTTTTTTTATTTCTTTGATTTTTTTGATACATTTGTATTTGTAAGGCTTTAGCCTTCACATTTTAATTCTTTCAAACCTTTTGCAAATGCATGCACATACACTTTTGTGTATACCATTTATTAATGATGGTGGATGTGGCCCCCTCATGTGTAAGGTGTATTTTAGTGCTTTTACAAAAAAATGAATATTATTCTCTTTACAAAAGATGGAAATATGGTATATGCATGGACACTTTTGTGCTTCTTTGGGTGTCATCATTTCCTCCCACACAAAATTGTGAAGCGTCCACGTGAACCTTATTAAAGAAGAACCATTTTCTAACACAAAAAACTTCCGAAATGGTTAGTAAAACAACATCAATCACAAGGCCGAGCCATGGTAGGGTATAGGGACTCCAAATCCATGACCACTAGACTAACGAAACTCCTACCTCAATCATACTCCCACACTGAAAAGTTTGCATACTTGTTGAAGGATAGGGTTTATTCTTCCACATGGATGATGAGCACAAGTCCTCCATTCCAATAGAGAAAGAAAGATGACTCCACCATGTAGCTCTGAAGGCACTTGAGAGAAGATGGTTTGGTTGTATGTTTTGCTTTTGTTCTGATTGTTGACACTTGGAAAATGAAGAAGATGATGTTGGTGGCCACCAGAAGGAGGATAAGGATGGGGATGACATGGGTAGACAACGGTATTGCTCAAGGTCTTATTCCTTTGGGGTAGACTAATTTTCTTATTTGTGATGATGCAGGAAAGGTTATTCACAATGAAAGGAGGGAAGAGTCTAGACAAACAATGGCATTTGGAAAAACTAAGGGTTTCTAAACAAACCATTAACTTTGTTTCCTTTTTATTTTCCAAGGCACGCTTTGTGGATGAGGGTTCAAAAGATGCAAGAACATATCATTGCCAAGTCAAATCTTCATTACTCGATTCCACTGGCAGTCTATACAACTTGGATAGAGCGCTACCGATAAGGCCGTTAGAGGGGGCCGATGGCAACGTCTATGTAAAGTCAAGGCGATCTTACACTACATCATGGATGAAAAAAGAGGAGGAGGGGGAAGGAGGCCCTTCACCGGACCCATCTAAGGGAGGCCATGACAGGAGATGTCGCACAAGAACATGTATAAGCTCTTGATATCCATTGCATTCTCTTTGTCGCTCTCTTCCATGGGTAATTGATTCTTTGGTTTGTAAAGATGGCAATGGCTAAGAATGCACTATAATGCTTCCTCCATCTCTACTACTAATTTTGATCCTATCATGTCATCCATCTTTGCTCCTAAATTCTAATTCTATTTTGATTGTTGTCCATATCTAAAGCTACACTAGCGAGGATTCACACATTCTCTCTCTTTCTTTGCATCAAAGGTGAGATATTGACTGAAGTGTGTGCCTATCTTCCTACTTTTTGATTTCATCTTCCCTTTGTGCTTGTTCTTTTCTATTTTGCAGCATTTGTATCATTCGAGAACATTCTTAAGTATCCAACCATCACAAGAAAACTAAAGCACGTGGATGGCAACAAGTCTATGGTGAACTCATATCCAATGCTACAATGGTTGATTAATAGATTGCTCAACTTATTTTCAACACAAGATGGTTGGGGGCTTGATTTATTTTCAAGGACAGGTGCGTATATAGTTGTTCTACTAATAAAAAATATCTAAATAATATAACAAAGATATGTATAGCCCATGGTAATTAAGTAATATATTTAAATTTTATTATATCATCAAGAAGAACAACAATAGTGTGTGCTATTTAGAAAGGAAGACATTGTATTGATGTGAACAAGGATTAGCTTCAACTGGCATTTATAAAAATGCAACTTCACAGTGTCCTGGAATTGCCAAATGAGGATGAAGAAGTAGGTCCAAAGGTCATAATAGACATTGAGAAGGTCATGCATCTAAGGAGCCCATACCTTCTCTATCTAATGAACCAAGACAACTTGTAGAGCATGTTGATATTGAAATTATTGAAGTAATTGAGGAGAATGAAAAAGAAGATGATGATGGTAATTATATTGATGATGGAAAAAAGGCCAAAGAGTAGGAAGGAGCAATACCTTGAAGACAAACAAGTTGTGGATATATAAGGCAAGCTATTTATATATTAGATTACTATAGGTTTTGTAGATGGAAATAATTTTCACTTTTCTTGAAGTGAGTTCTCTCAATCAGTTATGCTATATATTGCAGTTAAGCATTCACTAGAATATATTAGCTCATACTAGTATATTCAATAGTTTATATTTAAATATTATAGTTTCTATATATATTTTTAAAAATAGAATGTTATGAAAAATATAAATATCTCTTGAATTGTATAGCATACTAAATAGTACTTATAGATTTACTAACTCATACTAGGATTTGAAAAGTTTAGTTTTCATAATTTTTCATACAAGATTTTTATGTAGATATTGATTTCTGCTCGATAATATGAAGCTCTACTTATGAAAAAGCAAGTTGACAATATATTTTTGAATGACAGCATGTTAATGGTCTTTTTTATTGATCAAAGATATGAATTGGTTAATGATTGCACACTTTGGCTAGTAGCTTTAAGAATATCTTTCTTATCAATTAAGCATTGAAGTTTTTTCAATTAAATTCACTTTAAGTGATTTGATTGGGGATGGCTGTGATGGTGTAAATCCGTGTGGTATCTTTTAAGTCAACAATTTTTTGCTCATGAATATGACATGTATCTCATGTATATGTATTTCTTTTGAATATTATGTGTGTTTAATGGTTGTGAATTCGTTTAAGAAATTTCGTGTAGTAATAGGTCTGTTTTGGCAGACCGGTGTGTTTTGTGTTTATGTTATGTCTCTGTGGAGGCGTAACACTTTGGCGATCCTGCTGGTTTTGTGGGAAATTTTCTCATGATTTAGGTAGCAAGCCTGGAACCAATTTTTTGGTAACGAAAGTTCAAGATCTTTTAAGAACTCAAGGCGTTTTTGCATTTTTTGCCATTTTTCTGCACTTCTACAAGTTGCAGGTATCAGGATATCCCTACATAAGAAATACCGTGCAGTGAAATTGTTTGAAGGACGAGATTTTTAAGTTCTTGTTCTTGAGGAATTTAATCTCTTCAAAAGTTCTCAATGCTATGGATTTGAGGCAAATTATTCAGGTTTTATCTTTCTTCTTGAAGACTTGTTTTCAATTCAGACTGAAATTTTAGATCTGTGATTATTTTGGGAGTTTTAAGATGGTGTCATCATATGGGGAGTTTTAGGCAGATAACCTGAACCACAGGAAGTTTCAAGCTGATAACCTGAACCGCAAGAAGTTTTAGGCTGATAACTTGAATTATAAGAATTTTTAGGGTGATTACTTGAATTACATCAGTTTCAAGTATAACCTGAAGTGCAACACTGTTAAAGGGCTGTAAAATGATAGGCATAACTTGAATTGTAGAAAATATTAGAGATAACTTGATAAACTTGAAAAGTTTGGTCAATAAAGGATTTTTCATGAGTTTTCAAGAAGTACCTATAAAGGAGTATCTCAAGAAACTTGAATTGCTAGAGTTGCAGAAGTACCTTGAGTATTATAGGTTGCTGAAGACTTATTACTCCATCATTGCAAAAGGAGGTTGGATAAAAGCAAAGCGGATTATTTTTCAAACTATAGAAATGCTTCATTATGGATAAATCCAAGAAGAAGGAAAAGAGATGCAAAGTTTGCTTTGAGCATGGGCATAGTTCCAAATGTTGTCCATATGTCCATGAGTCCTGTGAAAGTGAGAAGTCCTGCAAATATTTTTGCATGTTTGATCTATGTCAGCAGCTCAATGGTATCCGTAAGAAGTTCTCTTTAGCAACCAAGAAGGGTTCAAGTTCAAGACTGGATAGAGCATGGGAAAATCTGACTTCTTTTGAGACTGTACTTGATGATGCTTATGAATGGCATTATCATTATGAAGGCCAGAAGGTTAAGTCTTGCACAAGTTTGAAGCAGGTTTAGAGATTGCTTAGAGAAATTGAGAAGCTTAAGGAAAAGTATTATGATGAGTTGGATTTAGATTAGGATTCAAGTTCAAGTGATGATGATGATTGCTATGCTTTACCTATCATTTCAATTTTGCCAGAGATTGAAACGGAAGGAGTCTGAGAGGATAAGAGCCAAAGCAGCCATGGATCCTCTAGTGCCCTAAACCAAACACAGGAGCTTACCAATGGGAGAGTGGAGCATCACACACCTTGCATTGACAACTTGAAGGTATTTTCCATATTTTGGTCTTCAGCATACTGCTATAATTAATCTCGAATTAGCTTTCCTAAAGAAGAAAGAACTGATCAAGTTATCATCAGGGAAGTTGATCAAGAAGATCAATTACATATTCAAGAAGATGTTGTTGTCATGGATGACAAGCATGAGGCTAATATTTTTCTCAATTTGCTATTGTGTATGATTTTCTTAGTTCTCTTACTGGTTTTGGGGAAGATTATGTAGCCAAGGAGATCATTTTAGGATGTATTTTTGCAAGATACATATATTTACATCATGTTGAATACTATTCCATGCCATATGACTATTTATCCTAAAGAAATTTAGCAAGTTACTACTACTATAAATTTTCAAGCTCATTGCCTGTATGAGTAGTTTTTAGGACAGCAAGTGATCATTTTTGAGCAAGTTTCCAGGCAACAAATGAATAGTTTTCAACAATGTCCACGTTTACAATAGTAGGCTGAAAGTCAGGAATTGCTGAGATTACTTGGTTTGTGTGATTTCCATGATGATCTCAATGAGTTATGCTTTATGAATCAATCTTCAACCGAGATGATTCAATGGCTTTCTTCTGAGTTGTAAAAGGAGAGGAATGCAGCTAAAATTGCAGCAGTTGAAGCTTTATCTGTCATTAATCGGCTTCAAAAAGAGAAAGTATGGCTTCAACATGAGGTTTCTCATGTCAATAATGCAATGTATTTGCAACTTTCTCATTGTTTAGAGGTTATTGATGCTCTTGAGAAAGTTGTTTTGATGAAAGTTAATGAAATTGCTAAGTTGCATACTCAGTTGGCTTATTCCTGTATTCCGAGTCAAGATGTTATTCTTGAGGATCTATGTGCACAAACAATTAATATGATTGATGAAGTGGAAGAAGATGAGGATGAATTATGCATGTAAGAAAATCTTTATGTAGTCCCTATCTTGGAGATAAATGTTGAGGGCATCATTCAAGAGAACCAGGGTTTTTCCATAATGGAAGGAAATGTAGTTTTGGAACAACAAGTTGTTCATTCTGTAGTCCAAAACGTGTTAGGACAGTAGGTAGGCAATTTTCCTACAGAACAGGAGCAGCATTTAGGCAGTTTTCTTGCAGATGAGGAACAACAGTCAGGTAGTTGTCCTGAAGATCAAGAGCACCTTGAATTTTAGGACAGGTTAGCAAATGAGCATAATAAATTAATTTGGGACTCAAGAACAGGTTATCCTGAAAATAAACTCAATAGGAAACTTGAAAATCATCTTTCTACAGATTCTAAACAAATGGATAACCCTAATATGCAGGAAGAGGAAGGACATAAGGTTATTCTTAAAGTTGAGCAGAGGTATGAGCACACTATGAGAGGATCTGTAAGAGTAGTTGAAGATGAAGTTCGGAAGGTTAACCTAAATGAGCAAGAAGAAGGCAAGCTTATCACAATGAATATTTATGAGAATGATTTTTTTCTTCACGAAAATTTATCCATAGTGCCAATGTTTGGAATGGATGTGGATATCATGATTCAAAGGTATCAGGAGCAACCCAACATGACTGAAAATGAATTTCCTACATAACAAATTGCTCGTTCTACAATTTATGATGATTCAGGACAACATCCTAAAATTGGTTGAGCAGGAATTTTTTTGAATTTCACAAAATCTTAAGGATTGAATTGGATAAATTATTTCAAAATTTCAGATCTATACAACTTTATCCTAAGCAGCAAGCAAAATCTCTAGATTAGGATATGGAAGCATCTCAATCTATACTGAACAATGTAGATGTGAATGATCAGGATAATGATTAAGTTGTTGATATCTCATTTCAGTCTGATATTTTTGAAGTTTTTGAGTATTCTAATCAATTTGGAAATGAAGTTGAAGCCAATAGAATTATGCAAGTACCTGCAATAGTGGATATACATGCAAGTGATGTTTTGGCAGGAATGGTTGATATTGTTTAGGATAATAAGTTTTTGAGCATAGAAGTGATGATTCTTGATGAGTTGAATGACATTTCCAGAAGTATATTGCAGTTTTCTCTATCAAGAAGTGTTCAAGATGATTTTTCAAGTTTGCTGGTAATGTCAGAAATATAGTATGGATTGCAATAACTTGAATCCCTGCAACCTAAATTATTGCAACTTGAATTCTTGCAACATCAAGCTAATTCCTACAACAGGAAATGATATGGCAACAGCCTAAAAAGCTAGAAATGTAGCAAGAAGTACTGTAGCAAGCTGAAAAATATCAAGTACAAGAGCAACATGAAGATCAGAAGTTTCTGAAACCTAAAAATAGATTGAAAAGTCAGCAGATATAGGTTTTATCAGTTAGGATTAATGCAAAGCAATATTGTTCACATGATATGGTGTAGATTGAAGCTCTGAATGAGTATGGTGCAGATGCAAATGTAGATGGAGTTCTATTTTGTTTTCTTTTACATGTTTTCTTGGATTATCTTGCATATTTCTTTGGAGATGCAATTTCTTGTTTGAAATTCAAGATGTGTGGTACATTGCCATACATTATTTTTGATGCACATGCTGAAGCATCATTGACATGTTTCATGATTATTGTTCCTACTCTTTACCGTTGGAGTAGTGATTTACTGATTCAGTCGTGGTTCTATATCTTTATTCTGTATGATGTAGTATGGATGTCATTGTACTTAATGAGTTCTCAGTCTTGGCATATTTATTTAGTTGCTATATTAATTTCATTGACACTTAGGACCAATTATGCAACTGCGCAAGAGGACTATGAGAATCCTAGAGGGGCTCTACTCATGGTAGCTCAGTGTGGCTTGTTAAGAGGTTCAAGGCCTCTCGCAAGGTATAATTGTGTTCTTTGAGTTAGTCTTCATCATAGTCACTTGTTTATCTTTTTTCTCATTAGCTACATACTTGTGGGTTCAGGTCATGATTGTCCCAATGCCAAGTATTAGGGCTTGAATTCCACCATATTCTGCTATTTTATACCTTAGTATTTGTGTGCATGTAGGCTTGAAGGTTCAACATATGTAAAGCAGCCTTTATCTTTCATGTGAGGTTTCATTTGAAATACACGTGCCTCTCTTTGTGATCAGGTAGTTTTGTCTTTTGAAATTGTACATAGTGTAAAAACCATGCCTGTGTCAAGAAAACACCAGATTCCTATCATTGATGTCTGATTCTCATAATATATGCTTGTTTCTTGAATATTGGTGCAGTCTACTTCAAGTTATTTGATTAGGGATGGCAGTGATGGTGTAAATCTGTGTGGTATCTTTCAAGATAGCAACTCTATGTTGATGAATATGATATGTATCTCATGTATATGTATTTCTCCTGAATATTATGTATGTTTGATGGTTGTGAATTTGTTCAAGAAGTTTCCTACAGCAATAGGACTATTTTGGCAAACCAGTGTGTCCTGTGTTTCATTTATGTCTCTGCAGAGGCATAACACTATGGCAAGTTGATGTATAGACCACCACATCATCACATTGATCTACATTTACTTTGCAAAATGTTATAACCTCTACCTCAATCCTTGAGATATGAGAGTTTGAGGTATAGTTTTCATTCCCTTCACAGTTTGTTTACTGCAAAAGCATTGTATAATAAGTATTCATTTATTTATTCAAATCTTCACTTTGCTCATTGTCTCTAAATGATCCTAAACCTAGCTATGTTCTATTGAGTTTATGTTTTATCATACGCTTTTATTTATATTCCTATGTTAGGGTATTTCCTTGCATGGTATCAAGGAAAGGTTCTCTTTGACAAAACCTCAGCCTTTGATATGAAAGCCCTTTGTAAGGACCAAGAATAGCAAGAGGGCAAGATGACTTCCAACACATCTTCACCACATCATCATGATGCTCCCAAGCCTAGCACATTGAGACATGAGATAAAATGGGCCTCAAAGGTTGCTCCTCCTACTTTTGAAATGGCCTATCATAGAGTCCATAGACCATACGAGATCTCACAAGTCAAATACAATTTTGCAAGAAGGTTGGAAGCTCCACAAATGATTGATCACTCTAGTGTGAAACTAGCATGGAGTACAAACCATTTTCCTCTCTACCACAATCATGTCATCTCTACCCTTTGAAATATTACATTTATATGATTTTTAGCCTTTCTCTTCATTGCAACTTTGATTTCAAATTGTCTGATTTGCTTTCGCATTCAGTGAAAAAATTGTAAGGGACTAGACACTGCCCTTGTCCTAACAAGTGGTAAGACCTTCCCAATGACCACAACATATGATGATGTCCATCCTCAAATTAGAAAGTTTGATGGCAAAGATTTCCACCCATGGCAGGTAATTATAAAATACAAAATGATGTGGAGAGGGTATTGGCCTCTCATTCAAGGCAGTAGAGCTGTAAACTCTACAAATCTGGTTGATATAGAGGATGACCAACGTGCTCAAGCAATCATAATGTTACACTTAGATGAATCCCTGATTCATCATGTTGATCAACTAAACACTGCTAAAGAAAATGGGACGAGCTTGAAAAGCTCTATGGAGCCACTGGTAAAAATACAAAAATCTTCCTTAAAATTGAATTCTTTAGCTTGGAATATTGACCAGGAGAAGATTTGGGAAAATTCATCTCTCATATGAAGGGACTTATGGCATAGCTTGCCTCTGTACAAGCTCCAATACATGAAGAAGATGCTATTGCTATTCTCCTAAAAGCTGTAAAACAGGTGTTTCCTACTCTTGTAACCACTCTCACCAACATTCTAGATCCTACATTAGCAAGTACCATTCAGTCCTGTTTGGATGAAGAAAAGAGGAACCACAAAGAAAGCAGCAACAGTAAGGCATCTTCAACTTACCGTGATCAAGTATTGGTACATACGGCTCTCACGAGATGTTCTTTCTGTAAGAAAAAAGGACATCTTGTAAACAACTGCTGAAAGAAGTATCCCGAGAAGATGAAATGTAACAAATGTAAGAAGACAGGGCATATCACTAGTAAATGCCCTAATACTCCTGATGTACCCAAAGAATTGGTGGCCAACTATGCCTCCAATCCATCTGAAGATTGACTGTTTTGACTCTTTAAATCATCTACCTAAAACACTCTTGTAAGCCGGATTTATAAAGGCATCCCGAGAAGGGGGGGAACATGTTACATGCCTTGTAATCCAATGCCACCCTCGCATTGAGGGGGGGTGTTAGAAGACAGGCATAAGAACCCACTATAAGCAAGGGAGTATAAGGGAAGATGAGTGTGAATAGCCCTAGGGGCAGGGAAAACCCTAACCCTAGCTTGGCAGAGGCTATATAAATAGCCTATGGGTCACTATCAAGTGTGGGAGAGTGTACCCAAGTTGTACTCTAAGCAACTTAGTAAGCAAGATTTTGCTCCCTTGCCAGCTCCCTTTCCACCAAAAACTGCAACCACGTGACCACGTTGCCTTCATCGATTTTTGGGGTGTGCCCCTGGGTGGCGGTGGTAGGGAGTGTCACCATAATGGGGGTGGCTTGCATGGGTGGCACGAGGAGAGGGGAGACTGGCCTGATTGGGTCTTTTCCTTTTCCTTCTGCAGGAGGCAGGTGCACAGTTTCCGGCACACCAGTGCTGGGACCGGGTGCTTCAGGTTGGTATGGACTCCCTGCTCCTTCCACGTCTTTTCTTCACTGTTCCTCGATGGAGCGACGGGTCGCCAGCTCCAAATCTTGTTCTCTTGGGACAATTGACTTTGCTTGTAATACTAAAGAATACTTCCAAGCTTTGATATTATGGTGAGACCCAATCCATGTTAGTTTAGAAAAAATGACTTAAAAGAAATTCATTGCATGTTATAACTGTCATTCCTTACCAGAGTATCTCTAATCGTTTGTAAGTTCTAGGCTCAAAATAGATGCAACTCATATTATTCTGGTTAACTGTAGTTACAAGAGTAAAGTTTATTCCAATACAAGTTGTATTTCGTGTGGACAAAATTTCTAGGATTTCTAGTCGTCCTAAAGAGGTGTTGTCGGTTCTAGGTCTTTGTCTTCATCTGTTTCCTCTATATATCCATAGATTGCATCTGTGTAGCTTCATTTTCTTGGAGGCTCAATGTATTCCAGACTTAGATCAGGATAGTCTTCTTCGATGTGTCCTAGCTCATTACAATGGAGGCATTGATGGTAGGGACATCTCCTATGGATGTGCCCTATCTCTCCACATGTATGGCATCTCTTACCTAGATCTCGAGAGTCACCTTTGCTACAATTTCTCAATTTAAGTTCTTGGACAATTGGATTCACCTTTGCATTGCTTCAAGACGGTGATTCAAAGGACTATTTAGGCCATGGAAAAACTTGGATACTTGCTGTGCAATATCCATTGGTGGCACATATTTTAGTAGGGTTACAGACTTTCAGTAGTAAGCTTCCAAGGTTAATTCCAGCTGCTTGAGCTTGAAAATTTCATTCATCCTCAAAGTCTGGTAGGTTGGCGGAAGTTATTGTTCGTGTACAGCATCTTTGAGCTGAGCCCAAGTGACAGCGGCTTCGAAAATACATTGATCCCTGCACCATTCCTTCCACCATAACTGAGCCCGACCAACTAGCTTAAGTTTGGCTATCATTTCTTGATTGGTAGAAGCAGTTCGCGAAGCAGCAAAATAATCGTCCGTTGACTCAATCCATATCTTCGCCTCAGCCTGCAAGGTCTATTCCTTCTCCATCAAACTCGGGTTCCTTAATTTGCTTGAGAAGTAATTTCTTCTCTTGCATGTCACCATTTGTGGGTGCAGGAGGTGACTAACAATCAAACCATACTATTTAGGTTATTCTATTTAGGATATGTCTATGAATCATACATTAATCAATCACGCATCATTACGAAGTTTTACTCTGATACCAACTGTGAGGTGCCCGCTCATTGATAGTGATGCCTTTGCCCGAAGCTTTGTTTCTAGTTGTGGGATTGTCATCCACATGAAACATTCTTCACTTGTGGGCCATCATCTGCAAGTAGACTTAAGAGATTAAGGAGGCGCAATAGATTCGAGATGGGAGAGCATAAGAGAAGATGGGTAAGTCGAGAATCGAGATAGAGGGAATTAAGCTAACTCTCTCCCTTGCAGCCTCACGGGGTAATTATTCTCTCTCTCTCTCTCTCTCTCTCTCTCTCTCTCTCTCTCTTTCTCTCTCTCTCTCTCTCCTTCTCTCTCTCAAGCTCTCACTCACAATCTCTTGGAGGGGTATCCTTTCTCTACCTCTCTCTCGTAGCCTCTCGGGGTCTCCTTATGCTTCTGGTGCCTCCCCCATGCTTCATATTTATAGTGGATTAGAGGAGAGGGCTTATGGCTGAGAAGTAGAGCTCTTTGTGGAGGGGTGTCTTGGAAAGATCAGTGATCTTATGCTCAGATCATAAATCTGATGGATCCATTGGCTCCAAAAGGGGGGAAAAACTCCAAGACACTTGGTTATAAAGCTCTCAGTTCACTCCTTCTTCTTTCCTCTATTTGAAGTGTTGTTTTCTGTCTGTAGACTGCGATTGCGGCGCACGCAATTTTGCAAATCATTCTCTTTATTTTTTTCTTTTCATAAAATCTCCAAAACTAACCAAAACATCACTTGTCTTTTCTTTTAAATGACATCCAGTTCTAAAAATCTCCATATCTTTTTTTATGATAATATCTAAAATATACTAGTTTTGCCCAAAATCGAATATTTTTGGACCATCTAAACTATACACATTAATACTAGTGATAAATATAGCTCATAAGTCTCGTTCACGTTGTAACTTATGTGAAGGGTGGCTACGGTCCTTGTCAATCCAAGAAAAATATTGGATTTACGACTCTTGATTTTTTATAGCATATATTTTTAATTAAATAAAAATCCTTAATTATTAACGTTAGTTAGTTTTTACCTTAGTTAGTCTTTAGTTAGTAACCTTACTAACTTATTAATTTTTTAACTAACTTTCAAACTAACCAATTAACTTTTATTGCGTGGAAATATTACATGTGCCTATGATAACACAAGCTCAATATACATTGGTAATGGTAGAAGTGATATGAAGTAGTCTCCATTTCCTTCGTGTAGACGCAACATCTTCCTCTACATCCTTGTCGTCCTTGGTGCATGCAAATAGTTTACCTAGCACATATCTCAAACATTTGGCCTTAGTCAATGGTCCTTCCTACTAGTAGAGTTGTGACACAATGTACTTTTACCCCCTATCGAGGTGTTCATTTTAATTAACAATCCAACCAACATATCTCTTGTAGAAGCTCATGACACTATACATTTGACTCCCCTTGTTTTTGCAATAGTAGCCCCTTCTTCTAGCAACTCTCAAAAATCCTCTTTGTTACAACAAGCTCTCTCCACAAGTTGTTACCAGTAATTTGATTGCTAGCTATAGCTCTAGACCTTTTCCAAGCATGCAAACATAGCTCACGTGGCAAGTAAAATGGGAAAAATGATTTTCTAGATCAAGGGCCTTACTGAAAAACTGATAGTTGTCAACTGCTTTATTCACAATAGTGCCATTGTCATCGTTAGGGCCCATTTCTGATGTTGCAATTGTCAGCACACTTGGAAAAAAAAAATTAATATTCATCATGCCTTGTCAGAGCATAGATATACATACATTAGCCCTTTGCAGCTAAGTAGCATGTTGTTTCTTTAGGTGTGCCTCCACATGGTTAAGACCATTGCAGGTTGAATAAAATTCTTAAAATCTGTATCAATGAGAGAATGTTGTGCTCTATAAAGCAAACATGTGGCAGTGTTGAGGTATGGTGAGGGAGCAAGGAAAAGAGGTAACAGCCACATTCATGACCATATAACTCGATTAATAACTTCCAAGCTCAATATGTAGATGTGACCAATCTCAAATTATGTGAACCTTTGTGATGCCTCAACAAGGAAAAATGGCAATGAGATCCTGAACAATGCATGACAGAAAAAAAAAATTTGCTTAACAAGGCAATGACACCAAACCTCCCAATAACGATCAACCCCTAAATCTATTGTGAATGGCAAAACAATTACTTTTGAGCGAGCTCTGCACTAAAGAAAAAATGCATTCTTTTTGTAAATATTCAAGGTTTAACTTGCCTTCCAGACAATGGCTTCTATCACAAATTAGCATCTCCAGCAAAGGACATATAAAGGCTCGGGTATGCAGCAGGGAGGCACACAAATGGAGTTGGAATATTTGCATGAGAGAGAGAGAGAGAGAGAGAGACTCTGTGTGTGTGTGTGTGTGTGTGTGTGCATGAGCACATGGTTGATAGCACAAGAATATCTGATACAATGATCTTTATCCTCTTGAACAGGCCCCTCTCGACATTCTGCTTGTCTCTGTTCTTGTTCGCATGATTTATTTTTCCTCTACAATCCCATTTCTTAGTGTTGTGATTCCTACCTTTAATAGTTGTATTCCCTGTTATGTATTCTCAAAAGTGTAATGCAAATTGAAGAGTACCTCTAATAATGATAATGATAATTATACTTGTGAGTTGGACAAGATTTTATCTCCTACAACTGAACAAAAATGACTTATGAATGACTTGAAATAGTATTTCCTTGGTTGGGCACACTTATGGACCCCATCACCTTGAGAAAAACTTTTGGCTTAATCATTCTAGAGCATTAATCTAAAGGGCACACATGTTTGGCTTAATTTCTATGCTTAGATCACTTAAAGACTATGCAGATGGAATGTCTACAAACATATGTCACTCTAGAATGCATTGTGACAAAGAAGAAAAAGTGATGTTTTTATTTGCAATTAAAGCCCCCGACCCTTTCATTCATTTTGAGATTTTCTATGCTGACTCACAAATCAAAAGCCATTGCAAAGCTACTAGCCATTGCAGCTGGTTGTTCAACCTTGTTGCTTAATGTTTTCTATTATTATTTTCTATGGTTTTAGCATACGTAATGCATGACCACTCCTTTCTAAGGACCCCTAAAGGATAATATTTAAGGGGCCTTACCAGGAGATCCCTTGCTAATTACTACTATTCCCCTCACTCTTTTTCTCTCTACATCATCTCTTCAAAATTAGTCCCTTTCACCTCCAACACATTGTAACGTGTCCACTTGTACCTTCTTAGCAGTCCATAGGAAAGGATGTCTAGAAAGCTCCGCCCGGCACTCCCATGGAATGTTACGGGGTTTGTGATCTAGGGCTTTCCGTGTTTGCCACGTAGTGGAAGTATTCCGGCGGTTCCCACTTAGGATCGACCTGAATTAGGGTTTTCCTTATTGGTCATTTCCTAACAGCAACTAGCGTCGGACCCAAGCAAACTACTTTACGTAGAAATGCCAGGTCCAAAGCAGATTCACGCTGCACTTGGTTCAAGGAGAATGGGAAACGAGAGGGATGCAAAGCTCAACCTTTCTACCATAAGGCATAGTCCCATTCTGTTCCCCTACAACAGCGTAAATTGGGTTCAATCATAACTCTAGGTCAACACTTTTGTTGTTTGTGTTCTTGACGATCTTCCTGCTGTCCATCATGATTTGAGAAAATTTTCCGGCCAACCGGGACCACCCATCCGTAGGACGGACCTATGGCCCATCCCCCGCACTTTCCTCGGGTTGTTTTAGTTATTTAATTACCTAACACATTAGTTGGACATGTAACAATCAGCTTCTTTAATTAGCCCGTTAGGCATTGGTTCTTTTACGTAATCTTATCACTTTGATATAGAAAAACAATATCAGACAAGTTCCTTATTAACAGGTTATCATATTTATCTTTGAAATACAAAGAGTCCAACCCGTAGGCTTATCCACAATCCGCCCGAAGGCTATCCAACAATCCACAGGGATTACCAATCCAAGTTTTCGCCCGTAGACTAGTATGTGTCATGTTAGCCTCTTGTGCAGGGCCCGGAAGGCGAGGGATTTACAGCCAGAGCCCCCCTGGCACCCAAGCGTCCTCCTGCTCCAAGTAGCGCTCAACAGAGAGACCTCTCACGGTGGGTTCGGTCCACTTGTCCGGTGCGGTTAACAACTCCCTTGGTTAGGGTTAGGCAGGCAGTCGAGGGTAACTGAAGCTGCCTCTCCCTTCAGGCCTTCAACCTGAAGTATAGATATCCATTTATCTTTTAATTCATTGATCAAACAAAGCCAAACAGTGCTCTAAAATCTATAGCAAGCACAAATGTTTCCATTGATCGTTTTTGTTGGTAAACTACTAAGGAATGAATCCTTCTTTTCGAATGCATCAGCACTCGATCCGGGATGACTTGCAATTCAAGATCCCCTATATCCTGGGTTAGGGCGTACCCTAATAACCCGACTTGGTCAAATCTTAAGTTCAACGGTTATTTCAGTTTATCGACTGGTCTTTAGTTCCCAATCAATCTTCTTTACTCAAGAAAGATACTAAATTAGGATGACTATTCATCCTCTTGCAAGATAACTTGCGTAAGGACTTGCCATCCTTGTTGCGAGAATTTGGCCATTCCCTTGTGATCCAATCACAAGATCATATAACTCCGCACTTGTTGCACAAGTGTCGCATCGAACTATGAGACTATGGAGTCACGAGACAATCTATTTCAGGTTACTTTAGGCTGACGTCGTTAGACCTAGGATTTCCAAGTTTCATCTTATAAGATTCTTAGGGACAAACCCTAGTTCACTTTCCAATTACATTTTCAGTGTCCCTACATTCAGTGAATGTGGGCAAGTATTTAAGATATAGGAATATCAGTTTTAACAATACGTACGATTAGGTCACGTATTAAATTCCCTAGTGAATTTCTTGGAATTCAACTTTTTCTAAATGAGTACTCCGCGGTTTAGGTGTTTTAGGTTTATGCCAATTTGGTTAACTCTAGAAAATAATTATGTGACCATTTCCACATGACTCGTTGTCTATGCGTAAATTGATTTTTCAACCCTAACTTATCGATTTGGGGTGAGGCATAGGTTAGGTTAATTCCAACTAATCTTCCTATACTTTGCAAACAAAATTCATGCTAAACAAGCAACCTTTTACTTGATAATTTATGCAGTTGACAACGATAATTTCCTAGAGTTATGCATTGTAAGAATCATTTCACCTTGCACTTTCATGATGATTCGTTGCGAAGAGGATATGGGTTAATAGTGCGATATGCAGGTTATACTTCTAGGCTTAAACAAAGTATACTATATTAATGGACAATAATCTAATTTTTAATTCATTTCAATGCATAAAGCTATTTGCTAGAAATGCATTTATGCTTTCTTTATTTTGCATGTTTCATTAAAAGTATTAATGACTAAGTTCCTTCGTCGTGAGCATTTAAGACAAAAATATATCCTATTTCTAACAATTAACCTTGCATGATTGAATTACAATAATACCAAATAAAAATTAGGAAGGAAAACCAGGGCTTGGGGTGAGATGTCCACGTGGATGCTGGGAGATGACCCTCCCGCAACTGCGCCTTGGACTTTCTTAGGAGGCATTTCCGCCGTGGAAGCAACTTTACAACTCCTTTTTTATGTTCCATCGTGGCTCTCTTTTGCAATAACTTGCACCGTCCGTCGAAAGCAATTTTAGAAGGCTTCCTCCTTGGAGTCGGGAATTCAAAAGGGGTGTTTCAAAATCTTTCACGACTAAGATTCATTAAGCCATGGGGAAGGCTTAATGGCCTTTGTAAGGACTTGCACGAAGGGGGAATAAAAAGGTGTGGAATCCCTTACAAGGGTTTTTGAGTGGGAAAGGGAGGTGTTAGAAGACCCTCAACAGTCTCTTTCCTTTTACGAGTGGGGGAAAAAAAAAAGCCTCAAGGGTATTTTGCATAGGGAAAGAAAGGACTAAGGACAAATTTTCTTGGGGGAAAAAGGGCCTTATAGAATCCTAAGGCAGAACTTCCAAGGGGAAAAGTAGCCTTTAAAGGCTATACCTTTCGGAAGGAGGGAAAAGGCCCTTGCCTTTAAAGACAAACTCGGAGGGAGGGAGGGTAATCCTAAAACCCATAGGAAGGGGGCTAAGGGAAATTAAACACAAGGGGGGGTGGGGAGTAATCCCAAAGTCCAAGGGAAAGGGGGGCTTAAGGGGGTTAAAACACAGGGGGGAAAGAGGGGTTTTAAACCCAAAGGAAAGGGGGTTAAGAAAGCCCCCCCTTTGGAAGCTTCTAAGCTTCCAGGAGCTTTTAGCCATGTGGAGGGGGAGATTCAGATATCCACGTGGGGGCAGGGGGTATAGATGACGGCGAATGAAGGCGGTTGAACAGCGCAGTGTGGCGACAGATGGCCTGGCTGTGGCGGTGTATCCTCCTCTAGCAGCTCTGCGACCGTCCTCTCCTCTCTCCATGCCTTCCCTCTGACACTCAGAATGGTGTCATGGCGGCCCTTTCTTCCTTCGTCTTCCGTCCCCCCATGGCAGCAGCCTCCCTTGGTTTAAATAGGGGAGGGGAGGGGGATCCTCCCTCTCCTACGTGTCTACTGGCATGGCTTCAAGTGTGAGCAAGCTCCAGCAAGGAGCTTCCTTGACATTCTATTTCCCTCTCCCCCTCCAGCACGACCATTGGCTGGGGGGAGATAAGGGAAAAAAATTTCCATTATCCTTAAAAAAATGCTGTATCATTATCCTCATTTCCTATTAGAAGTAGTTCACGCGAAAAAAAAATAGAACATTACATACATGTTGTCAATACATGTAGTCTTGTCACCACTATATCAATCCCAACTCTTCCCTTCTCTTCTCATGATGATTGTTTCTTTGGTTATCTCCTTTTGTCAATGTTTTTGAAGAGATTTTACCCATGAATATCCATATTTTCCACATTTAAAAAAAAGTATGTACTAAATTTCTTCCCCACGATCGGACCCAAAAGCACCTATATTGCATGATCCTGATTCATGCAATGTACCAATTTAGACTTTGAATGTTTTTTTGAAGTCCATGTGGAATGAATCCTACTCTTCTTTGTCATAGACCCATTCTCTTAGTTGTCTCCCCTTTCTGTGGATTCTTGAGTAATTATTTACTTGCTCTTGATTATCAAAACCTGCATAAAGAAAGCCATTGTCCTCAAGCATGGATAGCTACATCACTTGCAAGTAGTCTAGCTCAAGTTTCCATTCTATAATCTTTAAGAGTTTTTTTTTTAAAATGCCTTCATAGCACTGACTCACATTGGTCCTCCACTATCTCATATCTTGGTATATGGATTTCCACTTTTGACGGTATCATCTTTCTTATGGTTTTCCAATCCCACTAACTTGAAGATATCATTTCTTAGAGATTAGATTGAAAGCCACCCTTTCTGTTGAACTTTAGGTATAGGTTTAATATGGCATATCTTAGGCAACAAGCCCAGCTAATGCTTTAAGTGGAAGAGAAGTTGGGAACACAGGATTTGGACTTTACTTAGGACTACATTCGATAAGCATTATATACTCACAAATACCATTCAGAGCTAGTAAGATGTGTGACTTGTAGTACATCTGGCTGATTCAGTTGGGTCGATGCTCATTTATGGTTCAACATGAGAAAGTATGGGACCTCAATAGGACAAATTATTGGTTAGAGATCTGAGTTACAGATTCACCCTAGTCACTAGCTTGACTATTGTGCCACACATTTACAATAGACCAAATTTGTTAGGTGGCATATGAGATGCTTGTTAGCTTTGGACCAAGTAGTAGGTGGAATTCAATTTCTAGAAAGTGAAAACCACAATAAGGAATTGTGGAGGATTAGGGATGTAGAAATCTGAGGAGAAATCAAGTCAAAGGCCAAAAGGTTGATCTTCCAATTTCTTTACAAGCTTAGTGATGAAAACCATGGGATATCATGATTAAACAAATGTGAGAGAAGGCAAATATACATGTGGAAAATGGACATCACTTGTCCACAAGGAAAAGTGGACAAAACTTACATGGGTGAAAATGGACAACACTTAGGAGGATAGTGCTTGCCAATGGGAAAATCTATCTCCCAATATCTATCATGAGAAGTGCTATATGACCAATAGAGATAAGTTGTGTCTAAGGTTCAATGAAAATTTGGAAAGGAGAGTTATACGAGAGGCAAAGTGTTGCTACAAAGTGTCTAGATGTTTCCCCAACCTTATACTTTGAACATCCCCCCATCACCTAGGACCTCCAAATGGCAACAAGGGAATGATGAGATGGTTGGATATCTAGAATACTGACATATAGGGAGTACTTGAGCTGAAGGAAATGACATGTAATTTGTAGCTCGATAAAGAAGAGCGGGAGTGCTTGATTGCAGTCCTCCAAATCAAGAAGGCAAAGTGGTTGCTAGACACAAAGGTTGTTCCAGAAGATATGTGGTGCTCTATCATCAATACAAGGGGGAAATCAACATGCAAAACAAGCAAGAAACATGACTTATAGAAGAGAAGGGACACGCAGATGCCCACATCAAAGAAGCATGGAAAACATGTTACCCTTACACCATTGTTGATACTTCCAAAAGAAAACTACTAAGAACTTGAAAGATGACACCAAGTGTTGAACTTAATGATATGGAAAGTAGGTGCTAAAAAGATACCTACTAAAGTTAAGATTTTCAAATTCATGAAAATCAATGATTGATGACTCCTCTATATATTGTACACAGTGAGATAGTCACCCATCACTTTTGGCACTATGTGGGGGTAAGGAGATTGTGGGAAAGAGTGAGAGAATGGACCCATCTTGTTGGGCTAAATAATACCATTAGGATGCACATAGCTTTGTTTTGTTGATAAAGCATCCTTGGATGAGGAGTCCTTAAAGCTTTGGAAAGTAGTAAGGGCCATTGTTCTAAAAATCATGTGGACCATTAAAAGAGAGAAACAAGTTAAGAGAGAGAAAGTATTGTCCCCTGTAGCTTCATATCCACCCACAAAGTTATGTTTTGTCAAAGAAAGTTGTGTTGGGTATGTCAATGATTGTGTGATATGGGGTTCTTAAATAGTTTTTGAGAAGGGAAGAGCCATTTTGCTTTTAGAATTTGCAACTTATATCATTGGTCATAAACAAGAGGTGTGCTTTCTGTCTAAAGGAGAAAGCAAGGTCATTTTATTGTTTTTTGAGACATTTTATCCCAAATTTGATGGTATTCATATTTTTACAAAATTTGGGGTCTGAGAAATGGAAAAACTGCATCACCTTTTCTTACTTCTATGCACCTTGTGCGTAAAATTCCTATAGATTTGACATAACTCAAAATGGCCATAATTCACTAGAATAGAATCAAAGTAGAGATGTATAGGTGTGATGTGCACTGGCACATTTATCTCTCTTTATATATTAATGTGTAATAAATGGGATGTTTATTTTTAGAAACTAATTACAAATGGAACTTTAAATGTGAAAGAAAACATATAGTTTTTAGACTTAATAAATGCCTAATCATATGTATCCCCAATTTTGAAATCGCACATGGGCTACTTTTAGCTCTCCATTTCACACAGACACACACGCACGCACGCACGCACACGCACACGCACACGCACACGCACACGCACACGCACACGCACACGCACACGCACACGCACACGCACACGCACACGCACACGCACGCACGCACGCACGCACACACACACACACACACACACACACACACAGAAGGAGAGAGAGCTTTGAATATAGTTAAAATGAAGAGGACACTTGCTTGCTTTGATTCAAGCTTGCAAGGTAAACTATTTGTTTGTTACTATGAATGTCTTTCCTTATTGTATTCGTGAATGTAAATGGTACCAGGTGACCACAAGGATTTGCGGAATGATTTTGCATAGTGAACATATGTTTTTCCATCTGTGTTAATGGGAGTACTTTCTCTATCGTCAATGAGACTTTAAATGGGACCTTTGCTGAAGCTATTATTGTGACATGCATAAACATGATTTTTAATGCAACTTGTGTCCAGATCTTTGACACATAGAATTTTTTTTTCTCAAATAACATGGGGTCTTTAAAGTTTTAATAAACATCTTACAAGGTTGTTTTAGTGTGTAGTTTGATGAGGTTTTCAATATGCTAACTATAGCACGCACTACAAATTATGAAATCAAAGTAGAGACGCGGATGGGTGATGGGAATTTACAGCCATATTTATAAACCTATAAAAAGTCTTGTTCAACTTTTGTGGGACTAGTCAAGGACTTGGGAACGCAGAGAAACAAACAAATAGACGTGTCAAGTTTTATTCAAGTTCAAACTCAAATAAAAAGGAATTTCAAATTAGGCATTTAAATATGCATCTCCATGCAAAACACTCTAAATATTAAACATTCCCAAAAAAAAATTTAATGGGACACTAAAAATAAAATAAAATATCATGCCTTCTTTTTTCTCTTGTTTATTAAAGGATGTGATCCCTATATTTTTGAGAGGAAGGGCAAGCTTGATCTCAAACAAGGTGAGTTTATCTTGAGGCTTAATCCCTTCTCCTTATACTTTAGGCTCCCTCTGTTAGATCCATTTTCTTTGTGTGTTACTACTATATTTATTTTAATCTATTTTTAATCAGCATGACTTTTAAAGAGATCTTTGCTAGGATTTTGGGGTAGAAGTCACATGCTTTTTAGCATGAAAAAATATGTGAAGTCTCTAAAGATGTACTAAAACATGTGAAATCTATAGAGATGCACTAAAACACCCTCTTTCACATATCCACAAGTGCGCCTATCAATTTCATCACCTCTATATAAGAACAACTCTTTGAACACTACAGATCACCTTTTTGTAAGGATAGTTCTCTGTACAATGAGGATTGACACACTGTCATGAGAGCATGTAAATTATAGTTGAAATGTGAAGTTACGCGCATTTGTTAACACACTAAGTTTGTGAAAATAGAACTACAAGCTCTATGGATATCTATTTAGATAGCTTCAAATATAACTAGATATATTTTGAAATATTTTGCATGAAGTTTTGAGCTCTAATTTTTATTTTTTTAAATTTTAAATATATTTCTTTATTTATGTACATAGAGATACAAAGGACATCAACGAGAAAGAAAAAACAAAGAGAATAATGATGAATAAGGCTTTTCACAATTTTATAAATATGAAAAAATCCATAGTTTTATTTGATCTTAGATTATAGTGTTTAATCAATACCTCCACCAAATAATGCATACATCATCATGAGGAGATCCGAATCCTCGTCCAACAAAAAATTCTCACGCAACAAGCATCATGTGCACCAATAAGACATGCTTGTTAGGGCTTTCTAGTATTTGCATTTGAAACTCAAAGACAAGCTCAAAGAGTAGCTTTCAATTTGCATTGTATTATATGCAAGCCAAACCTGGTTTTTTATGTAAAGTCAATATATTTCAGTTACAATGCAAACAGAAGTACAATTTCCATCTCTTTTTTGTTGTTCATTATATTGTTATGTCAAGCAATGATATTGTGTGCATTTTTTATACAATGTTAAGTTTGTATAAAGAATGTATAATGCACATGCAAGGGATGCTAGAAGAAAATTAGGGAGCTACTAGTTGCAGAATTGTGGCTTCAGTTGTAGCTCTATAACTAGCAACTCCTTGGATTCTTCCCCTAGCTTGTGTATTTATTATCATGATAATGTATTTTCAAAACTAATGGGAAATCTTATCAACAAAGGCACAAAAAAGCATGTTCATTTTGCACAAAAAATAGGTGATTTAGACATGTGTCTTTTAATAGTGTCATGGCGTTGTGCAGCCACTCCCAGAAAACTCAAGGATTACTATCTCATAGAATTCAATGTTCTTAGTGAGTGTCATGTTAGCCTTTTTTTTTCCATTCTTCCATTGCTATAAGCATTTTTATGAAAGAGAGTATGCAAAAAGACTATGTGAATGTGACTATATGCCAAGATTGTGTCATGGTAGTGTCCACTAAATATCCAACAAGATCCAAAGATGGAGATCAAGATTAAAGGCAAGATATAATAAAGGCTTTAGGCCTGAAGTAAGCATGTGAGAAGAAAACACTACTATGTAGCCTATACAATTAGCAATGTTCTGAGGATGTTGATGCCATGAATAGTGCCACCATGCCACTTGCAAGTACTAATCGATGAGAAGTAGCTAATAAAAGGATAAAAAACCTATAAAGAAAGAAAAATAAAGCTTCTCCTTCAAGAAAATAGGGCCGATATAGAGGAGGGTATACAATAGCATATGTACTATTCTAATAAAGAACTCAACATATAACTTGCATGTGGATACTAGAAGTGAAGTTTTTTGCTTATCTATAGGAGAGAGAGCTAAACACATAGGCTTGATGTACATGAAAATATTTCTTTGGATGATCTTGGATAGTAAGTAGTGAGCTTCCTTTGATTTCTATTAGCTAAAATGGACAAAATACAATAGATTAAGTAGGGAAACATGTTGTCCATGGTATTCAAGAGCTTCAAACTTGATTCTGGAAGCAACTACTAGTGGAATCCTTCTCTCTATCACTATGAAATATTTGAATACCATCAAACATAAAAAGTAGAGTGGATTTGAATAAAGAAAGAGGGTTTTTTCATTGTTGTAATAAAATGTCATAAGAGGGCTAAAGGGTATTTAGTGAGTGACCCATACATGGATTTTACAAGATATTATGCTTTTCTACCACTTGATATGATGTTTGGATGATAGATATTATCTCTTGCCATAGAGTTGCTTGATTAACATGAATTTTGGAGCCTATGTGTTAGCACAAAGCCTAGGTATAGTAGTGAATTGATATGTGCTAGGGTCTGAGCTATTGGCTTAGAGTGTTTGGATAGTTGTCACATCAATTATTCTTCTTAATATTTTCTATCTTTACTCTCTAAAATCCTTCTTATCGAATGAAAGAAACCCTCCCCCAAACAAAAACAACCACAAAACCGAGGACAAAGCACACAAAATCTATGTGTATGGCTCCGCCATTAATCTCAAAACTGAAAAGAAATCATAAATCTCTCTCTTAATAATGAACAAATTCATCATCTTCATCCATATCTTCAACCATTATGCACAAAAGAAAGAGCAAAAGGGAAAAGAGGAGTTTCTGCACAAAAAACAAAGGAGAGAGGAGAGAGAAATATTGGTACCATAGAGGGAGAATGTGTGAATTATATAAGAAAGGAAGAAAGAGGCACATAATCAGCCCCTCAGGGGGGTCACTCATGAATATATGTATATATAACGTGAGTTCAAAATAAGGGGTTTTTAAAACACCAATTTTATACATTTTTTACATAGAAAAGGGTGTCATATAAAGGGGTTACTTACAGATTGAATAGAAAAGGGTTGTGTTTTATTCAAGAAAAATTCACAGATTAGGATATTTATAAATAGACCATGAACGCAAGTTATATAGAGAATATATATATAGTGAACCCCTCGAGAATCAGCCGTGCACTCCACCCCACCTTTTCCCCAAAAGGCACACAACCCTTCATATTTTTATTGTTTCTTTGATTTTTTTGATAAATTTGTATTCATAAGGCTTTAGCCTTCACATTTTAATTCTTTCAAAACTTTTACAAGTGCATGCACGTACACTTTTGTGTAATATACCATTTATTAATGATGGTGGATGTGGCTCCCTCATGTATAAGGTGTATTTTAGTGCAACAAAATGAATATTATTCTCTTTACAAAAGATGAAAATATGGTATATGCATAGGCATTTTTTGCACTATTTTTGTGTTTCTTTGGGTGTCATCATTTCCTCCCACACTAAAATGTGAAGTATCCTCAGAAACCTTATTGAAGAAGAACCATTTTCTAGCACAAAACGCTTTCGAAATTGTTAGTAAAACAAAATCAATCACAAGGCCTAGCCATGGTAGGGTATAGGGCCGCCAAATCCATGAGATAATGAGCACAAGTCCTCCATTCCAATAGGGAAAGAAAGGTGACTCCACCATGTTGCTCCAAAGGCACTTGAGAGAAGATGTTTTGGTTGTATGTTTAGCCTTTGTTGTGATTGTTGTCACTTGGAAAATGAAGAAGATGATGTTGGTGGCCACCATAATGAGGATAAGGATGGGGATGGCATGGGTAGACAATGGTATAGCTCAAGGTCTTATTCCTTTGGGGTAGACCAATTTTCTTATTTGTGATGATACAACAAAGGTTATTCACAATGAAAGGAGGAAAGAGTTTATGCAAAAAATGGCATTTGGGAAAACTTAGGGTTTTTAAACAAACCATTAAATTTGTTTCCTTTTTTATTTTGCAAGGCAGGCTTTACGGATGAGGGTTCAAAAGGTGCAAGAATAGATCGCCACCGACAAGCCAAGGAGGGTTATTGGTAAAACGAATGGAATGTTGAAGAAGAGGCTAGTGAAAACCTCTCTCTTGATGGCTCCAAATTTTTTTTCTTCTTATTCTCCCTCTTCAATATGCATGGCTAGAAAGGGCATAGTCTTGCAGCTTAGATCATTCTTCTCCCTTCTTTTTTGACCTTCTGTGTTGTGACTATCTACTCTATTGGTGGAGAGGAAAGGAGCAACATGAATTGGGACAACTTAATGCCTAGAATACCATGTTGTTCTATATGCATCTGCCTCCATCTTGCCAAGTCAAATCTTTGTTACTCAATTCCAGTGGCGGTCTATACATCTTGGATAGAACACTAGGTCAATAAGGCCATCATAGGGGACCGATTGTAGCGTTGTGTAAAGTCAAGGCAATCTTGCATTGCATCATAGATGGAAGAAGAGGAGGGGGAAGGAGGCCCTTTGTTGGCCCCATCAAAGGGAGGCCATGATAGCATATGTCGCACCATGAATATGTATAAGGTCTCGATGTCCACTGTGTTCTCTTTGTCGCTCTCTTCCAAGGGTAATTGCTCCTTTGGTTTGTAAAGAAGGCAATGGCTAACAATGCACTATAATGCTTCATCCATCTCTACTGCTAATTCTGCTCCTATCATTCCATCCATGTCTGCTCTTGAATTCTAATTTTATTTCAATTGTTGTCCATACCTGAAGCTACACTAGCGACGATTCACACACTCTCTCTTTCTTTGCATCAAAGATGAGATGTTGACTAAAGTGTGTGCCTATCTACCTACTTTCTGATTTTTCTTCTCTTTGTGCTTGTTCTTTTCTATTTTGTTGCATTTGTATCCTTCAGTTGCTCTCTCTTTCTCTCTCCTTGCTAAGGTTATGTTAATTACGGAAGATGTTAAAATTTGTGTTGCCATTGATAGGAAACCTCTATATCTTTTCAGCATCCTTCTGCTCTCAGTACAAAAGATGAAGACCAATCATGATAGTTAGTTGGGAGAAACTCCTATTTTCAGGCTCAAGAGAAACCTAGAGATTCTATAAAGAGGGGTCTGTCAGGTAGGGTGTTGTGGTTGAGCGAGTTCCCTACAACAATTTCTCTATATGCATCAATCTTCTCCTACACTTGTCCCTACACATGTGTGTCTAATTGTAGCACTCTTGTTGAATAGTCTGATTTGCACTCTATCTCTCTCTCCCTTTGGGACACGTAGTTTCTTCAATGCTCTACATGAGATATTGGAGTCTTCTTAGTTTCTCTTCCTTTGGTGTTTTGAGATCATCTTATTCCCCAGCTACACATCAAAATGAAAGCAACCCTCCCCTGAATAAAAACAACCAAGAAACAGAGGACAAAACACACAACATCTATGTGTATGGCTTCACCAGCAATCTCAAAACTGAAAAGAAACCATAAATCTCTCTCTTATTAATAAGCCAATTCGTCATCATCATCATTTTCATCCATATCTTCAACCATTATGCACAAAAGAAAGAGAAAAAGGGAAAATAAAAGTTTTTGCACAAAAGACAGAGGAGGGAGGAGAGAGAAAGATTGGCACCATAAAGGGTGAATTTGTGAATCTTGGAAGAAAGAAAGGAAGAGATACATAATCACTTGTGCACTCCACCCCACCTTTTCCCCAAAAGACACACAACCCTTCATATCTTTATAATTTCTTGGATTTTTTTTTTATGACTTAGTCTAGACCCTCAATAAACAGAGGAGACAATCGTCCTTTTGGACCTTCCTCCAATCTTGGAGCCTGAGATGGAGGCAATGATCGATGTATTAATGCCCATGGATGTTGATTCATCTAATCCACTGAGAGTGGAAGCGTCCATACCATTATATGATGGGTGCCAAGTATCTTGCCTAAAGACACTGCTTGCGCTCCTAAGTGTACAAGCAAAGTATGGGTGGAGCGATTCAAGTATGACCAAGTTGTTCAAATACATTCTACGCTCCATTGATTTTTTTGACTCTAACACTTATTATGCTTTTCAAGGTGTCTTATATTTTTTTTAAAAGGTTGCTAAAGTATCATATATTACCACCTAGAAACAGGATGCCTGAGTCCCATGATGATGTGCGACTAGTGTTACAAAATCTTGGCATGGACTACAACAACTATGCATGTGTCAATGATTGTGAGCTGTTTCGAGGAGACTAGAAGATTATAGAGACATGTCCAAAGTGTGGTGCTCATAGGTATCCATAGGACTTGCAAGGGAAAATCATCTCTCACAAAGTTTTTAGACACTTTTCACTTATACTGCATATATGTCACATATTTCGTACGTCGGGAATGGTGAGCTTGAATGGCATGCACAGAATAGATCCACAGATGGAGTCCAATGAATATCAGTAGATTGATGCACATGGAGCCATATTGACTCCACCTTTCTAAGCTTTGCATGAGAGCCAAGGAATCCTTAGCTTGGTCTTGCTATGGATGGCATGAATCCATTTGGTCTCTACTCAAATTCTTACAGTGTATGGCTTGTAGTCCTTGTTAACCACAACATCTTGCCATGGATTTCTACAAAGAAAGGACACTTGATCCTTATCTTGCTCATTCTTGGGTGCTACAAAGTAAAGAACATGTACGTCTACCTCTGTCCATTAGTTGGTGAGCTCAAGATTTTGGGGGAGGAGGGGGTCACTATGGAAGACATGAGCAAGGATGATTGTCGATGGACCGCTAATATACAAGCCATTCTCATGTGGACTGTAATGAAGGAGACCTAGGAGAGAGAAGGAGAGAAGGGAGAGACTGCAGAGAGGAGAGAGAGAGGGGAGGAAGATGAGAGAAGAAGAGAGATAAAGACTAGCAGAAGAGAGAGAAAGACAGGAAAAGAGAGTGAAAGAGAAGGGAAGCCATGAAAGCTGGAAGGAAGGGGAAAAGAGACTTGATTATTGATAAAATCGATCCCCTAATTGGGTCTCTCAACATCTTATATACCCGTTAGTATAACTAGGTATTCCCATGCTAACTCATGTCCTACTCGTCTATCCCTACTCTTTTACATTCCACCCCAAAGCTTTTTGCCCTCAAAAATAAAAAGAGGACTTATGGCTCACAGTAGAAATGGGGGGGGGTTGCAGAGTACTACTCTACTCAACATTATAAAAGAGAATATAGGTATGGAGAAGTACAATCTCATGTGGAATTGGGGCAGACAAATGTGTATATGATGTATACGACATGTGCAAGTTGATATGAGTTTGGCCTCCAATTCTTGACAATTTGGGGTTGACAAATAGTGGACAACATGCTGTCCAAAACAGGCCTACTAGAGAAAACTGGTTATAACGTCCTATGGGAAGCTCCGATTGAGGCGTGTGACATGTCAAAACGAAGCTCATGAAGCATACTTTCAAGCCTTGGGTTGACGGGGCACCTGCTCATGAGCATGCAGTAGTGAGATGCTCTCATCATGGCATCGTTCTTGAGAAGTATCATGTGGCTCATAAGAATGCACATGTTGCTTATAGTAATGATCAAGTGGCTAATGATATCGAGCATTCCGTTGTTGATAATGATGTTGCTCCTCATGTACATACTCGTATACATTTGCATGATGTTGTCCATGTACATAGTGTTGTCTTGATGGTTGTCCATGTATGTGACCAGAATGTAGCTCATAAGAATATACATAGTCATCAAATACATGCTGCTCAAAATATTCACAATCATCATATGCATGTTGACCATAAGTAGGTGCATGCAGTTGCCTTTGCACATCGAACCCATGCTAATGGTCATGGTACTCATAATGTTCGTGAGAATTTCCATACATGCCTTGCTGACCAAAATGTCCCTGGGTGCCATGCTGCCCATGCATTACATGTGGGCCAAACTGATTTTTAGGGCCTTCTTGCCCAAAATTCCCATGCTACCCATGTGCATCTACATTAGGGCCTTGCTGCTCATGCAATACATGTGAAGAAAACTGAACATTGGGGCCTTGTTGCCCAAAATTGCCATATGCATGCTGCCCATTACCATGTGCATGCTGCCCATGTGCACCTGCATTAGGGCCTTGCTGCCCATGCAATACATGCGAACCAAACTAAAAATTGGGGCCTTGTTGCCCGAAAGTGCCATGTGCATGCTGCCCATGTGCACCTGCATTAGGGCGTTGCTACCCAAAATTTGCATTTTGCCTTTGCATATAGCTTCCACTACATTGGAAGTGTTGTCGCAAGGATGGGTTGGAAGTATTTGTTACATGTGATGGGATGATGGGTTCACCATGTCACATAGGGGGCTCACCCATCTCATAGGTGCTATGGAGAAAACCATGGGTGTTGCCAAAACCTTGCTGGCCATGTCCCATCACCAAGGGGGGAGTGTGGTTGTTCTCATGGGGAGGACCATGCTCCTTGGGCTGAGCTGAGGAGGGTGAAAGGGTGGAGATGAGGGTGCCCATGCACTCTATGAGCAAGTCCATCTTAGCCATCATCTCGCTATGACATTGATCTTGGCGGTTTTCCATCTCCCTGTGGCGGTGTTCTAGCTATCGATGCCGCTCAGCATGATGGGTCTCATATTGGGATAGTGTGTTGTTAAGCATAGCAAAATGGTCCATCTCGAGGGCCCCTTCTTCAATAATTTCTTCACAATCCTCTTGGGCGGAGCTAGGATCATTCATAGATGCATGGGAATCTCTGATCTCACTCTGGAAGTCCTCCTAGGTCTTAGCTTTACCCTTATGACCTGTGATACTAGGTGCAGTCCACCAAACCCCCTGTCACAAAAACTGCAATATCTCAAGCTAGAGAGCTCTGATCAGGGAGCTTTCAAGCTCTAGTCAAAGATATCGATCACCTCTACATAGACTCCTATGCAACAAGTTGCAACGTTGCATGGCTTTGTGTTTAAATTACAAGATAGATTTGCCACCCCTTGAAACAAGGTTGGCAGGTTCTAGTGCAAGTCTAATTTGCAAGAGGATGAGTAGACATCCTGCTTCATCACCCTTCTTTGGACCGATTTGCCAAGTTAGGGAAGTTATGTATTGCCTAGCAAGCAATGGACCAATCAAGTTGGGACGACGAGGTTTCCCAGGATTTATTGTCTTAATTTAAGGAACCTAAGGTGTTGGTTAATTTGGGTTAATAGGGTATAAACCCTAACCCAAGAATAAAAGGGTGAACAAACAAAAAAACCCTTGGGATCTTGCCAAGTCGCAATTGATTCCGAATAGAATGCTAAATGCATTCGGAGAGAAGGATTCACACCTTAGCAGTTGGCCAAACAAGCGACCGCTGGATTGATTGTGTTTGTAAAGTTAGGAGCACTATTTGTACTTCTTTGCTCAATGAACTAAAGCTGGAAAAATAATTAATGCTTCAGGTTGAAGGCTTGGAGGGAGAGGCAGCATCAGTTACCCTGGACTGTCTCCCTGACCCTATCCAAGTGGGTTGTTAGCGGCGCCGGGTACGTGGACCGAACCCACCGTGAGAGGTCTCTCCATGGGTGCTACTTGGAGCAGGAGGATGCTTGGTTGCCAGGGGGGCTATGGCCGTAAATCCCTTGCCTCCGAGTCCTGCACAAGAGGCCGACGTGACTTGGGATTGGATCTCGAGGCCCGCATACTGGTCTACGGGTGGAAACTTGGATTAGTAATCCCTGAGGATTGTTGAATTGTCTTCGGGCGGATTATGGATTGCCTTCGGGCAAATTATGGAATAGCCTTCCGGCTGGTTTATATGATGTATTCCAAAGACTGATAAATAAGATCAATTCTTGAAAAGGAACTATACTTGAACCCGAAACTGAAATCCTTGAACTTGAAACTGAAATCATTGAACCTGAAACTATTCTAGATACTGACTTTATGACCACTAGAACTGGCCGTAGATATTCTAGATATTTGGTTAAGTTTAAAAATCATCCTGTTGAAGAGGCCCAATGGATGCATGCTCGAGACCTAAGTGCTTATCCCTCATTGTTGGCTCCACATTGAGCTAATAGCAATTGAGGACAATTGCTATCCCACCTTGGGGGTATGATGCCAGGAGGCATATTCCACGGTGGATTCCGTGAGGTTTTGCGGTGGATTCCATAAAATTATATTTATTGCTGGGGCTCATACACAAGGTGGATTCCTTGTGCGAAAAGTCGATGGGGATGTATGTCCTTTTCGGGTATCTCGTTAATTTAATGTACAAGTGGGTGATTCCATAGCAAGTGATTCTATAAAATACATATTTAAATTAATGGACGGTTTTGAGTTTAGAGTGCACACTCATAATAAATTAAGGATAGAACTGAGTTCTAGCCAATTTATTTATTTTGTAGGTGAAGACTTCTAGATATTCACTTTTGTCGGTTTAATTTTATTATTTTCTAACAATTGTGAATGCTTCAGCTGATGTGTAGAGCAAGCAGTGGTGGTGTTGGGAAGCAATGGTGGGCGATAGCGTGTATTCAAGTTATTTAAAAAAAATTATTTTTAATGGGCGCGCATCTTAGGCGTGGCACCAATATTTATTTTGATGCACTTATTTATTAAAGCGCTTGACATATATTTATTATTTTATATGCACATGGACGCATGATTTAAATATTTGTTATTAGATATTGTATTTGGGCATAGACTCTTTGGGTGCCCAACCGCTTTATTCTTTATTTGGACAAAAGCAAACATAAAAGCTAAAGCATGCTAATTGTAAATTTGGCCTATCTTTTTGAGCTTGGAGATGAATAATATATTAAATACATGCTTTGTGGAGCACTCACACAAGGCATGGGGGGAGATTGTACCCAATTAGTCTTTTTGCTCATGTCGTGCAAGTCTTCTCTCTTGTTTTCTGTGCAAAAGTAGAGTTCTTTTGTTCTTGGGGACCTTTCGACACTTGCTACGAATGCATAGAGCATCCGATCCGCGCACCATAGTTGGTCTTCTACTCAAGGCATCAGCAACAACATTTTCTTTTCTGGATTGATATTGGATAAGTGGGTGGAAACTTTGAATAAAAGTAACCCATTTAATATGATGGTTAGAGATTTGTGGCTGACTAAGGAGATGTTTGATACTTTGTTGGTCAGTTTTGATCATGAATTCAGATCCCATTAAATAGTGTTTCCAGTGTCGTAAAGCTTTTACTATAGCTAGCAATTCCTTATCATAGGTAGAATACTTGAGTTCAAAGGGTCTAAGTTTGCAGGTAGAGTAGGCTATGGGATGTGAATCCTACATAAGGACATCTTCTATTCCAGATCCACTAGTGTCAGTGACTACTAGGAAGAATGATCTATTCATGTTAGGTAGTTGCAATACAGGAGCATGTGCTAAAGTATGTTTTAGTAAATCAAAAGACTTTTGCTGATTTTCAGACCAATGATACATAATACCTTTCTTTAATAAAATTTTCAAAGGTAATGTAGCAATGAAAAATTTCTCACAAATTTTCTGTAAAAGCTACCAAGACCTAAGAAAGAACATAATTCATGCACATTTTTAGGTATCAGCCCATTCAAAACTTTTTCTATCTTTTTAGGATAAACTTTAATACCTTTAGATGAATCAATATGTTCTAAAAATTCAATGTGGATTTGGAAAATTTCACTCTTTTCAGGATTAGCATATAATTGATTCTCTTTCAATAATTTGAAAACCAAGGATAAATGTTCATAATGCTCATTTTTATTTATACTGAAATTAGGGCACGATAATCAATGCACATCCTATACGTGTTATTTTTCTTTTTAACTACTAGGACACATGCACCAAAGGAGAACTATTGGGCCTAATAAGTCCTCGGGTTAACAATTCTTTAACTTGGATTTGAATTCTTTCTGTTCAATTTGGTTATGTCGATAAGGTGCTTTCCATGGTGGTTGAGAACCTGGTACTGAGTTTATTTTATGATCTTCAAGACGTGTAGGTGGTAAGCCAGGTGGTAAGCCAGGTGGTAAGTCAGCAGCAAAATAATCTTTAAATTGTGAAAGAAATTGTGCGTGCCTAGGATACATCTGATTTTCCTTAGCTTCAATTTCATTCACCAATATTAAGTAGGATTTGCTACCTTTTCTTAATGCACCTTTAGCCTATGTATGACTAAGAAATGGAAAATTATCAAGGGTGTGCATACCATGCAATGTGATTTGTTTTCCGTTAGAATGAATCTTTATTAAATGCGTGGAATAATCTATATCAGGATTATATTGATGACGCCAAGGCATGTTGAGATATCGAGCTCCACTCGTGACATGCCAGGGTGACCGTTGTGCATTTATGTTGCAGATACGGTTGGTACACCGCCCATGAATAATAGCTAGATGACAGCTATCCTTATCTACTCTAGTTTGTGGCTCAGTTAGTATGCCACCTTAGTTAGTTGAGTTTGGTTTTGAGACCCATATATAGGGTTCTTCTATTTCTTTGTACCAGAGTTCTTTTTGGCTTACACAACTAAGAAGAGGAAAACTGTTTTCAGCCTCCACCTTTGTGTGTATTCCCCCATTGTGCAAGCAAGAAAGCTACAAGTGAGACTCCTTCCTTCTCTCCCACAATCTTGACATGGTATCAGAGCCTTGTTCATGGTGAGGAGCTCAAGAAAGCAAGCCAAGTTCGTGGTGTTCTGGTAAGAGGACCAGTGTTGCTTTTATTTTTCTGGTTTGGGAGCAAGTCTCTGC